>NC_044042.1:54680165-54993349 GCF_901765095.1 Microcaecilia unicolor
CAGCGTCGGGGGATGGCGGAAGCTGGGGGACCAATGGCAGGGAGGAGGGCCAAAATGTGCCCGCCCCCACTTTGGGCTCTGGCCCCCCTCCCATCCAGATCTGGTTATGCCCCTGCTCTAGACAATCAATCAAACTGGTTTATAAAATAGCACTGGATGCCATTTTTTTTCAGCGTCCATATTTGGGTGCTATTTACTGAATCCAGCCCTAAGTGTGTATTAGCACTTAACAAAGCTTAGTGAAAGGGCCCCACTGAGACATGGCCCAGGTCACTCCTGCATCCTGTAGTGGAGACAAGCATTTAAATCATGTCCCATCATAATTCAGCACCACAGGCACTGGACCCTCCCTCTCCAAATTTGTTAATCATTTACTTTGAAGACAGTCTGCCTTTCTTTAATAAATAATATTCTTATTGTCACAGGTGGTCAACGATTTTGTTTAAAAGTAAACAAATGATATACCCTTAAGCTAATCAGGATCAAAGTGGAAGCTACAGTGCTGGAGAAATTGAATTAAGATGTTTGTCATTTGAGTACTGAGGAAGTTAACTGTCTCTGGAGATCTCCTGCTTGTTCACAGGAGCTCTCCAAAGTCCCAGTGGGAGTCCCTGAAAAAGCTTTTCAACTATAGAAAAAAAAACCGGGATAGCAATTAAATACAAAGGGCCACACTGTAGGCTCATGACTCATTCTTTGGCAGCCTGCTTCATGGAACACACAGAAAATACGATCTTAATCATATAGATTTAATAATTTACTTGGCTCATTAGTTTCAATTTCTGATTATGGTCTAATACATATGGCTCCTTATTCTGATAAGGTGTTTCTGTTTTTTCACCATGGTGAGGAGATACTTATATGAGTAGATCAACAGAAGCTCCAGGCTTTGGATAATGTTATTACTAATGCACAATCTGGGTTTGCTCTTTCATGAGCAGATGATCAGAAGGCCTGTGCTGTTCCAAACAGCGCTCTAAAAGTAGCACCAGAACAGCATGGGGCTATATCACCCCTATGATCAGAGCTAATTGTAATGATCATAGGGGGAGAGTGTAGGAGGATTGTGCCTGAGCATGCACTCAGGCACAATCCTCCCACACTAGTTTGACAGGCCTGAGACCACCATACCTCTGCCCCTCATGAGTAGGGTTACCATATGGCTCCAGAAAAAGGAGGACGGATTGAGCCAGCCGGGTTTTACTTCCATTGCTTTCAATGGAAAGCAATGGAAGTAAAACCAGGCTGGCTCAATCCGTCCTCCTTTTTCTGGAGCCATATGGTAACCCTACTCATGAAGGCCCGAGGGACTGGACATCCAGTGGATCTCCAGCCCCCTTAACTCCCACAACAACTAAAAAGGTAAACCCTGGTGGCCCAAGTAGTCTGCCATCCCAACCTGAGCTTCTCTGGTGGCATAGCAGAGCCCTCTCCTGAGTCCCCTCCCCTCTTCATACCTTATCGCTGGAGGAGGGAGTAGCACACTTCCTCCTTGTCCAGTGCTGCATTCAAAATGGCACACCCTGTCCTGCCCAGTGCATCATGGGATGTGCTGGGCAGGGCTTCCATACCATATAAGGAAGTTTACTCCACATTCCTTACCAATGCTCTGCAAACCCTAACATCGGCTCTGAGCTGACGTAGGGTTTGCTACAGGAACAACGCCAATGTTTGGCGCAGTGCCCACTGAGCATTAGGGAGGAATAGTTGATGCCCTGTTTAGCATACATTTCCATGCTCATTGCATTCAGAGCTGGTGAGTGCTTACCGGTCGCTAAAAAGGAAGAACCACCCAGCTAATGCAGCAACCTGGCGGTAGTTCCCACCCCCAGTGCACCATCATATCTGGAGCTACAAAAATATATATTATTGTAGCGCTGGTGTGTACCTGGCAGTAATTAGGCAGTGCCGCACGCTGCCCAGTTACCACTGAGTTAATGCAGGATCCCTTACGGCTACCTCAATGGGTGGCAGTAAGGGCTCCCCCCCCCAAAAAAAAAATGGCTGTGCGACAAGTGCTTCACTTGCAGCATGGTCATTTCTTTCAAAGAAAGAAAGACCTACCTTTTACCTGCTATGGTAAAAGTGGGCATCGGCACGAGTCCAAAACATGCGCCAATGCCAGCCCAGGCCCCCTTTTGCCACAGCTTGGTAAAAGGGGTCCTGTAAGCACAGTTTATAGGATAACACTTTTTTTGGTGCCATATATAGCATTCACCCCTTAGTGATTATCATATTAAGGGGCGAACAAAACTTAATTTAGAGAAATTAAAAAAAAAAAACCTGGGGTCAATATGATCTAACTAGGCAGGGAAGTAAGTGCCTGCCTGGATAAATTGTGCTGGCCAGTTCAAACCCAGATATTTAGCAGCACCTACCTGGACAGTTGTGCTAAATATTCAGGCAAACTATCACTGCATTTTCCAGTTAGTGCTGGGGATCTCCAGGACAAAGTTGTGGCAGAGCTGGGAGCTACATAGGAACTTCACAGGACCACAGAATGTTCATACCTAGTCAAACTAGATTTTTAGGGGAGTGTACCATAAGAGGGCTTTTTTCTTATTATTTAACACCATATTAATGGAATGATTTGCCTAACGAAGCCTGGGGTGAAGCTGATTTCAAAAAGTTTAAAGATAAAACTTTTTTATTTGTTCCGGTTTATGGAAGTTGAGTGGCTATGTTGGAATGTGGCTTCATCAATTCTGTATAACATATATAATTGGATTATTAGCTTCTGAGTTTGTGAGGATTGTATGTTCTGTTGTTGGTTTAGACTTTCCTGTTAAAAATGGTGTTCTTTTCTTTTAAATTTTTTTTTTACATTTTGTTTTAATGTAAACCACTTTGTATTGAATAAAATAAGCAGTATATCCAGTGGTGTGCTGATAAATTTTTAAAAACAGGCTCTCTCCCCGGTCCACCTCGGCGCCCCCCATCCACAACTGCGCCCCCCCCCCCCACCTCTGCACCCCCCCCAAAAAAAAATTGCAGAGCTGGCTATAGCCGGGGGGGGGGGGGGGGGGGCAATGCATTACTCTCTCCAGGAAAAAAAATTAAATGATCCCAGGTTCCAATCTAATCCATGTTTAATATGGGATAAAATGCCATAAATAAGTAAATAAATATAAACTTTTAATGTTCAGCACCTGATTCTCAAAGTGGACATATTCCAAACTCTATAATGAAAATAAAATTATTTTTTTCTACCTTTGTTGTCTGGTGACTTTGTTTCTCTGTTCATGCTGGCCCAGTATCTGATTCTGCTGCTCTCTATCTGTTCCCTTGACTCCGTTTCCAGGGCTTCCTTTCCATTTATTTCTTTTCTTTCCTCCTTTTTTCTTCATTTCTGGTCCTCCGCAGACTTGACTGTACAGTGGATCCAGCTTCTGCCTATTTTTTCCATCCATGTGCAGTTTCTCTCCTCACTTCCTTTCCCCTCATCTAATCTCCTTCCTCTATCTTCCCTCCATGTCTAGCATTTCTTCTCTCTCCCTTCCCTCCTCTTCCCTCCATCCATGTCCAGAATTTCTCTTGCCCTCCCCTCCATCCATGTCCTGAAACTCTCTTCTCTTCCCTGCCCTCCTCTACCCATCCATGCCCAGCAATTCTCTTCCCTGCCCCCCTCTGCCCATCCATGCCCAGCAGTTCTCTCCCCTGCCTCCCTCTGCCCATCCATGCCCAGCAGTTCTCTCCCCTGCCCCCCTCTGCCCATCCATGCCCAGCAATTCTCTCCCCTGCCCCCTCTGCCAATCCATGCCCAGCAATTCTCCTCCCTCCCCTGCCCTCCCGCTCCCATCCATGTCTAGCAATGTCCTTCACCCCACCCTCCCCTGCCGCTCCCATCCGTCAGTTTCAATTACCTCCCTCGAATCGCCACATTATTTAAGGCCCTGCTGCCTGTCTCCAGCTGCCTTCCCTGCTTGCTTCTGAGGAGTTTGCACCCTTAGTCCCGCCTTCGCGGAAAAAGGAAATGACATCAGAACCTGGTTATTTTTGAACAAGAAAAACGTCTACCTTTTAGGTTTGATAAATGCCCTATTTTAGATATTTTTCTTTAAGGGCTATTTTCAAACAAAAAAATCATCCAAGGGAAAAATGCACAAAAACAAGCCATTGGGATGACTGGGTACCAGCATCCTTAAAGGGAAAGAGGACAGGATTTGATATGCGGCCTCTCTGTGGTTACAATCAAAGCAGTTTACATTATATGTGGAGTGGAGGAGTGGCTAGAGCACTGGTCTTGCAATCCAGAAGTGGCCGGTTCAAATCCCACTGCTGCTCCGTGTGATCTTGGGCAAGTCACTTAACCCTTCATTGTTTCAGGTACAAACTGAGATTGTGAGCTCTCCTGGGATAGAGAAATATCCAGTGTACTTAAATGTAACTCACCTTGAGCTACTACTGAAAAAGGTGTGAGCAAAATGGAAATAAAAAAAATATACAGGAACTTATTTTGTACCTGTTGCAATGGAGGATTAAGTGACTTGCTCAGAGACACAAAGAACTGCAGTGGGAATTGAATCCAGTTCCCCTCGTTCGTAGGCTACTGGCCACACAGACATCCCAGTAGAGCAGTGGGGCAGCCTAGCAGGCACTCCAGTGAACTGCACATAAAAGGTCCTAGGTACACATCACATCATAACCCCTTATATTGTATGGTGAGCCCTTCAGGAATAGCAAAACATGTACAGTACTCAACTGTACATCACTACAATAGTCCTTATGACTGCAGGTGTCACCTATATGTGGGTTCAGTAGGTATTTTATGGTTTTTGGGACGCCCACACTTTCCACCACAAGTGTGCTAGTTAGAGTGAGATATGGGCCTGGGTCCCCTTCTCTATAGTCCACTGCACCAACCACTAGTCTGCTCTAGGGACCTGCTTGCTGCTCTAAGAGGAATGGTCATTTTTTGCCATGGACATTTTTACAATGTTCCATTATCAAAGAAAAACATCCAGATCATAAGCCTGTCCCAGTCCCACCCAAAATACGTCTCCTTGAGATTTAGATGAATGTATTAAAAATTAGTTTCAAAAATTGTGATTTGGACATTTCTGCAAAAAAAAAAAAAAAAAAGTCCATCTGCTGCTTTCTGCCATTTTTTGGACATTTTTCTGTTTCAAAAATGAGCCCCATAATTTCCTGCATACAATCCCATTTCTCTCAATTATGCAGAAGTAAAAGAAACTAATTTGCCTTGCAAGATATAGACTCCAGTTTTCTTTTCCTCTTTATACAACTGGGAACATTAATTCTATGAAACTGAATCTGCCTTCCTCTTTATCATCTCTTTTTTCTCTTCTCTTTACTCCTTATCAAAGGTCTTGTACATTAATACATCCTCACAGACAATGCCATTATTCTGATTCTTTCCACCACTTCTTCCACCACCCCCATGCCCAAGTTTAACGTGCCTACTTCAGACTTAGAAACTTTGTCAACATGGACAAGAGGAACTTTTATCAATCTGGATCCCAATTGAGTTGCTAAGAAACCTTGAATAAGAAGAAAACCTTTGCCTCCATTGTATAAAGGCATCCAAGTCCTTGCTATTTCTTGATGAAAGATTTCAAATAATAGTGATCCTAGCATCATGTGTTATGTTTGGCAATGCATTGAATCTTAAAGTGTAATTCCACAACAGGTCATTTACAATTAGGTGCCCCTTGGAGCCTATTCTATATCTAGGGGTAGATATTCAACCGGCGGTGGTTAGCAATATATAGCTACTGCCAGTGGTATTCCCAAATATTCAATACCAGGCCATGTCTGGGCATCAGCATTGAATATCCAGGTTTATGTGATTGGCTATCTCTTATCCGGTTACGTTTGATATTCAGTACTTAACAGCCTAAACAATGTCGCATAATGATAACACTGACCCCTGGATTCTATATAAAGCACAGTGAGTTGCGCACATTAAATTGGGTATGTATCCAATGTACGTAAGCACCTTATTTGTATCATATTTTTATTAAGGTTTTCAAAATACAACATAAAAGGATACACAAAAGCAAACAAAAAAAACCACACCATGGCATCTAAGTGTAAATATAAGAGCTTTCCACGACAATACCTAGTGGCAAAGGTCAGGTAGGGCTATGGGATGCCCGACAAAAAAAGTCTAAGCGAGCCCAAGTCTTCAAGACAGACTTCACTCTATGATGTTTCTGGGCAAGAAGTGCTTCATATTTTCTTATCACACAGACGTAGCTCCACCATTCATTATAATTCAGATGCGCATTATTTTTCCAATGTGAAACAATCAAATGCAAAGCGACAGCTAACAGTATATTAAACAGTTTCTTATCTGACTCAAGAAGAGAGATAGTAGGAGAAGAGGCACGCAAAATCACAACTTCATAGGAGATTGCTGCAGTCTCAGGCAGATGAAAAATAAGACACAATTTCGCCCAAATAAGTCCCCACAATGCCCTGACGTTTTTGCAGAAAAAGACCATATGTGCAAAGGATCCATCTTTCTCCTGACAAGACCAACATTTGAAGTTAGCACTCTTAGTGATCCGTGCTACTCAAGCAGGGGTCCAGTAGGCTCTGTGGAATACAAAATATGAGGATTGGGATATCGCTGCTGACTTAGTTGGACGCATGGAGTCAACCCAGAAGGTGTACCAGTCGAATTCTGACGCATCAAAACTTATATCCTGTTCCCAGGACTGCTTTAGCAGAGCGACAGTGTCAACGTATAAATTCTGAAGTTTTTTATATATTAGAGATGCCTTCTTGCTACCTGAAGCAATGGTGAGGCAGGAGAAGATAAAATCCGAAGGGGTAGTTGTAATAGAATTGGAGACTTGAAAGGTCAAAATATGGTTAGAGATGCCCCTCCATGTGCCAGAATCTATTACTGGAACATCATACAAAACAGACAAAGCATCAGGTGATAACAGAGTACCAGCAATATACAAATGAGATAACAACCAAATACCCTACGTAAGCACCTTATTTGAGTAATGAGCCTATCAGTGATGATAATTGGCCAATAACAACCAACCATAAGTACTAATTGGCAATAATTGGAATTTATGCACGCTTTTTTAGACGTATTCTAAAAACAGGAGTGTGTAAATTCTAACATGCATAGCTGAAAATGGGGTGCGGCCATAGGAGGAATGTGGGCATGTCATGGGTTATAGAATTCCAAGGAATGTATTTACATTTAGGTTTGGGCATTTACACCAAGTTTTCAGTGGTGTAAATGGCTGTTCCTAAATGTAGGCACCTTCTCGGGCCCTATGCGCTATTCTATAAACCACTCCTAATTGTAGGCACGATTTATAGAATAGCACTAAGCACTATTTTTCAGAATCTGGCCCTGAGACTTTTGTGGTTTGATTTGGCAGCTTAACCAGGTGGTTAAGTGCTGAATATTGGCACTTAATTGCATAAGTGCTGACTCTGCCCCCAGACCACCCACAAAATAGCCAGCTTTCAGTTTAATGGTCTGCGGTGATATTCAGCATCACAAACTGGTTAAGTGCTGCTAAATTTCAGTGAATGGCCCTGTATAAGTGATTTAACCAGCCAAGAACTGTTTCTGGCTTTTTAAATTGCTTTGACCATCAACCCGCTACTTTCATTTATTGAATATTAGCCTATATGTAGCTCATGCTAAAGTTAAGCACGAGCATGTAACACCAGCCATAGACCAGGTGCCTACATGGCATATATATGCATATAACTTAAAGTATTTTATAAGATATGTATGTATGTGAGAGCCTCAACCAGACTCCACCCCTGAATATGCTCACTGTGCAAATACATGTTATGCAAGATAAGCACATATTGAAGTAGAGGCTGACCCAATGACAAAAAAAAAATTGGAAGTGTTGCTTAGGAAACTTTATTGAAGGCACCAGACACTTGATCCGACACAGGCCATGTGTAGTGGACACAAACCACCTACCTCAGGGGTCACCAAAATTCTTTGTAAGCCAAGATTGCTCTTATGACTGATACACAAAAGATGGGTAAACACAGCAACAAAATCAGAGCAATTGGAGCCTTCGATAAAGTTTCCTAACCAACACTTCCTACAATGGTTTGTCATTGGGTCAACCTCTACTTTACTTTGTTCTCACTGACTTTTCCGTAGAGGTCTTTGCCCTTTTTGCTGCTTTTTAGATATGCACATATATACAGAATAGTGCTTAAGTGGAGTATTGGCATATACGCACGTATGTTCAAACATAGACGTATATTTGTTAATATTCTAAACATTTATGTGTGTAAATGTTAGCACCTGTTTTATAAAATTGCCCCTTTAAGGCTATAATGTTGATGCTCTCTCTTATTGTTTTTTTTTTTTTTATAATATATTTTTTTGTGGAAATTTAAAAATAATACACCCAAACATAATCACTTGTAAAGTAATAGTGAAAACTTTTAAGAAACATAAGAACCCTTTACATATCTCATAATTAAAAGGAAAAAGAAAAAATGTAGTTCTGTTTTTGTTACATTTGTACCCCGCGCTTTCCCACTCATGGCTATAATGTCCACAAATTGGGACTGAACATTCATCAAATGGAAGCATAGGGAAATTAATTAATAAATATTTAAGCAATCATGCAAAACTGCATGCTCAAATACTCGGCTATGTAACATATGTCGAACATCAACTTGAGACAACCGGAGATGAAGTCAAAATGGAGCACTTACTAGATACAAAAAAGGAAAGCTGGGATGGTTCAAAAGATGCATATTTCAACTTATTTTACATACTACACAGTTGCAAGGAAACTTCAAGGGAAAATGGGCCCCAATCTGCAAAACATTTGGCCTGAGATTCTTAATCACGCAAATGCTGCTTGAAAATGGCCATTTTTAACTGTCCAAGTGCTGACTCCACCCCCAGAATGCCCCAAAAACGGTTGATTTTCATTTAGACACTAAGTGTATTCTATAATCAGTGCCTTGATTTAGACACCAATTACAGAATACACTTAGTTGAAATTTCAGTGCATAAATCTATGCACATCCATTTACACAACAAAAATGTGGCGTAAATCCTAGCACATAGATTTAGGCACACCGGGCCATATTCTATAACTAGGCACATACATTTTGGAATGGCCATGAATTCAAATTTCCCCACCCATAAACACACTCCTTGTTGTCTATGTGCCTTAGATGTTTGGCACACATCATTACAGAATATGCATAGTGACTTCTGTGCTTAAATTCTTATCAGTGCTAATTAGTGCTCATTATTCCTTATGAGTGCTGTTATCAGCGCTCATTAACTTGTTAGGTGCATTGATATAGGATCTTTACCAATTTTGGCGTGAATCTCTAGGCGCGCTATATAGAATCAGAGGGTAAGGGCCTTATTCTATAAAAGTTATGCTCCTAAATTTAGGAGCATAATTTATGCTCAAAAAATTTAGGAACGTAATTTATGATCCTAATTGTATGCTAAATCTATGAGCATAATATGTCCTAAATTAGGAGTATAAATTTAAGAGCATAGATTACGCTCATAATTTAGGATAATACATTTAGAAGTGTAAATTTAGTAGCATGACCTTTATAGAATATGGCCCTAACTGATAATGTTCATCGGCGATAGCCAGCTCTGTGCCTCTGAAAATTAGCAGATAGACCTGAACAAGTGATTTATCTGATCAGTGACCATTTCTGGCCAGTTAAATAATTTTGAATATTGACCAATCGGTTTTCTTGAGTTTCCCAAGATGAAATGTTTCTAGAGGGAGAAGTGTAGAGTGATGCACTTGGGGTGCAGAAACCCAAAAGAGAGATACCAAATAGGAGGGGAGAGATTAGTAGGAGAGAGACCTTGGGGTGTTGGTGTCTGAGGATCTAAAGGTGAAGAAACAATTAGACAGCTGTGGCCAGAAGGATGCTAGGCTGCATAGAGAAGGGCATAACCAGCAGAAGAAAGGAGGTGTTGATGCCCCTCTACTAGCGTTGGTGAGGCCCCACTTGGAGTATTGTGTTCAGTTTTGGAGGATGTATCTTGCTAAAGATGTAAAAAGACTGGAAGCGGTGCAAAGGAAAGCTACAAAAATGGTATGGGCTTTGCGTTGCAAACCGTACTAGGAGAGACTTGTTGACATGAACATGTATACCTTGGAGGAAAGGAGAAACAGGGATGACATGATACAGACGTTCAAATATTTGAAAGGTACTAATCCACAAACGAACCTTTTCCGGAGACGGGAAGGTGGTAGAACTAGAGGACATGAATCGAGGTTGAAGGGGGGCAGACTCAGGAGTAATGTCAGGAATATGTGGAATGCCCTCCCGCGGGAGGTGGTGGAGATGGAAATGGTAATGAAATTCAAACATGCTTTGGATAAATACAAAGGAATCCTGTTGTGAAGGAATGGATCTATGGAATCTTAGCAGAGATTGGGTGGCGACGCCGGTATTTGGAGAGTAAAACCGGTGCAGGGCGGACTTCTATGGTCTGTGCCCTGATTGTGACTGAATAGATATGGATGGGCTGGAGTGTAAATTTTAAGGAGCTTCGACGCTAGCTTCAGAACTTAGTACAAGAATAGTGCTGGGCAGACTTCTACGGTCTGTGCCCTGAGAATGGCAAGGACAAATCAAACCCAGGTATACATATAAAGTATCACATACCATGTAAAATGAGATTATCTTGTTGGGCAGACTGGATGGACCATACAGGTCTTTATCTGCTGTCATTTACTATGTTTACTATGGGACTAAATTCTATAAATGGCGCCCCAAAAACTTGGCACTGAAAAAAAGTGCTAAGCGCTATTCTATAAATGGTGCTCAAAGTTAGGCGCTGTTTATAAACCAGTGCTTAGCACTGGGAACTGGAATTTCTGCATGAACTGCATGACCATTTACAACGACAAAACCCTGGTGTAAATCCCCGTGATGCTTATCATCTTTATAACTACACATGTAAATTAAAGGAACGTCTCTGATTCACCCATGACCCTTCCATGACCCTCCCATGACTGCACCCCCTTTCTGAACCCATGTGTACTTTTTATACACGAATCTCAGTGCATAAATTTACATGTGTAATTTCTAATTGAAGCCACTTAGCATCGATAATTGATTGTTAGGGCCCAATTATCGATGCTAATAGGTTCATTATTCAATTAAATTATGCACACAAATTGGGCTCAGGCCCAAATTTGTGCATGCAATTTTTAGCAACTTTTATAGAATTCGGGGGATATTGTATTGCTGGAGTAGACTGAAGTTTCAAAACCTCCTTCAAGTACTGTACCTTTCCCACATTTCAACAGGTGTAACACCAGGTTGCTTTGAAAAGTTAATACATCTTAAATTCCTTGCCTTTGAAATATTATCCAAAACGTCCAGTTTTCTGTTAATTAGCTTTCTCTTCTCCTATCATAGAGCTTAAAAATCAAGGGGCCCTTTTACTGAGCCACATAAGCGTCTACATGCACCAAAATGGAGTTAGCGCATGACTACCGCGTGACCCTTGTGGTAATTTCATTTTTGGCGTGTGTCCGCTATCTAGCTTATTTTCGAAAGGGAAGGACGCCCATCTTACGACACAAATCGAGAGATGGGAGTCCTTCTCTCAGGATCGCCCAAATCGGCATAATCGAAAGCTGATTTTGGGCGTCCCCAACTGCGTCCCATCGCGGGGACGACCAAAGTTCCTGGGGGTGTGTCGAAGGTGTAGCGAAGGCGGGACTGGGGCGTGTATAACAGAGGGGCGTCCTCAAGTGTTAATGGAAAAAAGAAGGGCGTCCCTGATGAACACTTGGCTGACTTTACTTAGTCCTTTTTTTTTTACGACCAAGCCACAAAAAGGTGCCTTAAATGACCAGATGACCACCGGAGGGAATCGGGGATGACCTCCCCTGACTCCCCCAGTGGTCACTAACCACCTCCCACCCTGAAAAAAACAACTTTAAAAACTTTTGACTTTTTTTTTTTTAGAGTATGGGTGAAGGACCTCCTTCGCTATGCCTCCATCCCTGCGACAGCAGTTGAGGACGTCCTTTGATATACGATCCAAAATGTGGATGGTTGTGAGAAGGACATCCATGTCTTGGTGTTTCTGTGAGAAGGATATCCATGCCTGCTATGCCTCTGACACCCCCTTTATTTATCTGGATTTTGGATCACCTCTGGATTGCAAGACCAGTGCTCTAACCACTAGGCCACCCCTCCAGTTCATTCCATTTCACTCCCTTGATATTTGGCCATTCCTGTGGGGGGGGGGGGGGCAGTATGCAGGTCCCTGGGGGGGAGGTATGTGTGTGTCAGCGGAGACATAACGAGGACGTGGACGTCCTTCTTTCAAACATTTTGGACGTCCTCAACTGCCCCCCCCCCCAGGGATGGCCAAATTTCAAGGGAGTGGAATGGAGTGGAGTGGAGGAGTGACCTAGTGGTTAGAGCCATGGTCTTGCAATCCAG
Source organism: Microcaecilia unicolor (assembly GCF_901765095.1). Classification (NCBI taxonomy): domain Eukaryota; kingdom Metazoa; phylum Chordata; class Amphibia; order Gymnophiona; family Siphonopidae; genus Microcaecilia; species Microcaecilia unicolor. The sequence goes on from NC_044042.1 coordinate 54,692,598, forward strand.
AGGTGGCCAGTTCACATCACACTGTTGCTACTTGTGATCCAAAATCCAAATAAATAAAGGGGGTGTCACAGGCATGGACATCCAGCTCACAAAAACATCCAGGCATGAACATCCTTCTCACAAACATCCACATTTTGGACGGCATATCAACTGCCGTTGCAGGGACGGAGGCATAGAAATATCCAGTGTACTTGAATGTAACTCACCTTGAGCTACTACTAAAAAAGGTGTGAGCAAAATGAAAAAGGTGTGAGCAAAATCTAAATAAATAGCGAAGGATGTCCTCAACTGCCGTCGCGGAAGCATTGCGAAGGACATCCTTTACCCATACTCTAAAAAAAAGACAAAAGCTTTTAAAGTTGTTTTTTCGAGGTGGGGGGGGGGGGAGTGGTTAGTGACCACTGCATGTCTTTTTCCATTCAGTTAGTGCATCAGTTAGTCCACTGCAGTGCCCCCCTAGGGTGCTCCTCCCATGACCAAATAACTTGGATTGGGTCGTTTTTGAGATGGGCGTCCTCGGTTTCCATTATGGCCGAAAACTGGGGACGACCATCTCTAAGGTCGACCTAAATGTTGAGATTTGGGCGTCCCCGACCATATTATCAAAACGAAAGATGGACGCCCATCTTGTTTCGATAATACAAGTTTCCCCGCCCCTTCACCGGGACGTCCTTAGAGATGGTCGTCCCCATTCGATTATTCCCCTCCAAGTATGCCTGAAAAATAATTTTATTTTCTGGCGTGCATCAGCTATGCGCGCCAATGGCATTTGGCATGCGTAGGTCATTACTGCCTAGTTACCGTGTGAGACTTTACCGCTAGATCAATGGCTAGCGGTAAGGTCTCAGACTCAAAATGGATGTGCAGAAATTTTGATTTTGCCGCATGTCCATTTTCGGCAAAATTTTTTTAAAAAAGGCCTTTTTCACAGGTGTGCTGAAAAATGGATTGGCGCGCATCCAAAACCCGCACCTACACTACCGCAAGCCATTTTTCAGTGCACCTTAGTAAAAGGACCCCCAAGACAGGCTATTTATTAAAGTGCATTAGAATTCATGGTAAAAAGGCAACTTTCAAGGCATTTACATGCCTGGATAAAATGACCTGGCTGAATATGTCTTCACAAATGGGGCTCAAGGGGCATATGGACTATACAACTGCATTAAAAAGGCACTATCCTGTGAGCATGTTTAGGGTGTCTAGGTGTAAGCATGCAGATGAGTTTAGAGCACCTCCTTTGTCCTTGAGCATTAACAAAAAGAAGCAGTGCAGGTACTTTCTGTTTGTAAAAGCATTAAAAACACCTGAATAGTCTGCAAATAGATGGGCTATTTGGAAATTTCCCTTTAAAAGTTACTAGCTTTTGGAAAGAAAACACTTCTGTATTTCTGCATATTTTACAATGACCAGAAAAAGAGAATAGACCCTATTTATACTACCACAATCTTAACTTCTAATTTAAGATTGTTAAATAAGTAAAGGTGGTGACCACATACGAGTTTGTTCAAACCTCAGCTATGTCATTTTAGTTCTCCAGAAGAATTTCATAGATTCAAGGTGTCAAGGAATACCTTGGTTATCAGTTTTTCTATGGCACTTGAGTCCTACTCAAAAGCTACAAGTGAAATCTATAATGTGCAATTTTCTGAAACACTTATCTCTTTTTTGCCACCGCTGTAATCATGGTTTTCAACCCAAGTTCTCTGGAAACACTGTTCAGTCTGTTTTTTTTTTTTACAGGTTTAAATATGTCTAATCTCCAATGAGATTCCAAACATGTCTCATTCAAGGAATTTTCTAACTTTCAAGTAGATTTTAGTGGTTGTACAGTTGGAGGTAAATACTTGGTTCCAGGTGCAGAATTTCTTCCTTGACTGAGATATCCATATTCTGTATGATATCTCAAATGGGGTCTTTAAAATTATTTCACACAAGCCAACTCTACCAGATGCTTGCTGGATCCAATCCTATCAAGATTTACATGGAAAGATGGAATATTATCGGTTCAATGGCTTGTGACAATTGATAGATCTTTAGAAGAGGGTTGTTTCATGTTGGCCCTGAGAGACATTTGTCCCACTTAAAGAAATCAACATTGGATCCATCATTGCAGAGTTTATATTACTCTATTTCTCACCTCCCATTTATCAAGTGGATTATAAATATCTATTAGCAGTTATGGAAGTTAAAGGGGGAGGGAGCAATATTCATCCAACAGTAGTCAGCATTTTTTAAGTCAGTGACAACCATAGGCTGAATTAAGTCCAGATATTCAATGCCCCATGTCTGAACTCTGGCATTGAATATCCGAGTCAGTGCGGTAACCCAAATGTTAACTGAACACTGGCCAATATTCAGACCAGTGACTAGTTAGCGTCATTTTTGCTGTCCTATTTTTATCTGCTTACTTAGGGGTCCTTTTACCAAGCCGAAGTAAAAATAGGCATTAGCATACCCTTACGAGGGTGTTTCCCACATGGTACGGCTATTTTTACCACAGCTGTAAAAATGTTTTATTTTTCTATTTTTGCATTTATGGCCATGTGCTAATATTGTCATTAGCACATGTGGCCGTTTTTAAAAAGTCCTGCATGAGCACTTACTGTCACCTTTTTTGTAGGTGGTGGGGGCTCATATAGGGGCGTGCTAAAAAATGGCTTGTGGTAAGTGCGGGTTTTGGGCTTGCGCAGAATCATTTTTCAGCACACCTGTAGAAAAAGGGCCTTTCTTGCCGAAAATGAACGTGTGGCAAAATCAAAATTGTTGCGCGTCCATTTTGGGTCTGAGACCTTTCCGCCAGCCATAGACCTAGCGGTAAAGAATTTAGGTGGTAATGACCAACACATGTCAGATGTCACTTGGTGCGCGTCCACTATGTGCACCAGAAAATAAAAAAAATTTTCAGACACGCGTAGCAGACGCACCAAAATTGAAATTACTGCAAGGGTCACACGGTCATTATTGTTTGTTAAGAGATGTTATCAACACTGATTCACTTGTTAAGCCAATTAAGTTATATGCTCAGTTATAGAATACACTTGGATTTCGACACGGATCTCTAGGTGGGCTATATAAAATCTGGGATTAGTGCCTGGCAATGTAGATGCAGTAACTGGATAGCCCACTCTCTGTCCCTGACACTCACCCTCAAAACCAAATTAGAAATATATTTTAGCGGAAACAGATTTCCAAGCTACCATAGAACATCTGAACGCATCCTATTGTTCTTCATTTTTTGCTGTATTAGGTGCGCATTAGTGCCTAACACGCATAGGCAGTCAGTGGCCCAACTGCTTGGGAAGGCTAAAGGGACCGGGTTAGGGGTGGGGCCAGGGGTGGAGTTTAAATCCATAATTGTCTGATAACACAAAGAAAAAATAAATAAATAAAAATAAAAGTCACAATTAATACCTTTTATTAAATTTAGATATTAGATATGTATCATATGTCAAAGAATAAAGTGGTTGCTCAAAGCATATTCTAACCACAATCGCTCAACTGCAAAACACTATGCACAACTTTGTCCAAAAACACACTCAGAACCTTACTGTACCATAAATATTACACTGGGCAGACCTAATACACCAATATACCATCCATACGGAAAATGCAGACCGTCAACAATATGAAACAAGGGATCATATCATCACAATTCTCATGTAGAACCACAAAACACCCTAATTCATGTTTAATGTGGGATAAAATGCCATAAATAAGTAAATAAATATAAACTTTTAATGTTCAGCACCTGATTTTCAAAGTGGACATATTCCAAACACTATAATGAAAATAAAATGATCTTTTCTACCTTTGTTGTCTGATGACTTTTTCTGATCATGCTGGCCCAGTATCCGTTCTGCTGCTATCTGTCCTCAGTGCAGGTCAGGAAGTCATCCTCCTTAAATATCTCCTTGGCAACCCAGGACACCTCCAGCCAACCCCCCCTGCTTTCCCAGCAGTAAGGTAAACAAACCATAAACCAATTTCTACAAATGCTAGAGGGCTTTCACTGCAGCTCCTGCTGTGAGGATGGAGGTAAATCAACAATTTAATCCCCTCAGAGCAGCTGGACTCCACAGCTGATCCATTCTGCTGCAGCAAGGGGGAGGCTTAGCCTCTCCAAGCCTCTTATACCGGGGCGCCTATGCTAACACAGTTTAGTAAAAGTGCCCCTTAACCGGTTAGAAGACTGAATAACACCACTAACTGGTTAACTGCCAGTTCTGCCCCATCCACCCCGGCACTAACCAGAAAGTACTGCTGCTGTCAGAGTCAATAATCAGCAGTGTGACCTGCTTAAGTGCCTCTGAAGATTAGGGAATGGCTAGCTCAGTGGAGGTTAACACTTCTGTCTGTTTAAATCCTTTTAGGAGCATTACTCAGCTGATGGTGGTCAGTCTATTGTTGGGCAAAACATGGCCTGTGTCGGGCAATTGTCTCACATATGGTATCTTCAATAAATTTTTTGGATATTATACTGATCTGCTGGTTTGTTTTCTACGTTGGATTTTGCAGATCGTCTGCCTTGTTGTTTTCTGGCACTTTCTACATGGGCAATCAGAGCTGATATTTAGTGGTACTACCCGGTTAAGTCCTGCTGAATATAGGCAGTTGGGCAGCTCCAAGCAATTTAGGGGCCCTTTTTCTAAGCCATGTAGGCGCTTACACGCACCCAACACGTGCCAATTGTTGTGTGCAGCAAGTAAACTCATGGTGTGGTAAGAATAAGCAGAAACTTAAGCCTGATAAGTAGTGCAGGTAGTGATGAATTCAACAGTACAGTTGTTATATGGACTCTCAAAATATGAACATGCTACTTCCAGTTTTCAGAAATTGAGGGTTCCTTTTACCAAGCTGTAGTAAAAGGGGGTCTGCGATGATGTCACCAGGTGTTTTTGACGCATGCTGAGGCGCCCTTTTACAGCAGTGGGTAAAAGGCTGTCCTTTTTTAAAAAGAAATGGCTGTAAAGCAAGTGAACCACTTGCTGCACAGCCATTTCGGGGGGGGGGGGGGGGGGACACTTACCGCCACTCATTGAGGTGGTGGTAAGGGCTCCTGCGGTAACCAGGCAGCACATGGCTCTACTCAATTACCGCCGGGTAAACACCGGTGCTACAAACATAAAAATATGTTTGTAGCACCAGACGTGGGCGCGCTGGGGGTGTGGGAACTACTGCCGGGCTGAGCTTATCACCGCTTCATAAAAGACCCCAAGAATTGGTTATCTATGCAAGATAGAATTAAATAGAAGTTGTTCATGATGGTTCATTACTATGTACATCATGATTCATCTCATTATCTATCAGATTGCCTTCATTTATGTTACCCGAAGCGGGTGCTTCATTTGGACAATACTTGTTTCTTGACAATTCCAGATTTTTGATTGTTTCGCTTAGAGGATACCAGGTGTCGGATCTTTTCTATTGCTGGAACGACAGAGTGGAATAAATTGCCGGAACTCTTAGGACATAGAAGAATTCAAGGTTGTTTAAGAGGCTGCTGAAACAGTATTTGTTGGCACAGACTACACAGTGATTTCGGCAATTGATGGACATATCATGGTGATCTGTTTTTGTTTTTTTTATTTTGTTATGTTTTAATGAGTTTGTATTGTATTTGATATGTTGTTGGTTTTTTGCATTGTTTTATTATGTGTGTTTGATTTGTACACCACACTGGATAAGGGCAGTGTATAAATGGTAATAAATGAAAGGAAGTGAAAATAAAGTCAGAGTTGTTCTTTCTGAGCTGTAAACAGTCCAATTATGGCATATGCAAACTAGGCACCTGCTGGTATATGTGATTTAGGGAAGGTAGCTAGTCAGTATCTGATATATAAAAGGTTGAAAAACAGTGCTCTAGAGCATGGCAGGCATCACTTATATTTCTGTTTAAACACCTCCCCCGACCACACACACACACTCTCCCTTATCACTGCAAGAAGGTACAATTTTAAAAGTTTGATACTAAAATAGACAGACACATTCCCAAACTTAGAGCAACCCAAGCTTGCTGAAAGTCAGAATAGCTAAACTATCTTTTTGTACTGAAAGAAAAAGACAGATTGAGGCCAACTGAAGCACTGGCTTTATTAGTCAAATGAAATTTGCCTTGCTCAAATCCTAGTTGGTGTGGGTTTGGAAACACTTGCTTACATGCTCTGCCCCTGCTTTAGATCTGCTTCGTATTATCTTTTCTCCTCTTTTCATTACTACACCTGAAACTTTCATTTCATCCTCTGATTTTCAACTGTTTGACAAGAATAGGTGAATGGTGGTTGGAACAGATACTAGGCTGTCCAGTTCAGAATGTGTCAGTACCTATCCCTAGGAAAAACTGCAATAAGAATTAGAGAAGTGGGTTCATTAGAAACATAGAGGGTTAGATTCTATGGGGCCCTTTTACTAAGGCACCCACACGCATCCTACGTGTGTCAAATTAGAACTACTGCCCAGCTACTGTGTGCCCCGGGTGGTAATTCTATTTTTGACGCACCTACCAAATGCGCAGCAGAAAATATTTTTTTATTTTCTACCTCGTGGTGCTAACCGGGCGGTAATTGTCAGTGTACGAGTGCTGATGATTACCGCCTGGTTAACACGTGAGACCTTACCACTAAGTCAATGAGTGGCAGTAAGGTCTCAGGCCCAAAATGGACGCGTGCTCATTTTAATTTTGCTGCACATCCATTTTTGGCCACAAAAAAGGCCTTTTTTTGCAGGCGCGCTGAAAAATGGACCAGCATGCATCCAATACACGTGCCTACACCAGTGAAAAGCCATTTTTCGGTGCACTTTAGCAAAGGGGCCCCTATATTTGGCAACTAAAAAATTGGTGCTGAAAAAGACATTATTCTATAAGCCGTGCTTAAAGTTAGGTGCGGTTTATAGAATAGCGCTTAAGTCTGGGAATCGTGCCTAACTTTAGGCACAGCGATTTGCACCAACTGAAATGTGGTGCAATTGTACACACCTAAATTAGACACATATCTCTGTTATTATATAACAATGCATGTAAATGCTAGGAATGATCCCACTCTGTCCATGATCCTCCCATTTCACACCCATCTTTTTACTCATAGTAACATAGCATAGTAACATAGTAGATGACAGCAGACAAAAGACCTCAATGGTCCATCCGGTCTGTTATACTCGCACATATAAGTTAGGCTTAGATGCCATGCATACATTTATGCATGTAAGTTCCAACAATTATTGGCACTAATTAGATTTTGTTGGCACTAATTGTTGTTAAAATACAAATTATTGGCACAAATTAGCACATTAGTCAATTAAATTTCACAAACAATTTTTGGTGACTTTTAGTGTGTGTGTGTGGGGGGGGGGGGGGCGATGTGATGACCGACTGCTATAAATCACACAAGATTTCCCCTTTTCCTTTCTAGACAGTTAAAGATCCTCTGTACTTACAGTACCTCTGGCTTTCTTGAATTCTATTACTATTTTGCCTGGACCACCATTTACCCTCCACCTGCTCATTTATGAAACACTTTCTAATATTAATTTATTTGTGTGAATTTATATTCCTTTGAAACTCAAATTCAGGTTTATTTGATATACTCCCCTTGGGATGAACCATCTACGAGCGTACAATATAAAAAATAAGATAGGTATTTTGAAAGGTCAGAATGTGACGTAAGAAGTACAACGCACAAAGCTACGGCAAATGGGGCCTGCTCTGGCATCAGTGCGTGTTTTTGACATGCACTGAGGCCCCCTTTTAAAACAGCAGGTAAAAGGTAGGTGTATATGCCGGCTTTTTTTACTTCTCACCTTCTAAGTATCTGAAATTAATCAATGGACTCTAGTCTTTTGTCTTCTCTTTGGTTGTCACTGCTCCTCTGTATGATTACTCTGTATGTTTAGCAGTCAACCAGGGGTGCACAAACTCACCCCCTCCTAACAGAGACAGATGGAACACTTTTAACCTAATGACAGAGAGGAGCCTTGACAAAATCCTAAGAGACCTTGGACCAACTACCTGCTCCCTCGATCCCTGACAGAAACTGTTCTACATTTCCACAGGATGGAAATACCTGCTTCCTGTCCCAGCAGGGTCTGTGAACAGTACTTGTGCTGAATTTCCAGTGCCAATAGCCCAGTGTGCAGAAAGCCTAACCAAGGAACTGAACCCAGGCGCTCTGCATGGCTATGCGCTGCGCTACCACTGAGTGACCTTTGATAAATTTTCCCCTTTATCAACACTTCTATATTCTTTCTTTCCACCAAGGATCCAAAAATCTACATAGTTTTTAAAATGATTTCTCTGTTAGGTAAAACCACTAACCTTTTTTATTTCTCTTGTACAGAAATCAAATTGAATGTTCTCTGTTTTATTAACTTGGCAGCAGACATTCTCCTAGCAGCTCAAAGACACCCAGCTGTCTGATCTGCCCTTTGGTAATTGTACTTTATAGTAATTTTCACCTTCATGTTCATGTTCTGCGGCTGGCCCCTGCCACCTGCTGATGCTAAAATACTAAGCTTTCTAAACCCTTTCACAGGATGAGGAACTGTCCCATATAGGCTATCTTGAATCTGAAAGCCTAGGTGTATTTTTATTTTATCTTCTCCTCCTCCCCATTCTTCTAGCTTATAGTTATATACGGAATGGAAAGATAATTGCATCAGAGTTACTTTTCCAATTTATAGTTCAGTTGTTTAGATCTTGGCCTGTGAATGCCTTAGTCCCTCTGTTCCCCTGTGACACGGAAACAATAAGCCTTTCCTATGCAGAAGGCAGTTATTTCCTGTGTGAAATAATCAGTGCATCTGTGGTTACTTATGCAACCACATTATACTGTGATGAAACCACAAGGACATATCTTTAGTCATGGTTCTTGCTGTCTCTAAGGACAGTATAGAACATAAAGCTGCAAGACTCAACAGGTTTTAGAAAAGTTTTATAATTTTTCTTTCCTTGCCTGAAATGTTCGTCTTTTTCACCTTTGCAATTCTGCGTGCCCTTACACAGCGACAGAATTGAGATGGAACTCCCACAAGTGCCTCTTACACTGATTAAAAGTCCATTTTATCATACAAAACCATTAAAAATTAATCACATCAACACATCTACATGTGTCTTGAGGTATTTGAAAGAAATAGTTGTGCTCTCTAGCAAACCAAAGCTCTTCTAGCACATTTTTTTAACAAAATGGTTTCATACAATACAATGCAGTTTTAATCAGTTTGAGAGGTGCTAATCTGCCTACATGCACCTTCATTCTCATCTCTTCTTTCTGAGCCATGTTGATTCTGGATGAGTTCTGGGGCTGGGGATTTGATGCACTTTTGCATCCTCAGAGTGGTAAGAATTTAAATGCAGGATCCAAGGCAAAATAACAATACTAAAGGAAAATCCTGCCAAATGAATCTGATTGATTTCTTTGACTTGGTGACCAAAGATCCAGATAAAGGACATGCACTAGATGATTTATATGAAATTCTCTGGTCTAATCTGGTCTCTGGTCTAATCACTGGATCCAAGAAATACAACCATGTAACCCCGTTTCTTCATGAAGAACATTACCTGCTTGTATTTCTTGGATCCAGTGATTAGACCAGAGACCTATGGATATTAAATATGATGAGACTGGAGAACTACTACTACTACTACTTAACATTTCTACAGCGCTACTAGGGTTACGCAGCGCTGTACAAAATAAACAAAGAAGGACGGTCCCTGCTCAAAGGAGCTTACAGTGTGCAATAACATACAAAATACAGCAGCCAGGCTGATATTCAGCAAAACACGCTTCGAAAGTGCCAAACCCCTCCGAGAAAAGTTGCATTGGCTCCCAATCAAAGAACAGATCATCTTCAAAATCTGCACCTTAGTCCACAAAATCATGTACGGCGTAGTCTCAGGATACATGACAGACCTTATAGACTTACCAATAAGAAACAAAGCCAGATCGTCAAGATCCTACCTAAACCTACACTACCCAAATTGCAAAGGACATAAGTACATAAGTACATAAGTAGTGCCATACTGGGAAAGACCAAAGGTCCATCTAGCCCAGCATCCTGTCACCGACAGTGGCCAATCCAGGTCAAGGGCACCTGGCATGCTCCCCAAACGTAAAAACATTCCAGACAAGTTATACCTAAAAATGCGGAATTTTTCCAAGTCCATTTAATAGCGGTCTATGGACTTGTCCTTTAGGAATCTATCTAACCCCTTTTTAAACTCCGTCAAGCTAACCGCCCGTACCACGTTCTCCGGCAACGAATTCCAGAGTCTAATTACACGTTGGGTGAAGAAAAATTTTCTCCGATTCGTTTTAAATTTACCACACTGTAGCTTCAACTCATGCCCTCTAGTCCTAGTATTTTTGGATAGCGTGAACAGTCGCTTCACATCCACCCGATCCATTCCACTCATTATTTTATACACTTCTATCATATCTCCCCTCAGCCGACTCTTTCCAAGCTGAAAAGCCCTAGCCTTCTCAGCCTCTCTTCATAGGAAAGTCGTCCCATCCCCACTATCATTTTCGTCGCCCTTCGCTGTACCTTTTCCAATTCTACTGCAAAACAACTTACGCAGCCGGCTTCTCCTACATAACCGCACAACTATGGCATGGGCCCCCAAAAGTTGTGAAAACAATCCACGACCACTTGAACTTCAGGAAATCAATAAAAACCTACCTCTTCAAAAAAGCCTACCCCAATGACCCCACGTAACCCTCTTCACCTACCAACACAGCATGACTATGATCGAACAGGACATCACGCAATCTTCATCCATTCCGACCCTCCACTTATACCTCATACGATCACTATACAACTTTGTATTTGTTATTCACCGACTGGGCAAACGCCTTTAACGGTACTATGTAAGCCACATTGAGCCTGCAAATAGGTGGGAAAATGTGGGGTACAAATGAAACAAATAAATAAACAAACATTCTAAAGTGCCCTTTTAATAAGCTGCGTAAGCGTCTATGTGTGCCCAACACGTGCCAAAATGGAGTTACTGCCTGGCTACCGCACGGCCCTTGCAGTAATTTCATTTTTGGTGTGCATCTGCTACACACGCCCAAAAAATACTTTTTATTTTCTGGTGCAAGTCAGCTACGCGCACCAAGTGGCATTTGGCGCGCTTAGGTCATTAACACCCAGTTACCGCGTGAGACTTTACCGCTAGGTCAATGGCTGGTGGTAAGGTCTCAGACCCAAAATGGACGCATGGCAATTTTCATTTTGCCACACGTCCATTTTCGGCAAAAATTTAAAAAAAGGCATTTTTTGCAGGTGCGCTGAAAAATGATTCTGCTCGTGCCCAAAACATGCATCTACACTACCGCAGGCCATTTTTCAGCGCACCTTAGTAAAAGGACCCCTAAATTTTCTCCCTTGGAATTTCAAAAACAAAATTCATTGCCAAATAAATGCATGTTCTTAGAATATGAATTGCTAGATTTCAACAAAGCATAAGTCCCAATAGTGGGATTCTCTTTATGAGTAGCAATCATTTTGCAAGATCAAAAGACTCTTTAAAAAAACAGAGGGAAGATAGTTAACACCTTTTTTTTTTTTAAATCTCAGCCTCTATCTCAGTGATACTTGCTGCTCTGTTTTTCATGCTGTCCTGCTTTCTGAAATATGAAAAAAGAACCTTATTTTAAAAGCAGACTGTCTTGTTTTTCTTAGTGTGAGAGGCTGATACTAGTTACAACTAAATTATTGTTGGTTTTTTTTTTTCACTTTACACAAAGACGTGAGCTTTTTCCAAAGCATCCAGGTTGAAAAAAAGGTTTTGACAACTTCCTTGAGGAAATGTCCATCCTACTGTCTCTGGGATTGGTCACCTGTAATCCTGCCACTATTTGGGATTCTGTCAATAATAAATTGGAATGCGGTGAAGTACTATTAAATTTTCAAAACACAAATCTTATCATCCACCGAACACTCAGCAATTCTTACAAGGCTATCAAAAATATTTTATAAAACATTTGCACAAAACACAAAGAGGAAAAAGCCTCCCAGCTATTTTATATCATTGTAGCTAATTGGGGTTCAGTATCTATCATAGGCATAAAAAACCTCTTTTGCGTTATTTATTGTATGCTATAAGATAAATCAAAAATATATAATAGGCTATTTGGGATTCTGCTAGGTACTTCTGACCTGGATTAGCTACTGCTGGAAGCAGGATACTGGGCTAGATGGACCATTACTCTGACCCAGTATGGATATTCTTATGTTCATATATCATTTATGTTAGAGGGATTGTGACCCCTTTGCTCAAAAAATTCTGAAATTTCACTTCCTTAAAATAATAAAGAAAAAGCCTGAACAAAATGAAAATTTCTGGAAATGGCATGGTAAACAATACAACAGAAACATTGTTGGGCTGCACACTCCCAATACAGGTAAGGGTCAATATTTAGTGGATCAATATACTCCTAAATTATGAGCATAGTCTATTTTGGAGCATAGATTAGACTGGTAATTTAGGAGCATAAATTATGCTCATAAATTTAGGAGCATACATTTTAGGAGCATAAACTTTATAGAATAAGGGCCGCCAAGTGCTCCTGCATTAACTCTTTGTTATCCAATTAGCATGTACTAATCATAAAGTGCTAGCCAGATAATGCAGGAATGCCAACTCTCTGCCCATGACATGCCCCCTACCAAAAATGTTCTAAAAAATGAGTAACATGTGGATTAGTGCAAGCAAACAGGCAGTAGCATGCGGTAACCAAACGTTAAGGGCTGGGGCCAGATTCTATATAGGGTGTTTTAAATGTAGGCATGTCAGAATAACATGTGGAGCACTATTCTGTAAGCTATGTCTACAGTAATATGCAGTTTATAGAACAGCGCCTAGGTACGGGAATGTGCATACATGTAGGTGCAACCATTTTATGCCACTGAAAACCTGATGTAAATGCCTGCAGCTAAATGTAGTATAGCAAAGAGAGGGAACAAAGTACAAACAAAAGTCCAAGAAACAAAAAGTACCAGAGGCCCTCAAAAAAAAGGTTAAAAAACTTTTAATCATGTGCTTAGATAAAACAATCCTTAAATGGACCCATTTAAGGATTGTTTTATCTAAGCACATGGTTAAAAGTTTTTTGACCTTTTTTTTGAGGGCCTCTGGTACTTTTTGTTTTTGTTTCTTGCAGCTAAATGTACACACATTCCCCCAAATTCTATAATAATGCGTTTGAATGTGATTGACACCCCAACTCCTCCCACACCCCCTTTTCAGCTACATGCATTGGAATTTACATGCACCTCTTTTTAGAATATGTCTAAAAAGAAGTATGTGCAAATTCCAATTATTACCATTTAGTGATAAATTGTTGCCATTGACCAATTATCATGACTAATTGGCTCATTACTCAATTGAGTAGCATGCGTAAATTGTCCACACACACAATTTAATGTGTGCTACTCGCTACACTTTATATAGAATCCAGCCCATAATACCCTTTAGTAAAAAGACCCTTAAGTCAGGTCACTAAAGATACCCACATAAGTTAACCAGATAAGTTATGTGGTTACATTTAGGAAAGGCATTTGATTGGCCTGACTTACTGTTTATCAGTTAAAGTTAACCAGTAAATATTCAGTTCTATGAAAGGTAAAATATAACCTCAGCCCTGACACAGCATCAACTATGGGAGGAGGGGAATTTTCAAAGAGTTTTCTCCATGTAACGCCTGAAGTTACAGAGACAAATCATTAGACTATAGATCCCTCTAAATATAATGAGGGCCAATATTGAGTGACAGATTACTGGGTAAGAAAGTCTCTTACCTAGTAATTTATTTATTTAACACATTTATATCCCACATTATCCCACTTAGTTGCAGGCTCAATGTGGCTTACACAATACCGTAGAGGTAGGCTCCGGTTCAATAATACAAATACATAGTACAGTATTAAGCATGTAACAAACATCAGTATAAAACATCAAGGAAATACAGAGGGGGTAGTGATATCCTGCTGACAGGATATTCCACAGATTTTCAGTAGCACATAACCGGATAGTGCTGCTGAAAATCCCGGGGGTCCACCATGACACTATCCAGTTAGTGCCGGGCAGTCCGGGAGCAGAGTCGGGGAGAAACGGGGAGTTACCCAGCTAGCAGTTTTCAGCTCATTGGACAAGTGCTTGGATAAAATTAGAATAGCAAAAAAAGCTGTCCTAATTTTATCCAGGTTGTTATCTGGATACCAGGCTGAATATCGGCTGCCACCTAGATAACTTTTGCCAGCCCAGATATTCAATGCCATTGCCTGAATTAGGCCTGTCATTGAATATCTGCCTGTGGTGGTCTGTGCCTTGAAAATTGCTGACTGCTGCAACCTGAATATTGGGCCAATGTATCAAAGTGGACAACTTCTAGGCATGATAGATGACTTGTAGTTGCAGATGAGGTTTCATGGCACAAGGGACAACTTTAAAGGAATTTAGTATAGGGAACACACTGGGTACGTGAGTAAGTTGCAAGCTGCTGATGTATAACCTGAGCAAACTGATGAAGCTATAAGCAAATCACGCTGGCCACCGTCGGTTGGCCCTTTACCATTTTTGTTTCAAGATAAGTGTAAATTCACTTTACTTTGAGTATATAAGAAGTTTTGAATATACTATAGGTTTTTCACTTTGAATTTAAGCTCCTTTTTGATATTTTGAAATTGTTTTAGAGGGTTTTTTTGTTTAGCCCGTGAAGTTATTACTCTATTTAGTCTGGAGATAAGGGGACTGATATTCAGACTGCGGGAGGGGGCCTGGCTAACTCCTGTGGTTGGCAGTGAGGCCAGATATTCAATGCCAGGCCGTTTATGATGACTGACATTAAATATGTTTATTTTTGGCTGGTTTAAACTTAAATGGCCAAGCCAATACTCAGCACTGGCTAGTTAAGTTTATACCCTCAACTTCTATATAGCGTACCTACAGATCCATGCCGAAATTGGCGCAGATTCTATATCAATGCACGAAACGTAATAAGCTTAACAAGCTAATGAGCGCTGATATCAGCACTCAACAAGCAATAATGAGCACTAATTGGCACCAGTGGTGTACCTACGTGGGGCCCCATAGGTTTGGCTCTCGACCCCCCTCCCGCCACCAGCCCTACCTTGCCGCCGCCATCACCGTGGGCTACCTTTGCTGGCAAGGGACCCCAATCCCCTCCAGCCGAGGTCCTCTTCTTCCCGTGAAGGCTTCGTTCTGTTTCTGACGTCCTGCACGTTGTAAGTGCAGGACGTCAGACTCACAGAAACAGAACAAAGCCATCTTGCAAGATGGCTTTGTTCTGTTTCTGTGAGTCTGACGTTCTGCGACGTCAGAAACAGAATGAAGCCTTCGCGGGAAGAAGAGGACTTTGGCTGTCGGGGATTGGGGTCACCCGCAAGCAAAGGTAGCTCACGGCAATGGTGGTGGGGGAGGGTCAGCGGCGGGAGGGGGGTCAAGATGGTCGTCGGCAGGGGTCGTCAAAGTTGGTGGTGACGGCGGGGTGGGGGGTCAGCAATGGTGACGGGGGGCAGCAGCAATGGGAGGGGGGGCTAAAATGTACCCCCTCACCTCGGGCTCTGGACCCCCCTCCCGCCGAAGTCTGGCTACGCCCCTGATTGGCACTGATTCAAATTTAGGCACACACTTACTAAGTGTATTCTGTAGCAATGTGCGCCAAACTTCTAACATGCACAGGCAAAAAGGGGCATAGTTATGGCAGGGAGATAGGCGTTTCGTGCGCATTCTGAAATTTACATGCCTAGTTATAGAATATGGTCCAGTGCTCCTAAATCTATATACCGGAATTTACACCACATTTTCACTGATTTAAATGGATGCGTGTAGATTTAGGCGCTAAAATATCAACTAAGTGTATGCGATAATCAGTACCTAAATATAGGGGCCGATTAGTCAGCACTGATTTCAGCTTCGATTTTTTTTTTTTAGGCGCCATATATAGAATCTTCTCCTCCATAGTGGACAAAGATAGACCTGCTATTTGAGCAACATGATTTGGCCACCAAACTTAGATGGAGATGCGCTGAATATTTGCAGCTAGCTGGCTATCATCACTTGAAATGGCTGGTTAGCCGCTATGCGCTGGCCGCGAATATTCAGTAAGAGACAGCTGCCTATCCATGCTGAATATTCACAGATAGCTGGTTAAGTGCTATTTAATTTGCCAGGAGCCATTTCTGGCCAGTTAGTGAAGAATATTGGGGGGGGGGGGGGGGGGGGGAGGGTAAGTCTTTTATCTCCATCAGCATTCTGAGGCTTTTTCCCTCTGAAGTTAATTTGGTTTATTAATAATTTAAAAAATTCTGGATTTAACCTCTTTACTTTTTATAGTGGTTGTGCAATTTGATTTTTGTTTCACAGTCCTTTTTGTTGTTTTTGGTTTGACCTATACATTTACCGCAAGATATTTAAACTTCATTGTGAAGACCAACCAAATTTAGGCTTTAGTTTCGACTTTGGCACCAAAACCAGCTCAAAATCCGGATTCAGCCATATTTTGATTCCAGCTGAAAATACTGGTGCATTGGCTGAGACTAAAACTCCTGCCTGACCAGCATTGTCCACTCTCTGACTAAGCTGGCCAAACACTGGAGAAGGACACAGCTCATGGATCTCTTCTGCTGGTGGGGCTTCAGGATCTCTAGCAGCCATGCTCATTCATGTTCATAGTGGCTGGGCCAGGAGAGGGGCCAGGGCCCATGGCTGTACCCCTAACATGCGTGATGTTGGAAAATTTGCTTTGGCTTGTACCCTTCCATATTTGTCTCCTATAGCCTCTGCCCCCCCCCCCAAAAAAAAATATTTTAGTCTAGAGATGCAACTTTTATGAGCAATCTGCTTTGAGGATTCCCCCCCCCCCCCCCCCCCCCCCACACACACACAAGACTGTAGGCATGAATTTGGATATCCTACTGATACCTTTAGGCAAAAAAGTATGATCCAGGTATGTCTTTTGCCACCTGCAGAGGTACTGTGCTTATGACTTTTAGGCAGGTGGGGAGCTAAGAGTTGCCTATGATTTGTGGGTTCAAATTGAAGAATTCAGTATACAGAGCCTTCTTCACACTCAGTCCCTGGCAGATGCAGATCAATCACACAAGGAGGAATAGCAATCAAAGAAATATCAAGATAGATAAAAATATGTAAAATGTCAGAGTGAAATAGAAGATTATAAGATTAGGAACTTCACTTAGTTCACCTTTACATATTATTGGAATGATATTCTTATCAGAAAATTTAGCCTTTCCGAACCCAAGAGCTTTAAAACTTAAGATGACAGCTCCCGATTTTATTTAATTTTATTCCACTCTTAGGCAACAAACCTGCTTATCTTTAAAACAGTTCAGTAATATTAAAGCATTTTAAGAACTCATTGGCAGTGTCTAAGACCATATTGTTTCTTTTTTTTAATAGTGAAGAACATGTGAAGACCTTGAGTTTTATTTTTAAAGCACAAATTTGAGTTTTATTCCCAATTAATGCATTTCATTATTGTTGAACTTTTTAATATGTCACCTCATAAAAGATTAAAACTAATGAATAAATTCATTTGGTACAACAAGGTCATGCATTCAAAGGGATTGCATGAAGCAGTATCAGGATGAGCTGGTGAATAAGACACCCAGAGGACGCGACATACAGCAAAGAGAAGAAAGATATTTAAGCTCTGTATCCTCCGTGACTGCCTAGAATAAATGTCCAAGCCTTAGTTGTGACTCTTATCCTTCCCATTTCAAAAAGTGTCTCCAGCTGCAGCCCACACTGGGAGATCCCAAAGGACACCCCAGGTTTTGAGTCGGTTTTCCAAATCTATTCATTATTTATACCAGCAGAGGGCCCTGAGGAATCTGTATGTAATGGCCTGTTTTTCTTTAAATTAAACATAAACTGATCCTTCAAAGCTTTTAACTTGGAATTCCATAGATACAGTCCTAAATGAAAGATTGAAATTTTCTTGCTTTGGCTTCTCGCTCCCGGGACAGTTTCTGGGACATGTGTGGTTTCTTGTAATCGTGACCAGAGTTTGAAGAAGTGCCTTAAAGCAACTGGATGCCATTTAGAGCACAGAGCTGTTTGTGGAGTTTACAGAGTGAAAGAGGGAGAGCAGAAAGAAATGTATATAAGTGGCTTCACCTTGGGAATTACAGTGGTTCTGAAGATTGAACACTCAAGGCTGTCTTATAGCTGTATACATTGATCAGATACATCTAATCTGTCCAATTAAAAAACAGTTATGGAAAAGGAGAAAGGTATGGGGCAAATCATAGGCAGTGGAATGGGGTGGGCCACAAGGACCATGGCCCCACCAACGTTTTGCTCACATAGCATTAGCAACTAGGAAACTTGGGGGATGGGGCGGAGATTGGTTTATTTGGCTCATCTAACCAAAAAGGTGTTCCACTTTCCCCTGAATTTTTACTGGACTCTGAAGGTATCCGTGCACAAAAAGAATAGAGGTGAACCTGTACACATATTTGGATCAAATGGAAATGTATTCATTTATTTAAAAACTCTTTTTACCCTACATTATCTCCAAATCTAGGTGGCGTGCAAAAAACATACACAATTAAAATCTGATACAAATACATCAATCACAAAAAGGACAAACATTTCAAACTGCCAGAATTTACACCTCCTACTGTTGACAAACTTAATTGAAATGCATGTTATTCAATATGTATGAATTACCACTAAATGTATGTTATCCCTATGAAATATCACTGTAAATGCCGCTGTATAACCGAACTCTATGCAGTGGCTAACTTTATACTGTTGTATAAAGGCAGAACAAACAAAAAAAACAACAATAAAAAGGGGGGGGGGGGTGACCACTGAAGTTCTGACTCTGGGACATTTATTAACAAATCAAAACCATAAATAAACACCCTGTTTACCAACAACAACCACAAAAAAGAGTATCACAACAATTAAATGCTGAGCTCCCAGAATTAGAGGTTGATAGACTGAATGTTTCACACTTATTAGAATCTTCTTTATCTGAGCAATGTTTTGATAGTTTGATAGTGACTTGTGCACTATATTCAGACAGAAAATGGCTCCTAAAATTGTTCTTTAGACATAGAAAATGTTTCATTCTTTTAAAGTTTCTCTGTTTCCTGATCTGGCCAGGGAGACACAAAGAAGGAGGAAGCAGTTCCTGTTCCTCCAAAACCCACCCGAAACTCACTGTACCCACATCTAGGTGCCCCCCGTTACCCTTTAAGGGCTATGGTAGTGTTGTATAGTTGTGGGTAGTGGGTTTTGGGGGGGGGGTTTGGGGGGCTCTGCACACAAGGTAAGGAAGCTATGCACCTGGGAGCAATTTGTGAAGTCCACTGCAGTGCCCCCTAGGGTGCCCAGTTGGTGTCCTGGCATGTGAGGGGGGCCAGTGCACTACAAATGCTGGCTCCTCCCATGACCAAATTGCTTGGATTTGGCCGGTTTTGAGATGGCCGCCATTAGTTTCCATTATCGGCAAAAACCAATGGCGGCCATCTCTAAGGGCGGTGATCTCTAAGGGCGGCCCAAATGTTGAGATTTGGTCGGCGCCGACCATATTATCGAAACAAAAGATGGCCACCCATCTTGTTTCGATAATACAGTCGGGTACGCCGCTTTACAGGACTGTCATTAGAGTTGGGCGCCCCCGTTCGATTATGCCCCTCCATATGGCCTATCCAGTCTGTTCATCCATGCTATCTACTCTCCCTTTCACTTCCTTAGAGTTCCTATGTACTTATCTCAAGCCTTCTTGAATTCAGATACTGTTTTCATCTCCACCACCTCCACCGGGAGGCTGTTCTACGAATTCACAACACTTTCTGTATTTCTTCAGGTTACTTCTGCCTCTATCCCCTTTCACCTTTATCCTATACCCCTCATACCAGAGTTTCCTTCCACTGCTGGAAGCAGGATACTGGCCCAGTATGGCTATTCTTATGTTCACAATCGATCCCTGTCTATGCACAATTTCTACTCCCTTCTCATTTATCCTTCTTAGTTTGATGCAAACAACAATATCCCATTGGCCTGTCCTCTAAAATGGCAGGTCTTAGAACATCCGTGAGCTAAGATTCAGCTATAAATAAATCATCTAAACAGTGTTCAACAACCAAACCCTTATGCACCATTGAGCCACTATTATGGCTGACAGCTGGGTTATATACTTAGCCCTGTGGACTGAACTAACTGAGAGGAATGAATGGACCAAATGGTATTTAACTGTGATCGTGTATTTTATGTTAAAACCCCAAGATACTCAGTTTTTTTCACTTGCAAATTGTAAATTTGGACTACATCATCCTTTGTGTTTACCTGTTCACTGTGAAGAAATGAAGAAACGTAGCCCTTGAAAGCTTGTAAAGTCCAGTAAAATGGTAACACCTAAAATTGTTTTTGTTGACCTTTATTTCTATGTATCCAAGTGGTTTACTATGACAACCTTCTACAGTATGTAAAAAAAAATCATTCTATGTTTTCCCTCATCCCGAAAATGATCCATTTTTCAAATATGATGGGGACAAACTTGGTAAATCCAATATATTTTTCACTTGGTCACATGTAATCTCAAAAATGTTCTCCATCAGTTTTCTTAGGACCAGCCCCAGATATGATGATTTAGGGAGATAAAAGATTTTCTTTTCCTTGCGTTAGAACACAATCTAAGAATGGAGGAGAAACACAACATGATGTGTTCTTGGGAAAGGTTTCCACTACAGTAACTCAAAACTTGACTAATTCCAGGCCCCAGGTTGCCATAGTAACTAAATATTTTCTTCTTGCACCTGGGATTTTCATGCCCCATTTTGCAGCCACTGCCAGAGCAGGAACTTCTTTCAGATTGCATTTGTCAACATGCAGCTATGTGTGAGCTTGAGCCATGCGGTGTAGGCAATGTCATACTGGTCTTGTGTGGCTCTGAGGACTGGGGTTGTTGACTGGCCTGCTGGGGCTGACATGGGGGGCTGGGGGGGTTGACTGGCTTTCCTAGGTGGTGATGACTTGCTGGGAGCAGGGAGTAGGGAATGGGAAGAGTGACTGACTGGTATGTAAGGGCTGGTGGGGTTGACTAGCTTGCCTAGGGAGTATGAACTAGCAAAGGAGGGGGGATATAGGTTGGAGGGTAGCTGACTTTAAGGAGGGGAAGATAGTGGGATGAAGAAGGAGACTGGTGAAGAGAAAAAGGATTACAGAGAGACATTGATGATAAGATGGAATAAAGAGATACTGGGGGATGACAAAATTGTAGGGGGAGGAAGGGAGAGAGAGAGAGACTTGATAGGGGGACTGATAACTGTTTCTGCCAGCAGTCTGCAGGGGTACATTAAAGGCCTGATTTACTAAGCTCTCTTTTCCTTTAGACAAGGAATGGGAAAATCGCCTTAATAAATCAGTTCCTGAAGGAGCTGTGATAGACTTCAGACAGATCTCCCCCTCCACTCCTGAATTTCAGTGGAAACAATGGGGGTGGAAGGTCTCAGCTGTTGTCTCCTAAATGTATTGGGTGGCCACCTAAGTCCAAAGAAAATTAGTGAAATCCTGCAGTAAGTGGTGAAAAAAAGATATGTCTTTTGAATGGTTCCTAGGTACAGTCACACAGAAAGTTCCTCATGACTAATGACTATAAGATGTTTCACTAAGAAAATGGTGTCCATTGAAAGGTTTTAGTGACTCAGGAGAAATCTCAGACACTTCACATTTAATACGTGAAAGACATGTTTAAGCTCTGCATAATGATATTTCCATAGATTACACTGTGCTAGCAGCATTTCAAAGACCAAAGCCTTGATTCATTGCTTCTTTACAAGTAAGATTTTTATACATGCAATTTCTGATCTCTCTCCCTCCTCCCCACCATCTTGTCTTAGAAATGATGATGCAGGTTTTGAAATGCAGTTAATTGCTCTGCAACATAATTTTATCATTTAAAAAGGATTCCCCAGCAGACTGCAGTATCTCTTTGCTCTCTTTTCCCCTCTGATTTGCCACTTAACTCCGTAGCAAATTAACTCACTATTTTTGAAACGCATCTGGCAATCACATACATTACCTTTACCCCAGACAGAACAGTTTGATTAGCATTGTACTGGTGAAATCATACACATTTTGTCTGTAGAATAGTACAGTTTAACAAAGATGTGGCCTATATGATGAAGTCTAAAACTGCTTTTAGTCACAGCAGAGATCTGAAAAGCAGCTATGCACAAATCCGGTATCCTGCCCCCCACCCCACCCCCTAAGAGATGTTGTATATACATGCCAAATTATATTTTACCATCTTCAACTGGAAAATAGAATCAGCAAGAAGTTAAGGGCTATATTTTGTAAATTACCGTGTTGTTTTCAGGCCCAGATGTACTTAGGGGTGCAAGGGGTGGAATTTTCAAAGGGAAGCTAACTCACAAGGAGTTTTCTTTAAAAGAAACTGTGGCTGTGTGACAACATGTACCTGCATTAAGGAGTAGGGTTTGGATTTAGCTCATACCTCCTCAGTAGTAGCTCAAGGCAAGTTGCAGTCAGGCACAGCAGATATTTCCCTGTCCCTGGAAAGCTTACCATCTAAGGGGTACATATTTAGGGGTCCTTTTACTAAGCTGCTGTAAAAGGGGTCCTGCTCCAGCAGCGGCGGCCATTTTTGCCACACGTTAGGGGGTAAAAAGGCTGAAAAAATAAATGGCTGCGTGGTAAGTTCGCACTTGCTGCACAACCATTTCGGGGGGAAGCACTTACCGCCACCCATTGAGGTGGCGGTAAGGGCTCCTGTGCTAACCCGGCGGCAACCGGGCAGTGCGCAATGCTGCTTGATTACTGCTGAGTAACCCCCTGTGGAAATGTTTTTAAAATATTTCTGCTAGTGCCAGAAATGGCGCGGGCTGGGATGAAACTACCGTCAGTGCCCACAATGGGCCGGCGATAGCTCTGGGTTGCCGTGCGACAACCCTTTAGTAAAAGGGTCCCTTATTTATTTACTTATTTGTTCTTAGCATGTGTGGTACGAATGTTATCTTGCCTGCCTGGGTTAGGCTTTTCTATCCCTTATTGTATAGTTTTATTTTTTATTATTGGTATTGTAAACCACTTGCTACTTTATAGTTAAGTGGTATATTAAATGTAATAAACATAAACATTCAAAGGGTTAGGGGCTCTTGTTCACTTAAATTCCCCGATATTCAGTGGCATTTAACCAGGCAGTGCTGCTAAATATCAACTCTGACTGCCGTGGAAGTATCCAGTAATTGCAGGGGTGGTACATGGGTAGAGTCAGGGTGGACACAGAAAGTATATGGACTCTGGCAACATTCTATGCCGGTGTCTGCATACCTAACTAGGTATGTAGTACCAGCACTGGATATCAGCCAGCACCTGCATAACTTCCTAGTATGCCGAGGATCCAGATATGGCCTGGAATTAAATATCCAAGTCTAATTCAGCCTGCTAACCAGCATGGGCTGAATATAATCCAACTAGTTTGTGAACTTGTGCAAGTCATTCAAGCTCCATAGTGGAGGAGTTGCCTAATAGTTAGTGCGGTGGCCTGAGAACCAGGGGAATCGGGTTCAGTTTCCACAGCAACTCCATATAACTCTGGACAAGTCACTTAACCCTTCTTTGCCCCGCGTACAAAATAAATACCTGTATATAATATGTAAACCACTTTGATTTTAACCACTAAAAGGTGGAATATCAAATCCCATCCCATTTATTCAGGTACAAGGAATATCAATAGGATTTGAACCCTGGCTTCTGATTCTCATCCTGCGGCTCTAACCACCTGATGACTACTCCATAAATCATACATGAGGATTTCAAACTGAAATTCCCATGTAATGTCTGTCAGTTCTACCCATTTGCAGCATGTACATTTATCCATAGGGGTAGGAGAATTTTCTCCAAAGGAGGATTAAGATATAGGCAAACAAGGCATATACCTAGGCCCAAACATTTAGGAGGAGTGACCTTAGATGTGCTAATTTAATGGCCCTCAAGACAGAATTCTGCCCTTGTAAATCAGCTGCTGACAGAAAGAAGAAGGAGGATAGGGGTTCAGAAACATTTCTGCCACAGAGGTCTTTCTATTCTTCTCACCTCATGTGCATTGTCTAGTCAACAATAGGTGTAATTAAGCTGCACTTCTTATATCACATTTCCTCTTTTGCCAGTTTTCCTATGCAGTTAAAACAGTCGTGTGGGGCCTCATTTGTGGAATGTTTACAATATATTTATATTATAAATCATGGGTGCTCAACATACTTGTTTGTCTAGGGCCCTCTACAAGGTTAATCCTGCCCAGATTTCCCCAATTACTACTAATCATTTCTATAGCACTACTAGATATATTAAGCACTGTACACATTATATGTAGGTATTTTCTCTGTCCCTATAGGGCTTACAATTTTGGCAATGGAGGGTTAAGCGACTTGCTCAAGGCCATAATTCACTGCTTGGTTATGTGGGTAAAATCATTTTAAAACTATCTTTTATACTATAAAATATCATGAAATATATTTTTGCAATGATATGAATCTTGTAATTATGAGGGTTAAATGAAAAGTAATGCCTCCACCTCCATAATCATCAACAGATGGCAGCACTGATGTACTACATGTGTTCACTCATTCTTTGAAATCTCTTCCGTCACCTCAGTTGGTGACAAGTGTCTGTATAAAGAGTACGGTTACCATATGGCTCCAGAAAAAGAAGGATAGATTGAGCCAGTCTGGGTTTTACTTCCACTGCTTTCAATGGAAGCAAAACCCAGACTGGATCAATGTGTCCTCCTTTTTCTGGAGTCATATGCTAACCCTAGTAAAGAGGCTGTTTTGCTATTGCTTATGAAATGAAAGCATGCAGTGGACACTCATCAGTGTGATTTGAGCAACATGACGTGATAGAATTTCTGACTATTGAAGAAGTCCCTCCAATTGAAACCCAGTATCTAAGAGCAGACTAACAAAAACAGATGAATGGAACATGATTTAAAATATAGTTTACCTTTATGGGAACAGCATAAAAAGAGTAAGGTTAAAAAAAATAATATCCTTGAAATTCAGCAGGAATGATCCTCCCTCATTTTTCTCTGTTTTCAAAGAGTGCATTCTATTTTTCAATAGCGCGTGTATGTGTAGACTATTTGCATTTCCGCACTCTGGGGTCCTTTTACTAAGGGGCGGTAAAAAGTGGCCTGCCGTATTGTGATCACGTCTTTTGTTCGCGCGGTGGGTCATTTTTTACTGCATTTAAGAAAAAGGGTCTTTTTTAAGGGGCCGGAAAATGGACGTTCGCTAAAATTGAAACCAGCATGTGCCCATTTTTGGCCTGAGACCTTACTGCCACCCATTCACCTGTGACGAGTCGGCATGTGCCAACTGCCAATTAACACCAGAAACATCATGCACAGTAGGAAATACAAAAATAATTTGTCCTGGTATTATGGGTGCACGCCAAATCTGAAATTACTGACAGGGGGTGCGCTAGCCTGGTTGTAGTCTCATTTTGGCGCACGCTGCATGCGCATAGAGCCTACCACACCTTTGTAAAAGGGCCCCTCTATGAAAAATAAGGCTGGATTCAGTAAATGGAGCCCAACGCTATTCTATAAAGGGTACTCTGGGATGAGTGCTCTTTACAAAATAGCATTGAGCACTGAATTCCATGCCCAACTGAGGGCGTGAGGATTTACACCAACTGAAACTACTACCACTACTTAGCATTTCTATAGCGCTGCTAGGGTTACGCAGCGCTGTACAATTTTAAACAAGGGGAAGGACAGTCCCTGCTCAAGAGAGCTTACAATCTAAAGGTAATAAACTATGTAGTCAGTGTAGGTATCATGAATGGGGAAGGTGGTTAGGCGCCAAAAGCAAGGTGTAAAGCCTGGTGGGTGAGTTGGGCATGCATCTGTGGTATTCTATAATACTGGGTGTGATATTCTGGAATGCCCTTGACCCACCTATGCCCCTCCCATTATGGAGTGACTTGTACATATAGCGCCCCAAAAAACCAGCATAGAAAAAAAGCACTATTCTATAAGTCACGCTTAAAGTTAGGCATGGTTTATAGAATAGCGCTTATTCCCAGGGATTACACTTAACTTTAGCCGTGGTCATTTGCACCAACTGAAACATAGTGCAAATGTATGTGTCTAAATTGGGCGGGTATCCTCCGTATTCTATAACAATGTGCGTAAATTCCTGGAATTCCCCCATTCCGCCCATGACCCTCCCATTTCCATGCCCTTTTTTTTACTTGTGTGTAAAATGTGTGTAAAATGTGTAAAATGTAGGCATGGATCCGCGCTTAAATTTATGTAAGTTCTAATTAAAATCTAATTAGTGCTAATAATTGCTTGTTAAAAAGACAATTATTGATGCTAATTATCTCATTATTCATTTAAATTGTGCATGCAAATTGGACGCATGCTGAAATTTGAACGCACAATTTTTGGCAACTTTCATAGAATTACCCTGGGATTCTATATATTGCACCTCGATTTCCACATGGAAATCAAAGCATATTCTATAACAATGGGAATAGCTTAATTAGTTAACAAGCTAATCAATGCTGATAATTGGATGTTAAGCAATTATCAACACTAATTGGCATTAATTAGAATTTATGCACACTACTTGCTAAGTGGGCATAGTTATAGGTATGGAATATATGGGTTGTGGGCATTTATAAAATCTATGCACGTTGTTATAGAATACACCCACTCCGTACCTAATTTAGGTGTCGGGATTTACACCAGGTTTTGGTTGGCTTAATTGACAATGTCTAAATTTAGTCACGCGGACTAGCACTCAGCGTATTCTATAACATGCGCCTAAATTAAAGCATACTTTATAGAATACTCTTTTATTTCCATATGGAAATCAAGGCATGATATATAGAACTAGTCCTTAGGGGGTAAGTGTATTTCCTCGCTGATTTGCCATTTCATCCCCATTTTGGCACCTTGCATTTGTTGGAATGCAATTCTGTGCTGACATTTGGGTGCAGAATTAGTGTCTAACTGTAGGTACCATTTATAGAATTCCCCAGATAGTGCACAATGTTTACAAAGAGTGCACAATATTTGCAAACACTGCACACTGTTAATAACAGGAAAAATAAAATTTTAGTTTTTTCTGGTCATTTCAGTTTAAAAATGACATGAAACACATTGATATGTCTCATGCCATTTCAAAAAAATGCACATTCCTAGTAATCAAGATCAAAGATAATATAATCCCAAACATAATACAAAACTGGAGACTTGCTTACAAGCCCATATGGCCTATCCTTACACAAAGCTACCGACACTGAAATAAAAATCCCAAATAACCAGATGTCTTTTACAAACATCTCATTGTGAGCCTGAAAGTCATTCAAGGTTATGCATCAAAGAATCTTCCTGTAGAAATAATTTTCCTAACCTTCTGGCCGATTAATTATCAAGCTATTAAAGATGCTGAATATGCACAGCTGGTCATTAATTGGGGGACAAGGTTTGATTAATGAGTGCCATGCTAAGCCTGGATTAGGGGCATGTTTTTGTGAAGAATGTGCTTGCTCAAAAGCATGACCAAGTACTTTTAAATAACCATATCATTCAAAATATTAACAGTAACCTCCTCCAAGGAAAGAGTTATTGGATAAAAACTAGTGATAGGCCAGAAGAGGCTCAAGGACCCCCCCCCCCCCCCCCCGTTTTCAAAATTATTTTAAGAGTGTTGATGAGAATCCTTTGATAAGAAATTGGTCAAAGCAGAAAAACACAGGGTGAATCAGCAAGCATTCAGCTGCATACCAGTGGAAAAAGGCCTGAAAAATGATTTTTTATAAAATCAAGTTTTCCTGAAATGAGAAGGATGAGAGAGAGAGAGAGAGAGAGAGAACCATTCCTGGTGAATTTCAATTATCTCTGTTTATTTAGGGGTTCTTTTACCAAGCTGCAGAAAAAGGGCCCCCGAGGTGACATCGGCACGCGGGTTTGTCACTCGCTGAGGCCCCCCTTTTACCGCAGTAGTTAAAAGAATTCGTTTTTTTTAAAGGAAATGGCTGTGCACTTGTTGCATGGCCATTTACTGGGGGGGGGGGGGCCTTACTACCACCTATTTAGGAAGCAGTAAAGGCTCCCATGCTAACCCAGTGGTAACCGGGCAGCGCGAGGGGCTGCCCAGTTACCACTGGATAAGCCCCTGGCACTAATAATATAAAAATATTTTAAAGTCCCAGAAGTGGTGCGCAGTTGGGGGCAAGAACTACAACCAGGCTCCTGTGGTAGCCTGGCAGTAGTGGCAAACTGGCGTGGAGCAAACCCACAGTAGACTTGCTGCACCTTTGTTAAAAGGCCCCTAAAATTTTTAACCGTTCCCCTTTTTTATGGTGACCAATAAAGGTAAGCCATATTTTAAGTTAGCAGTGGGCAACCATGGTCCTCGAGGGCCACAGCCCAGTTGGGTTTATAAGATTTCCCACAATGAATATGTATGAGACTGATTTGCATGTACTGCTTCTATTACACAGCACAACAAAAAAAAAATATATTTTCGTGTGCTACTGGGCAGAAACCATTTGTCCTATACTAAATTCAGTGTGCGTATTCCAAATCCGAAGTCAGAATTATTGTAACACATCAGGAAATTTTGTTATGCATAAGTCTGCCCAAATGAATTGAGCACTTGGAAAGCACTGAATAATTTTTTACAGAATGAGTTTTACTCCAACAATTACCTGATCTACATCAAAGTTTTCGTAGTAAACAGTATATGAAAATGTAATGGAATAACAAAATTTCAAAAAAGTCTCGTATTCTAGTTTAAAAGTCTTACTTCAGCAAGGCCCAGTACTGTTAAAAGTGCTTCAGGCATCTACTTTTGCGTTTGTGACCGGTCATATTTTCCCATTGCAAAAACCAGCAGTAGTTCCCCCATCATGCTGGGATTCCAGTGGCCTTGATATCTGTTCTCCATTGTAGAAATGTCTTTATGGAACCTCTCTCCATGTTCGTCACTTACGTGTCCCAAATTGGGTGGGAAAAAGTCAAGATGGGAATGTAAGAAATGCATTTTCAATGACATTCGGCAGCCAAGTTGTTCATATGCTTTAAGCATGTTGTCTACTAGTTCAGCATAGTTTTCAGCTCATCTGTTCCCAAAAGGAAGTTCTGCACTACTAGCACAAATGTATCCCAAGCATTAATATTATAAGTGAATAGGCTTTGCATGTATAACTTAAAATCTAGACGTGTCAGGCAAATTCGGAGTTCATATTTGGAATCGGCGGGTTCAATTTAGTATAAATCACATGTTTTTCTCTCAGTAGCAAAATCATTGTTGCATTGTGTTATATGCAAATAGATCTTATGCATATTCCTTGTGGAAATCTTAAAAACTCGATTGGGTTATGGTTGTCCACCCTTGTTTTAAATCATGCTACTGTTGGAGAGGGAGAAATGGAGTGAGGGAATATTGCAAGAAGGAGGGGTCAGTGTGAGGAGGAAAGGGAAAGATGCTAGGAGGGGAGGAGGAGGAACCAGAGACCATTCCAAATGCACAATTCAAATGTGAAACAGTGCACCATGTCCTCACTACTACCAATTTCCTCTTTCACAAAAACACACATATCCACCCTTCCCACTCATCTGCACTCATGCACCACACAGACCAGCATTCTAACTCCATAGAATATAATCACACATAAATATGCACCCCATCTACTCACACATCTATCGCTGCTTAGTTATTACCTACAGAGCTACTGAGTCATATATTTCCAGGCTGGAGACTGTTTGGTCAGTCCTGATTTTGAACTTATATCCCAGACAGTGTGGAATTTGTGGTGCTTGGTCCTGCCCATTGAAATCAATGCTGTAAAGTCCCATAATGCACCAGGATGGGTGCAAAGGACTCAAATACAAATCAACTTACGCGTCCAGTTATTCCTACATAAGAACACAACTGTGGAACGCATTACCAAAAGCCTTGAAAACTACGAACGGCCACCTAAACTTCCGGAAAACACTAAAAACTAACCTGTTTAAAAAGGCATACCCTACCGATCCAACATAAATACCTGATCTCTGCAACACAACAAAACTAAAGAACGTAATGGACATAACACAACTCTTCCGTTGTACGATTCCCTAGTGTGGCTGTGCCACATGAACTTTATCTTACCACAACATCACTTTGTATTTGTTTATACCGGAGTCTATAACGCCTCTCCGGTACTATGTAAGACACATTGAGCCTACAAATAGGTGGGAAAATGTGGGATATAAATGTAACAAATAATAATAAATAATAATAATCAGAAATCCAGTACTGTTCCAAAATATCCGGCCTGGATATCTGTGTAACTTGCATCTCTGTGTAGATCAAAGCACATTTGGATGCAAACTGCCACTTTATGGTTAATGTCATCTAGATGTATTCAGGACTGGCACTAAGGTTGCTGGCCCACTGTGTGAAAACTGAAATTGGCATTCCCCATGCACCTTTGGTAATGACAGGCTTAGCACAGGGTGGAACTGGTGGGCCTTGGCCCCTCTACTTTGGAGTCAGGCCCACTCAATCAGTGGGAGCACCACAAGCCAATGAGAGGAGAACCATAAGTAGAGTTAATGTCCAGTGTTAAACCAGTGACCTGTCCCCCCAAAAATCAGCTCAAGCTACACCACTGCCCAGAAGTCCCCCCCCCCAATACTCTCTATATATTTCCTAGCCAACCAGTATTGTGATAATAACCTTTGCATGGAATTCTGGGTACCCGCACAGGTTGGACACTCATAAAGCCCTACTTGGATGTATTTTTACATTTAACTGGAAAAAAAGAACGTCTGTCATGGAAGATTTTCCATTCCAATTACCCGTATTATAATTAGCTATCTCCTATTTCATGACTGCTAGGCTAACCATTGAGCAGTTTTGTTCCTTCCACCGCCCAATGTCATACCTCCATCCTTACAATCATCCCCCAAAGTCCCTTCTTCCCCCTTTCCCTCTCAGTCCCCACTCCCTCCTTTTTCCAGATCCAGTTATCATATACTTCACAGTTTGCAGTTATGCTGTTGACTATTTACTTGGCTTCTATATTTTGTTGGACAAAAATCAATAAAAATTGGAAATAGCAAAAAAAAAATGAAGAAAATAGAAGCCTTGACTACTACTACTTATCATTTCTATAGCGCTACTAGACGTATGCAATGCTATACACTGGACATAAAGAGGCAGTCCTTGCTCGACAGAGCTTACAATCTAATTAGGACAAACAAGACAAATAAGAGATAAGGGAATTACTAAGGTAGGAATGATAAAACATGGGTACTGAACAAGTGAGTAAGGGTTAGGAGTTAAAAGCGGCATCAAAAAGGTGGGTTTTTAGCCTGGATTTGAAGACTGCTAGAGATGGAACTTCATGAGAGCATTACTATAACTTGTGTGAATTCAGTGATGTTGCAATGACTTGGAAGGAAAACATAGCCGTCTTGTCTCCTCCTATTGAGCTTGAAAAGCCCTTCTGAAGATCACTATTGAGGCAACAAAACAAACTGGCATCTTTGATTTATATCTTTTGGAAGCATCACCATTAGAAAGCTCTACATGCCCCAAGCCACAACTCGCTACTAAAGTACACATTCAGATCTCCTGCTTAGTTGTCCCTCAGTGTTTAATTCTAGTTGTTATGTCTTTTTAATGAAGCATTGATTAACTCTAGAGAGACTGTTTTTCTTCCCATCCATTATACACAAATCAATATTCAATTGCTTGCTACACTCGGTCCCACAAAAGAGCAGCACTCTGCAAAGATTAAAAAGTGTCTTTGTTAACATTTATTCTGCTCTGAAACATTTTTTTTTTTAATCAGAATTTAGGACTATTCTTGTATCATGTTTCTGTTGCATAGCAGCAAATTCCTCATGCTTGTAGAGGTTTGGATGATCAGATACAAAAAAAAAAAAATGGTGACAACCCAAGCAAGACAGTGAAGACAAGCAAAATATATACTAGGTTGACCAAAATGCAAATCAAACCTGCGTATTTGTCCCTTATTTAAAATTTTGTTTAAATTTTATAAATTTTTATATGTTATTTATTTGGATATTGTTTTGAACTGTTCCTATATATGCTCAAATATTGGATTCCTGATGCAGGCAGGGTATTTCGAAACATGGATGTGTCAGGTCCATGTAGATTGCCTCTTATCTTAGACAGTACAATAAACCTTTATGACTATGGTGGATTCCTAAGTCGTCATTGAATTCTTTCGGTCATCATCACTTTTTTGTGTCTGGTGTTTTCTATTTTGTTGACTGAGATTTGGATGATCAGTATACAAGGGGCAATTCTATAACTAAGCGCCTACAGCTGTATATGAATTGTGCATGTAAATGTTGAGAAAAATTAACACTTAAGTGTCCCAAGCACCATTCTGTAATGGTGTGTGCAAATGATATGGTGTGCAACAGCAAGGAAGGGTTACACATGGGTGGAGCATGAGCAGGGCTCCAAGCATGTAGACAATTTACAGAATACTGTAAGCTGTGTGCCCTTACCACATTCATAAGCCATAAATTACACCAGCTCCATGGCTGGTGTAACTGCTGGCATATAAATTTAGGCCCGCTGAGGCAGCCTAGGCTAGATTTACATAATGACATTTTGGTGTATAGATGTCATTACGGAAGAAGTGCTCACTGCACACCACCTAACAGGAGGCTCAAAGTTCGAAGCTCTTTTATTAGCTGCCCCATTTCCTTTGATAGAGAGAAATGAAAGCTGCAACTCAGAGAATGGGGTTGGATCAAAATCTAGAGCAGTGGTTCTCAACTCAGTCCTCAGGACACTCATACCCAGTCAGGTTTTCAGGATATCCACAATGAATATGCATGAGATAGATCTGCATATAATGGAGGTAGTACATGTAAATCAATCTCACGTGTATTCATTGTGGGTATCCTGAAAGCCTGCCTGGCTGGGTGTGTCCCAAGGACTGAGTTGATAACCTCTGATCTAGAGCAACTGCTGGGATGGTTTTCATCTTTAATACAAAGGGCAAGATGCACAAAAGTCCTCGTTAGAGCCATTCCGTACCGAATTCCATAACGAATTGGTACGGAACGGCTATGCACGAAGGAAAGAGAATGCAAATGAGCTGCTCATTGCAGCTCACTTGCATTCTCTAACCCTTCATTAAAACTGTCGATTATCGGCCCGTAAAGCATGCACAGAGCAGCCAGCATAACGCTTTACGGGCCGATAATCGACAGTTTTAATGAAGGGTTAGAGAATGCAAATGAGAATGCGCATGCCAAAAATGTCAAAAAACAAAACAAAAACAAACACGTCCTTTATGGGCGGCCTTGCCCCCCCCCCCCCACCCGAGGTCGCTGCTGCTCCCCGCCCCCCCTGCATTAAAATCATGACTTTTATAAGCAGCCCCGGCCCCCCTCCCTCCCTTCCTTTCTCCTTTTTTAGAAAAAACAGCTCCCACCATCCTCCGCCCCCGTGCCCCGCCCCCCGAGATTGTCGCCGCCGCTCCCTCCCTCCCTCCACCGGGCCCCCCTCCATGAAACCGGGCCTGTGCAGTGCCTTTCACCTCTGTATGAAGGTGCTGCATGGGCAAGAACAGCTGATCGCCTCCTCCGACGTCCCTCCGTTCCTCCTGGGCCCGCCCTCGTCTGACGTAAGTAACAAGGGCAGGCCCAGGAGGAATGGAGGGACGTCGGAGGAGGCGATCAGCTGTTCTTGCCCATGCAGCGCCTTCACACACAGGTGAGAGGCGCTGCACGGGCCCGGTTTCATGGAGGGGGCCCGGTGGAGGGGGGGAGCGGCGGCGATGACCTCAGGGGGCAGCGGGGGCGGGGCACGGGGGCAGTGGATGGCGGGAGCTGTTTTTTCTAAAAAAGGAGAAAGAGAGGACGGGAGGGAGGGAGGCCAGGGCTGCCTAAAAAAGTCACAATTTTAATGCAGGGGGAGCGGGGAGCAGCGGCGACCTCAGGCGGGGGCGGGGGCAAGGTCGTCCATAAAGGATGCTCCTGACGAGCGTTTTTGCCCCTCACACTTTTTTTCACATTGTTTTGGAAGCCGGGCAGCCCCAAAGAGAGGTACAGACCTCTCGTTAGCTTTCCCGGAGTTTTCCAGCGTTAAGGCAAACGGAAAACCTTAGTGCATCTCATTTCAATAGGGTTTCTACAAAATTTGCTCATCTGCATTCCGTGTTCGTTTACTGCTACCATTGTCGGAAATTGGGCTTTAGTACATGCCAGGGTTAAAAACTTGTTCGTTAAAGGCTCGTTGGGCCCAAAGTGAGGTAAAATTTTATTACACTCAACACAGAGCTGCTTTTGAGTTAAGAAAGGCCATCTTGTTTGTTATACCATGGAACAGCAAATACTAGAAGAGGTGCCTTGAACACAGGGTCATCATATGCCTAACTATGTCATAAGTACAGTCCAGAGCTGCCAAGTTACCCATTCCAGGAGGGAGACTTTTTGAATGGTTTTGGTTTTAAATTTACATCCCAAAGCAGTACAATAACATAGTAACATAGTAAGTAACAGCAGATAAAGACCTGAATGGTCCCTCCAGTCTGCCCAACAGTCACATTCATTCTCAATTCTAGGTTAAATCAGAGGATAGGGTTAAATGGCCAATTCTCTAAGTGGAAGAGGGTGAATAGTGGAGTGCCCCAGGGATCGTACTGGGATTGGTGATATTTAACTTATTTATTAACGATCCAGAAATGTGAACGAGTAAGGTGATTAAATTTGCAGATGACACAAAGCTATTAAAAGCTGTTAAAATATATGCAGATTGTGAAAAATTGCAGGAAGAGCTTAGAAAGTTGAAAGACTGGGCATCTAAATTGTGGATGAGATTTAATGTGGATAACTGCACAGTAATGGATATTGGGAAGAATAATCCAAATCATAGTTATTTGATACTAGGTTTCACCTTAGGAGTCAGCACCCAAGAAAAAGATCTAGGTGTCATCATGGACAATATGTTGAAATCTTCTGCCAGTGTGTTGTGGCGACGGCAGCCAAAATAAACAAATAGAATGCTAGGAATTATTAGGAAAGGGATAGAAAATAAGACCAAAAATATTATGATGCATCTGTATCACTCCATGTTGCAACCACACTTTGAGTATTGTGTGTGCAATTCTAGTTATAGCAGAATTAGAAATGGTTCAAAGAAGGGCGACCACAATGATTAAGGGGATGGAACTCCTCTCATATGAGGAAAGACTTAAGAGGTTAGGACTCTTCTGCTTTGAAAAGAGATGGCTGAAGGGGGGGATTTGATAGACATCTAAAAAATACTGAGTTGTGTAGAACGGGTAAATGTAAATTGATTTTTTACTCTTTCAAAAAGTAAAAATACTAGGGGACACTCAATGAAAGTGGTACTACTTTTAAAATGAACAGGAGGAAATATTTTCTCACTCAACAAATAGTTAAGATCAGAACTTGTTAAGCTCAGAACTCATTGCCAGAGGATGTGGTATCAGCGGTTAGTGTATCTGGGTTTAATAGTGTTGCATATTTAATGATGTAGATTTATATGTTACTTTGTATAAATAAAGGTCCCATTCAAAGGATTTATGCTGCTACCTTTGAAAGTTATGCTCCTGAATTAGCCTCTTAGAGGCTGATACTCAGGCATACTAGATTTTTATACTCAAAGGTTCTGATATTAAGGTGCTGACTGCTGTGGGCCGAATTTGTCCCAGATATTCAATGCTGGGCCTAATCCGGGTACCTGCACTGAAATATCTGGGCCTTGCCTAGTCACTGGACTTTATCAGGGTGCCCTGGATGTTTTTGTTTTGTTCCATTATGGCAGAAAAACGTTTAACTGTTAGAAACGCCCAGGTCCTGCCTTTAACACGCCCCTGACATATCCCCTTGTGATTTGAACCCACTTCTGATGGACTTCATGGAAAAATGTCTAAAAATTGGTTTCAAAAATACCAATTTGGATGTTTTTGTGAGGAAAGTGTCCAAATGCAGACTTACACTACTTTTTGGCCATTCTCTTTTGAAAATATGCCTCTTTGTAACTTTGTAAGTCTAAGTGCTTTGATAATGAACCTCATAATTTCCCTCACTTGCCAGCTTTTTTGTTGTTGTTGTTGTTGTTGTTGTTGTTGTTATTGTAGTTTTTTGGAGCATATAAACATTTCAAATTGGGGTAAGAGCAGACTTTGATCAGTTAAAATAGGAACTTTAATTTATTCTGATTTTGACTGTAGTACTCAAAACACAGATATTTTGGGTGCTTTTCAACTCAGCCAATGTAAAGCTGATGAATCTTCTTTCTTGAAAGTTAAACATTGCTACAGCAAAAACAACTGCTCCGCTCCACACTGTTTATATTGGAGATGCTAAGAAGCGGACCCAGCTATGGGCCCAGGTACTAAAGGTTTAGCCACATATATCATTCCTAGTCCCTCAAGTAAAAGATAAGTATTTTTTTCATAGATACGACTACTTTGTGTCTTTTCTCCACACACATAGTTTGTGGCAGGAATCAACATTATTTGAAAAAAAAAAAATACAAACAGAAATGGATATTAAGGGGTCTTTTTACCAAGCTGTGGTAAAAAGGGCCCTGCGCTAGCGGTGGAGGCTGTTTTTGCCAGGTGCCCAGGCCCTTTTTAACCGCAAAGGGTAAAAAGGCTGAAAAAAAGACATGGCCATGCGGTAAGATTGCTCTTATCACATGGCCGGGGGGGGGGGGGGGGGGGGAGCACGTTTTGCCACCCATTGAGATGCCAGTAAGGGTTCCTGTGCTAACCCAGCAGTAACCGGACAGCATGCAGCACTGCCTGATTACCGCTGGGTTAGCGTCGTGTGGCCAATTTTCTCTAGCATGGGAAATGGCACATGCTGAGGCTGGAACTAACGTCATTGCCCGTGTTGGGCCAGCGTTCGCTCTAGATTACCGTGTAATAATCTTGACTTGGGCTTACCGCCACTTTGGAAAAGAGTCCCTAGGTGCTTAATGACTCATCTTTGCTTCATGGGGTTCTTGCTCTACAAGAGTTGTTCCTTATTAATCGAAGGGTCAGTTCACCATCCAGTTTTATTCATAGACTTCTGTGAAATCTTGAGTT
This sequence comes from Microcaecilia unicolor, assembly GCF_901765095.1. Classification (NCBI taxonomy): domain Eukaryota; kingdom Metazoa; phylum Chordata; class Amphibia; order Gymnophiona; family Siphonopidae; genus Microcaecilia; species Microcaecilia unicolor. Next base: position 54,729,724 of record NC_044042.1, read on the forward strand.
AATTGGTACCTGGCTACTCAGTAGAGGTTTGCAGGACACACATTTTCAATTTGTTTAATGTCTCATGTCATTTATGTTTTATTTTTCAGCTTCTTGGTTTTTTTGTTTTATTTTGTTTTTTTTTCCTTTTTGTTCAAGGGCAATGTAATTAATAGTGCATATTATTTAAGCAAAAGGGTGCGCTATTTTGCAATGGTGTACCTTTATGCTCAAATTAATGTAAGCTATCAACACTGAAAAAAAACCCTCACCATTTTGAGTTTTTCCTGTCATTCCAGGAAACACGGAACAAAATGTGCAACCATAATACTCAAGTTGCAGAAAAATCTCACATTCTCAATTTCAAAAACACTTTTGCATTTTTTTCTCACATGCACATCCTTTGGATATGCACGTCAGGAGATAGCATTATCACAGCTGAGAGCTCCTTTTATTAAATCCCCCTTACGTGGGATTTTCCCATGCGCAATGGCCATTTTTACTACAGCTGGAAAATGGCCGATTCTTTATTTTCCAACTTAATGGCTATACGCTAATATTGCTATTAGCACATGGTCATTAACAAAAACTGGCATGTAAGAACTTACTGACACCTATTTTCTAATCATTAGGGGCCCCTTTTACTAAGTGGCGATAAGTCTAATGTGGGTTTACCACTCACTACACAGAAGTACCGATGGGCTACCACAGCAGCCCAGCAGTACTTCCAACCCCTAGCGTGCCGTCATATCCAGCGCTACAAAAATATATTTATTTTTGTAGTGCCAGAGTGTACCCAGTAGTAATTGGGCAGTGCTGTGAGCTGCCCAGTTACTGCCAGGATAGCGCAGGAGCCCTTATCATTACCTCAATGGGTGGCGGTAACAGCTCCCCCTGAAATGGTCGTGCAAGTGCTTTATTTGCCGGACGGCCATTTCCTGTAGGAAAGAGAGACTTCCTTTTTACCTGCTGCAGTAAAAGGGGGCCTCGGTGCATGTGAAAAACACACACCAATGCCAACACAGCCCCCCCCCCTTTTAGCTGCGTTAACTGACTTGTGAAGAGACACCCACTCTCTACCCCCAGATATGCCCCCTCTGTTGAAAAATAAAAAATATTTTTTAGCGCCTGGCTTGCATGTGCACATTGCAAAATTACAACAGGTTGCCTCAGCAAATCCCATGGTAGCCTGTTTACGCTGAAGTAAGCACACGTGAGTGCTTACCGCAGTTTAGTAAAAGGTGGCTTAAGTAGAGTGGAGGAGTAGCCTAATCTCAGTAAGCAAAGTAAAGGAGTAGCCTAATGGTTAGTGCAGTGGGCTGAGAACCTGCGAAATTGGGTTCTGTTCCCATTGCAGCTCCTTGTGACCCTGGGTAAATTACTTAACCCTCCATTGTCCCAGGTACAAAACTTAGATTGTGAGTCCATTCAGGACAGAGAAAGTACATGCATATAATAAATGTAAATCACTTTGGTTTTACCAAAGAAATGTGGTATATCAAGTCCATGACCATTTAATATACATACCCACACAAGAGGAAACTGTGAGGAACTTGGAAACATTAGTATCAGATTGCAATTCACAGGTTGTACATTGAGGATAAGTACTAAAGTCCATACAAAGCAGATAACAGCTTTTTTTTTTCTTCCTCATAATGTCTATTTGTTGCTTGTTCAGTAATTTCTCTTATCTATATATCTATCATGGTATTCCCAGGAGAATTTGACAGCTGTTCTTCTCGCCTCTATTAAGGTGTAGGGCTTCTCTAGGCATTGCATCTAGAGACCACTCACGTGTAAGGCATTGTTTGGCATGCACATAATTATAAGCTACTTTTTGCTGTTTTTGACTAGAGGGATATCTAGTACTGATGATGTGTTCAGCAAATAAAGTGAAAATATTCAAAAATGTAGTCGCATGGCACTTATATCTAAATTTGCAATGCAGCAAGGAAAGTAGGGCATCTTATGTTAAGAGGAAGGCATGACACTAGAACCTCTGTGCCAATCATCAAACATACTGCTTTTCACTTCATAGAGCTATTTTTTTAATATGCAAAATTTAGTCAGAATTTAAAATGCACTAAGATGTCATGTGAATTTTTCTGGCATTTCATTCCTGAGGTGATGTTAGTGCTGAAACTTTATAAAAAAAAGTCTCTCAATCTGCCATGCTGCCATGAATAGTGACACCACCAAAATCAATATAACCCAAACCAGGGATGAACCAGAAACCCCCGAATGAGCCACTTAGGAGAGATCCAAACAAGCCCTATAAACGACATGTTGAATTCAAGATAAACGCAACAGAGCCTCCACGAGAGGCTCCTAGTTTCTAGGGTACTTCTAGAAGAAGGGATGCTTGAAGAAAACAGACTAGCTAGTTAGCGCTAAAATCATCAGGGAGCCTGGCCATCATTAATGGTTTTGCCCTCCAAATTCCAGATACAATAGAAGTCAACAGAAAGTTGGTCATACAGAACACCAAATATGGGAATAATAAATTCTGAAAGTTGTCTCTCTGAAGGGAGGTTTGAACCCTAATGGGAACCTTTTACTAAAGTCAATCTACATAAATATATCCACAAGGGATACTCATTCCAGGGTCTGACTTGCAAAGTTATTAAGGAGCGATAGGAGGAAAAAAGCCTCAAGCAGCTCCCAGCGTTATTAAACAGCGGGAGCAGGACTGCTTCATCATCAGCTCAAAAAACCCTCCTATTATCACTATAACGCCCCTTAATGTAAGGCCAGAAAGTTTGTAATGTTTGCGCTCACTGTCAAATACATAAAGACAGTGATTTCAGCTTCTACTTAGCTTAATATGGTGCTTCTTTTTCCACGGTCTCTACTTGTGCGCACAGGTCCATTTTTCAGCATGCCTGCAAAAGAAAAGCCTTTTGTTTTTTTGGCCGAAAATGGATGTGCGGCAAAATGAAAATTGGTGTGCGTCCATTTTGGGCCTGAGACCTTACCACCACCCATTCACTTAGCGGTAAGGTCTCACACATTAACCGGGCAGTAATCATCAGCGTGCATACAATGCCAATTACCACCCAGTTAGTGCCGCACACCGGAAAATAAAATATATTTTCCGGTGCACCTACTGGCTGCGCATAAAAAATAAAATTGCCGCTCGGGCAACGCAGTAGCCGGGCAGTAGTTCCGAATCAGCACGCACTGGGCATGCGTAGGTGCCTACACAGCTTAGTAAAAGGGCCTTTTACAAAACCATACTAGCTATTATAGCTTGCGGTGAAACTCAACTGGCGGTAAATGCTGAGGTGCCCATAGGAATATAATGGGCATCTCAGTGTTTACCACCAGCTGATTTGTACTGTGAGTTAAAAACGCTAGCATGGCTTTGTAAAAGACCCCCTTAGTGATCCATAAGCTAGTTCAAAATAATATGTTTTCAAATAGGATTTAAATTTTGAAAAGGAGAGTTCTGATCTGATATGGGTGGGTAGGTCATTCTGTGGGGAGGAGAACGTTCAAATCATTATTTTCAAGACCCATTTTAAAGACATTTTTCTATGCTGTTCGTATGTAGTGCATCCAAATCACAAGGGGGTATGTTGGGGCAGGTAGGGGTGGGATTTGGGAGTTCTCAAAACTTAGACTTTTTTGTGCCATAATGGAACAAAGCAAAAACATCCAAGGCGTTTGCTGAAAGCACACTTGCTGGATCAATGTGTGAAGTTTTCTAAGGAGCCAGTAGATACATTTAAGGAGAGTAAAGCTAGGATATCAAAGACTGAAGGTGATTTGGAAAAAATGGACACTCAGATGAATATGGTTCAGGCTGCTGATGTGGCACAGATTAAGGATAATCTAGGACTGCATGGACAACTGGAAGTGTGAGAAAATAATCTGATAGTCAGGAATTTGAGACTGTTGAGATTATTGCAAAATTAATCTTACAATGTGTTACAATTTAGTAATGTGGAAAGCATTCCGATTTCAAAGCTATATTATGTTTCTGCTTCTTCTAGTGACCAAGCTAATGATCCAAGAGAGAGAAATGATCCCTCTGTTGCTAACCTGATAGCGCCGTCTCAGGACCTGATTTCCTCTAGGGCAATATTGGTAGTCACTTTTATAAATGAAAGAGATAAGATTGCCTTGCTTAAAGCATATTTTTCCAAGAACGATGCAGCCTTCGCATATAACATTTTTGTTTGGTTTTTGGTTTTTTAATACAGGGAAGACTGAAGATTTCTAGGGCACAGCCGGAAAAGTGATACCAGACAGCCCGACAAATCTTCCAGCTCGTCCCTGAAAGGACAACTTTTGTTATCATCATCATCATCATAATAATAAAATTATATATGAAGGCTGCTTGCTGCAGCTGGGAGTCCTTAGGCAGAAGGGAGATGTGGGCTGTCCTAAGTGTGGCCTGAGACAGACATCACGTGGGGCAGCCCACATTGCCCTTCTGCTCAAGGACCCCCCCCCCCCCCCCCCCCCGGCTGCAGCAGTGAGCAGGCACAGACTCTGCTCTCAACAGTTCCGGAGGTCATTACATGTGTGTGTGGGTGTGGTGTTGGGGGGAGTACAGGACCTTTGGATGCTGCCATTTAACATCTAACATTCCAGTAACCAAAATATTATGGGACAGAAAGAGGCTGATCCGACTAGGGAGGCCGGACACAACTGGGCTGTAGGCCAGGGTAAGGAAAGGGTTAAGGAAAGGCAAGGGGGAGGGGGGAGGGAGGGGGAGGGAAAGCATAAAGGGGAGCCCAACAGGTAAGGAGGGGTCACTACGAGCGGGCAGCAGCAGGCAGAGGAGTGCAGCCATAAAATTTATTTCATTTATTAGGATTTATTTACCATCTTTTTGAAGGAATTCACTTAAGGCGGTGTACAGTAAGAATAAATCAAACATGAGCAATAGGCGATTACAGCAGTAAAAATATTCAAATAACAATACTACTTTTACTTATCATTTCTATAGCACTACTAGACATACGCAGCACTGTATGGCATAGTATACTACTTACAATATCAACACAATACGTAATAGAACATTTTAATTGATAGTGATGGGTAAAGCAATGATGGGACATATAGATACGTAGGTAAGAGAGTAAGAAGAGTTAGAAAGTAAGTTGACTAATTTAAAGAAAGTTGCACATGAGGTGAGAGATGGTTAAATATTATCTGAGGTAGGGTAGGAGTGGATAAACATGGATAAAAATGGCCGATTTTCTATGTTTTGTATTAATGGCCATGCGCTAATGTTGTCAATAATGTGCAGCCATTTAAAAAAATTACCACATGAGCACTTACTGCCACCCATTTTATAGGTGATAAGGGCTCACATAGAGGGGCATAATCGACCAGAAACGCCTATCTCCATGGGCGTTTATCTCCGAGAACGGGTCCGTGAAGGGGCGGAGTGAACCGTATTTTCAAAAAAAATAGACGCCCATGTGTTATTCGCCAAGGTGTGAGCTGGGCGTTTTTGCTTTTCAGCGATAATGGAAAATGAAATCGCCCAGCTCAAAAACGAATAAATCCAAGGCATTTGTTCGTGGGAGGGGCCAGGATTCATAGTGCACTGGTCCCCCTCACATGCCAGGACACCAACCGGGCACCCTAGGGGGCACTTTTACAAAAACAAAAAAAAAGGTAAAAGAGCTCCCAGGTGCATAGCACCCTTCCCTTGGGTGTTGAGCCCCCCAAATCCCCCTCAAAACCTACTGCCCACAAGTCTACACCATTACTATAGCCCTAAGAGGTGAAGGGGGGCACCTACATGTGGGTACAGTGAGTTTGGGGGGGTTGGACGACTAAGCATTAAGCAGCACAATTGTAACAGGTAGGGGGGGATGGGCCTGGGTCCACCTGCCTGACGTCCACTGCACCCCCTAACAACTGCTCCAGGGACCTGCATACTGCTGCTTGGGAGGAGGGTATGACATTTGAGGGTGAAAGTAAAAAGTTGTGAAACATCATTTTTTTGTGGTGGGAGGGGATTAGTGACCACTGGGGGAGTCAGGGGAGGTCATCCCCGACTCCCTCTGGGGGTCATCTGGTCATTTAGGGCACTTTTTGGGGCCTTATTCGTGAAAAAACAGGGTCCAGGAAAAGTGCCCTAAATTCTAGCTACAAACGTATCCATTATCGGCGAAAGGCGCCCATCTCTGTTCGGGTGATAACCACGCCCCAGTTCCGCCTTCACCACGCCTCCGACACGCCCCCGTCAACTTTGTCCGCATCCGCGACGGAGTGCAGTTGAAAGCGTCCAAAGTTCGGCTTTCGATTATACCGCTTTATTTGTTTTTGTGAGAAAAACGCCCATCTCCCGATTTAGGTCGGAACTTGGGCGTTTTTCTCGTTCGATTATAAGCAGGATAGTATTCCTGAGCTAAACAGTTAGTGGGCCGTAATGTAGCTGCATTAACTGTTTAGTGCAGGAATGCCCACTCTGCCCTGACATGCCCCCTTAAAAAATATATAAAAATACTTTCTAGTGTGCAGGTGTTCATAGATTTGGCAGGACACCTGAGCACGTCCTGTAGTATGCCATTTTAAGCAGCTTAATAAAAGGGCCCCTATATTTTTTTTAAAGGTATGTTAAAGAACCAAATGCATGCTAGTATACATCCCTAATCATGCTGAAGTTGTTATGGAATTCATGCTGCTCCAAATCTCACATTGTGGCACCGATGATTAAAGGAATGCTAGAAATCTGTTTAAAAGGAGGGAAACAACATTAATGATCCAAAATGTGTGACCATGACTGGTTAAGGGATCTAGTTGAATTCAGTATGGAAAAATCCAATACAGGAAGTAAATAAAATAATGTGAAGTACAACATTGTCACCTTTTAATAATGTACCTCTAATTTAATTCCAAAGGCCATCTCAGTTCTCGCTCTCTCTCTCTTTCACAATTTCAAAATAATGCTTTAATTAAAAACATTTAAATTAGTGAACAGAATCTTAATTAGCTGGGGAAATGGAATTGTGGACAGGTTAGCTCAAGTAAATTAATTCCCTTGCCATTTTCTATGGCACATTAAATAGGCTGGTATACCATAAGCAATATGAGATGAGGGAAAATAATTATATTAGAGAACTACATCCCATTAGACCACAGCAGGCACCAACTCCTTCTTCACCCTCCCCTTTGTCCCCTCAGCTGCCAGTGTCTTCAGCTCAGTTTCTTCTTTAATGCAACTTCAAAACCTCTGCTCTCAGCTGCCATCTCATAACTTAAAAAAAAAAACAGGTTGTGATCTTTGACTGATAGTTTTCGTGCTTGGAATAGGGTGTCATATTGGTGTGAGGGAAGCAGCTAGTTCAGCATCAACACCTGGAATATTTGGGATGGGAACTGCTTCCCATGCTCCCCAAACTATGTCCACGTTTGCTTAGTTCAGGGAATTTGCAAACTGACTTTCCTTCATCTCTCCTCCCTTACTGTCAGATTCAGTAAGTTTGAAATAGGCAATATTCAGGTTTCACTATGTGCAGCATACCATTACCCAGGAACATGAATAAAATCCAAGTGGCTACAGAATGATTAAGATTAGCATAATGGAAGTAATTCTGTGTGGATTGCCTAAAGTTACAGCACTGAGATGATGTGCGTCAAACATGAAATCTGTAACAGCAACTGCATACACAATTGCCATTATAAAACACAGCATAAGCCTGCATTTACACACCTACCTTTAGGTGTAAGCACTTACACCAGCTTAATGGTCGCGCCTAATTGTAAGCAGTTAGGCACCTAAATGCTAGTATTCTATAACCTGCACGCTTAAATGCTAGTTGCGACCCTGATCCACTCATGCCTCACCCAGGTCCATTTGTGACCTATTTTACAAAGACACATGGAGGGGCATAATCGACAGGACGTCAAAGTCAGAATAAGGATGCCCACATTAGAACAACCCAAATAGACCTCCATCTCATGTATATTTTCAAACAGGAAATACGCCATTTTAAAAACTGGAACATTCAAATTATGAACCAGAGAAAATAAGGGACATGGATGTCTATATGGCAGCATTCTTAGAAAATGGCCACTCAGATGTCCATGCAGAGCAGAGGGGCAGCCTTGTGGTTAGTGTAGTGGACTGTAAACCAAGGGATCCCGGTACAAATCCCATTTTAACTCTTTCATTTTGTAACTATGAGCCTTCTAGGAACAGAAAAATACCTACTGTACCTGAATGTACACTACTTCAATAGCCTTCAGGCTTGCAGGTGGATTATATATTTAGGCACAGCAAGTATTTTTCTGTTCCCGGAGGACTCACAATATGCAAATATTAAAAGAGTTAAAGTGGGGTTTAGACCTGGGTCCCTTGGTTTACAGTCCTCTACACTAACCACTATGCTATCCCTCAGAATTGTTTCCTATTTTGTTAAGAATGCCTATACTACTAAAGACCCATCTCTTTAACAAAGCATACCCCAAAGATCAACCAATGTAAATATACACATCTCCTCCACATATACTCAGAACTGCCCGACAATACCTGATGTTATACCACTATCATGTCTATCTTTATCTTGTTGCCCAAGATCCTTCTGCAACACTATTTCCTAATGTATATCCACTATTCATGATGTATTGTAAGCCACATTGAACCTGCAAAGAGGTGGGAAAATGTGGGATACAAATGCAATAAATAAATAATACCTGAAGCTTTCATGGATCCTGGTCTTCCTTTTCAGTTTCACTTTCAGGGGAGAGGTAGGGGGACAGTAACCACTAGGGAATTAAGGAGGTATTATGTCCCCCTCCCCACCGCCAGAGGAACAGCAATAGAAATGCTCCCAACAAGGGCAGCAATTCCCACAAGCTACCTGCCATTAATCCAGGGGCAGGACACAGCAGAGAGGAGGCTTCCAGATTAGTGGCAGGTAGCATGTGGGAATCACTGCAGCTGTTGACCCACTGAAGCAAGAGGGAGAGTTGTGGGTGAGGTGGGGAGGGAAGGAGAGATGTTGCATGGGGGAGAAGGGTAGAATTGTTGGGGTGGGAGAAGAAAGAGAAGCAGCAAAAATGTGAGGAGGGAAGGAGAGATGCTGCATGGAAGAGGGGAAGAATTGTTGGGGGAGGAAGGGAAAGATGCAGCAAAGGGGTGGTGAGGGAAGGATAGATGCTGCATGGGGTGGAGAGGCAGAATTGTTGGGGTGGAGGAGGAGGAAAGAAGAGATGCAGCAAAGGGATGGTGAGGGTGAGAAAAGGAAAAAGTCTTGTATATGGGAATGGAGAGGAGGGAGAGATGCTGCATTGAGAGGAGAGGGGGGTGAGAGTGGGATAAATATTGGACATAGAGGTGGAGGGGAGGGAGAGATGGTGTATGTGAGAGAGAGAGGGAGAAATTTTGGACATGATGGAGGAGGGGTGGAAGGGAGAGATGCTGCATAATATGTTGGAAGGGAGAGAGAGAGAGAGATGGTGGTCATTGGGAGAAGGAGGGTCGATGCTGGATGGAGGGAGAGTGAAGGAGGGCAGACACTGGATGGAAAGAGGAAAGAGAAAGAGAGCATGTATGGGAATGCTGGCATCAGTAGATGAAGCATGCCACTGATTTGCTCTGGAGCTTTGGCCTTGAGCAGTGGACTTCTTCAGCTGGTGGGGTATGGGCATCCCCGCCAGCATAGGTAGGACTCAATACCGGCATCGGTATCAGCAGTGATGGCGTCAGCAGCAGCGGGGGGGGGGGGGGGGATACCTGAGAGGAAATATGTAGTCTAGGGGCGCTGCGACCAGAGAAGGTTTGGGAGCCACTGTCCTTTGGTGATCACTGTTGGATGTCCTGCTTTTAGGCCCTCCCTAATCCTGTCCAAACACGCCCCCTTATTGTTTGGTTCTGCCTTTGCATAGTTGGGATTTGGACATTTCAAGCATATGGACATCTGTTTCAGCAGTTTGAGATGTCTATATACTTTGAATATAAATGCCGTGGAGGGGCATAATCGAACGAAAACGCCTATCTCAATGGATGTTTATCTCCGATAATGGGTATGTGAAGGGGCGGGACAAACCGTATTTTAGAAAAAAATGGACATTCATATTTTTTCCTGAAAATATGGGTTGTGCGGGGCAAATGCCTTGGATGTGTTCGTTTTTGAGCTGGGCGCTTTTGTTTTTCAGTGATAATGGAAACCGAAAGCGCCCAGCTCAAAAATGAATACATCCAAGGCATTTGTTCGTGGGAGGGGCCAGGAGTCGTAGTGCACTGGTCCCCCTCACATGCCAGGACACCAACCAGGCACCTTAGGGGGCACTTTTACAAATCAAAGAAAACCCGTAAACGAGCTCCCAAGGGCATAGCAGCTTTCCCTTGTGTACTGAGCCCCCCAAATCTCCCCCAAAACCCACTGCCCACAAGTCTACACCATTACCATAGCCCTATGGGGTGAAGGGGGGGCACCTACATGTGGGTACAGTGGGTTTTGGGGGGTTTGGAGGGCTCAGTATTATGCACCACAAGTGTAACAGGTAGGGGGGGGATGGGCCTGGGTCCACCTGCCTGAAGTCCACTGCACCCACTAACAACTGCTCCAGTGACCGGCATACTGCTATGATGGAGCTGAGTATCACATTTGAGGCTCGCATACAGGCTGGAAAAAAAAGTTTTTAAACTTCTTTTTTTTTGGTGGGAGGGGGTTAGTGCCCATTGGGGGAGTCAGGGGAGGTGATCCCTGATTCCCTGCAGTGGTCATCTGGTCATTTAGGGCACTTTCTTGGGACTTACACGTGAAAAAAAAGGGTCCAGCAAAAGTGCCCTAAATTCTCGTTAAAAACGCCTTTCTTTTTTCGATTATCGGCCAAGGACGCCCATCTGTCCTCGGGCGATAACCACGCCCCAGTCCCGTCTTCACCACACCTCCGACACGCCCCTGTCAACTTTGTCCGCATCCGCCATGGAGTGCAGTTGAAAATGTCTAAAATCGGCGTTCGATTATACCGATTTATTCGTTTTTGTAAGATAAACGTCTATCTCCCGATTTGGGTCAAAATATAGGCGTTTTTCTCTTTCGATTATAAGCAGGATAGGCAACTATGGGGCTCATTTTCAAAACAGAAAAATGTCTAAAAAGTGGCATAAAGCAGCACTTGGATGTTTTTCTCACAAAAACGTCCAAACTGTTATTTTCATAACCAATCTTTAGATCTTTTTCTAGGAAGTCCATCAGAAGTGTGTTCATATCACAAGGGGGTGTGTCAGGGGCGTTTCAAAGGCGAGATTAGGGCGTGCCTAACACGTGGATGTTTTATAGCCATAATGGAAGAAAACAAAAACGTCCAGGACTAAAACTAAGACATTTTCGTTTAGACCTGTACCTCAGAATAAATAAGGTACAAAAAGGTGCCCTAAATGACCAGATGGCCACTGGAGGGAATCAGGAGTGACTTTCCAATAGCCCACAGTGGTCACTGACCCCCTCCCACCCCCAAAATGTGAATAACAATATGATTTTACCAGCCTCTATGACAGCCTCAGATGTTAAAGTCAAATCTATTAGAGTAGCATGCAGGTCCCTGGAGTAATGTAGTGGTCAGAGCAGTACACAGTGAGAGACTCAAGTTCCTATCTCCCTCTATCTGTCACACTTGTGGTGGAAACTGTGACCCCTCCCAAAGTCACCAAAACCCTATTGTACCCATATATAGGTGTCCCCTTTGCCCATAAGGGCTATTGTAGTGGTGTATAGTGGGGGACAGTGTGTTTTGGGTTGTTTTGGAAGGTTCAGGGGACAAGATAAAAGAGCAAAGGTGAGATGTGCATCTGGGAGCATTTTTATGAAGTGCACAGAAGTACAGTCTAGGGTGCCCAATTGCTCTCCTGGGATGTCTGGGGGACCAGTCTACTAAAAATGCTGGATCCTCCTATATTCCAATGGTATGCATCTCTACATTTTGCACTTATTTGTTGTTTGTTTTACAAAAGTGGACCAAAAAAACAAAACATGCAAAGCACAAAACCTTGTTTGAAACAGTATTTTTAAAAAAAATATAGACGTTTTTCTTTTTTGAAGATGACCTTCTTTCCTACTCGGACTTTGAACGTTTTGTGCACAACGTCCAAAATTGGACTTAGATGTCATATCAAAAATGCCCCTCCATGTGTCTTTATAAAATACAACCACAAATCCTGCCTCAATCACTAAAATGAAGCAGAACTGCTTGAGAACAGGTATAAATTATATGCAATTTTATAAACTGCACATGCAAGCTGGAATTCTACCTGTATTTATGTTTATACTTGGTCATTTTACTATTGTAAGTTTTATGTTAAATTGTACCTGTTGAATTGTATGTTTTATGTTAAACTAGTAAAAAAAAAGCCTGTTTCTCATTGAAATGAAACGGGCGCTAACAAGGTAATCACCTTCTGCCATTAATGTTTTTAAGGGAAGTTCCAGTGTCCCCCCTCCCTCCCTCCCAATTCCAGGGCCCCCCCCCTCTCTCCCAGTTCCAGGGTCCCCCCCTTCTTCCCAGTTCCAGGATCGTCGTCCCTCCCTCCGAGTTCCAGGGTCATCATCCCTCCCTCCCTTCCAGTTCCAGGCCCCCTCCCTCCAAATTTTAAAAGTCATCCTGACTTACCTCGTCGGGGTTACAGCAGCGGTAAAAAGCGTGCAGGCTCGGCACTTACTTCAGTTTTCCCTTCTCTGTCTCTCAGCTCTGGTCCCACCCTCATTTCCTGTTTCCGCAAGGGCGGGACCGGAGCTGCGAGACAGAGAAGGGAAAACTGAAGTGCCGAGCCTGCATGCTTTTTACCGCATGAGGTAAGTCGGGATGACTTTTAAAATTCGAAGGGAGGGGGCCTGGAACTGGAAGGGAGGGAGGGAGGAACGACGACCCTGGAACTGGGAGGGAGGGGGGACCCTGGAATTGGGAGGGATGGAGGGGGGATGGACAACGACCCTGGAACTCGGAGGGAGGGAACGAACTTCCGGTGACTGAATATTATATGCAGCCTTTCTTTCCCTCCGAGAGCGGGGCACTGAGAGCGAGTGCGAGGCCTGTGGTTGGTCCCTTCTCCTTCTGACGTCGTGTTTCTTTCCCTGGCAACTATACAGAGTTCCCTCGAGGGCGGGGTGATTACGAACCCTACGAACACTACACGGCTTCACTGCCACGCTGCCACAGAGTCAGCTTCAGAACGTTGGAGGTGCAAATTATTATATTAGATAGTACCTGCTGTACACTGCCTTGAATCTCTTCATAAAGGCGGTTATTAAATCCCAATAAATATAAAATTACCCCCATTAAGGGCAATTCTATAACCAGGCATCCACATTTATGTGCTGCTTGAGCACATAAATGTACGGAATTCTATCTCTTTCATGGGGGAAGTAGCTGCTAAGCATCTAAGAGACCCTTTTATGCAGAGGCAATTGGGTTACCACCAGGTTTGCATGAGGCAAATTGGCCCTACCTCTGGGTCTGCTGCACACCATTTCGGCACAATCCCATACACTGATGCCACCACAGGCCACCTTTTACCACCACTTGGTAAAAGTGTCCCTAAGTGCTATTGTGTAACAGTACACATACGTGTCATCATAGTGAATATATGCAAGGGGGTGTTCAAATGGGAGGAGCACGAGTGAGACAGCCACTTATGCACACAATTTACAGAATAATGCAATTCTGTGCACCCTCGCTGCCTTTACACAAATACTGTTACAATAGATCTATAGCTGGTATAACTGCAAGCATATAAATTCACTTGAGAATGTTGCTACAAGCTGTGAAAGCTACTTTTAAGTTTTATTACAGTATCATTACGGGCTCGTCAACTGTGGCAAGTGTCATATTCCAAAAGGTGGACATATTATTATCTGACTCCTTATTAACACAATATTTGCCCCTGAAGCAGGCGCTGTGGACACAAAAACATGTTGGGCTGCTTTTATCATTGGCTTTGAAGTCTAGACTTATAAACTTGGAGCCACCTTTTTATTGACTTTTAATAAAACTTTATTTGAGCTGTCACAAATGTATCCCATCTGGATTCTTCATGGGCAACTTGAAAACCTTGACTGATCTAGTGTGTTCCTGAGAATTGTGATGAGAACCTAAGTGAGGCTCAGCGACGATAGGGCATCTGATTCTTACCATGTAAGGTCTTCGGAAGCAATTAGTGAAGGGAGTGGGAGGATTCCTGCAGCTGTTGTCAATAGTACTATGTAGTGTGAAGGGGGTTGCCATTCTGTCTTAATGTATGAGGAACCCTGCAAGAATCAAATATTTCTCTACATGCAGCACTTTCAGACTTTGCTTGAACAACATGACCAATGGCATCATTTCGGCTAGGAGCTATCCTCTCCTCTGGTATGCTGATACAGCTGCAGAGAGCAATAGAATCTTAATAGGTCCCTGTAGATTCATTCCAGAAGGGTGGCAATATTGTGAAGTTGGCACTGTGCTTTTGTAGAGCTTAAAACAAACAGCTCTGCTCACATTTAATGCAGATATTCTGCATTCCTACTGACAGGAGTTATGTGGGAAGCTTTATTCCTATTTCTTATTTCACCATGCAAGATCTGACAAAAGAAAAAAAAAAAACCTCTCTAATAATGTTGTTCCACTGTGCCTTTTCTCTTAGGGATAAATTAACTGGTACCTAAAAATCTGTGCCCAAAAATTCACACATTTAGCGTGATTCCACAAAGGGAGTGCACCATAAATAGAATTGTGCATAGCACAAATGATGGCATGATCACTGGCCTGAGCGGCTACTTAATTATGCCAACCTTCATGAATAGTGTGATTTGAAATATGTTGCACGTCCTTTGTAAAACTGTACTATCTGTGATTCTATATATGGCGTACTCTATTTAACATAATATTCTAGATCCAAGCTGAATCTGAGCATCAATGTCAGCGTGCAAAGTGTCATGATATCATCAATGCGGGGACAGTGTGGAACATGGCCACCACGAGGAGGGAGCCCAATTTTTCAGAGGTAGATACACTGCTGCTGGCCAGGTTATCCCTCACCAAGCCAGCCAGATATTTCATTATACCTAGCCACAGAAAAAGGAGCTATAACTCCTACAGGAAGGCTTGGCTCAGGTTAACTGATCAATACAATAATGAGGCCTCCTAACACAGGGAGGTAAGTGCAAGTTAGCAGTTTCAGGAAAGCATCAGTCAGGTGTAAACCCTGTAGAAGAAGGCAATTTTTTGTATGCCACCTCTAAATTTGGCAATGGAGGATAACATGAACAGCTGCAATGGTGGGATTTGAACCCATCACCCCTGAATAATAAAGCAGCTGCTCTAACCCCTAGGCTATATAATCCTATGGGCTGGTTAGCTGTATTGAATCTATTGGAGGACGACTGGCTGTTCATGGATGAGTGTGAAATATTTATTGCCACATAGGTCCTTAACTAGGAATGAGATCACTGAAACCACCCCAACATTGTTTTCCTCTATGATCTTACTCCATTATGATAAAGCCCCACTACAAATAGCAAATGTATCATTCAGAAACATCTGTCATACACCTGCTGCCCCTCAGCCTTCTTCTCTCTCATACTCCTTGTCTCCATTCAGATAGAGGACCTGAAAAAAGGAGTGCAAACCTGCGCCAGAGGAAGGTGGACTACCTCCGGAGGGTGAGGCGCCAAATGCAGGTTGAGCTAGCTGAGTAGCTGGTGGGTGGTAGGTTGAGGTTTTGTTCCAGAATTCAGTAGCTTTTATCTTGCCTTTTGTAGGAACCTTGTTGGGCTGTGTTGTTGTTTTAATTGACATCGCTTCTCTACAGTTTAGAGTGCAGTTGAGTTTATTGTGGTCAGACCAAGGTACGCATGACCAGGTGACATCTGTTATGAATAGCTGTTTGTGAATCAATAGACTGTGTGTAAAAAGGTCTAGTTGATGGCCCTTGCAGTGTGCTATCTTGATTGGTTTGGGGATATCCCAGGTTGTTAGGAAATTAAGGACTTCCCAAGTGTGTGAATCATCTAGGTTGTCTATGTGAATATTGATGTCTCCAATGATCAGTACATTTGATTAGGTGGTGCATATGCTGGAAATGAAGTCTGTGAAATCGTCTCTGGTTAGTGCCCAGTTGCCAGGTGGTCTGTAGAATACTGTGCAGCGGAGTGTCTCCTTAGCGTAGAATCTCTTATAGTGAGCACTAGGATCTCTAGGGACAGGCTGAGAAAGTTTGATAACATTGACACGCTTAGGAATGTCTTGTAGAGAACCGCTAGGCTGCCTCCTCTTTTTGAGGTCCATGTCATGTGTAGTATCTTGTAACTAGGAGACATAAGTCGTTCAGTATGGGGTTGTCGTAAGTGTGCAGCCAGGTCTCGGTGAGAAGCGCTAAACCCAGGTCTTCTTCTTCCACCTAAGCCATATCCTATATAATAATTCTCACCTCCAACAGGATGTGCTTGGGACCGTGCCTGCCGGAAGTGGTCTGCTAGGCAGGCACGCACTGACCTCAGTGACATCACTGACAGACAATTTGGCAAAGCAAAACAATCTGAGTGCTGGCCATTAGGACACAGGGTTGATAGGAGAGTTTTAAAAGACTGAAGGAACCGAAAGTGTTAAATGGGGGGAGGGGGGAGTTCTGAACAACTGAAAGACATGAACATTTGGCAAAGCAAAACAATCTGAGTGCTGGCCATTAGGACACAGGGTAGATAGGAGAGTTTTAAAAGACTGAAGGAAACGAAAGTGTTAAACTAGAGAAGGGGGAGGGGGAGTTGTGAATGACTGAAAGACATGCAAATTTGGGACAGGAAAACAATCTCAATGCTGGCCATTAGCACACAGGGTACATAGGACAGTTTTAAAAGACTGAAGGAACCAAAAGTGTTCGGGGGGGGGGGGGGGGGGGCAAGTTCTGAATGAATGAAAGAAATGAAAATTTACGAGAGGAACACAATCTGAATGCCGGGCATTTGTACACAGGGTAGATAGGACACTTAAAAAAAAAAAATGAAGGACGTGAAAGTCTTACATCTTGGGGGAGGGGTGAGGAGGAAAGTGGTGGGGTATCCGGATACTGGGCGTTAGGGCCACAGGGGTACATAGACTTTTGAAAGCCTTAAGGAACCCAAAGTGTGGGAAGGAGGAGGAAAAGGAAGGGAGGAAACGGGGTGAGGGGCATTAGGAACAGGGGAGGGGGCCCTGTCACACACTCTCATTCTCACACACACACTGTCACACAGACAGTCTCACTCTGTCACACACCCGCACATTCACTCTTGCTCTCTCTCTCAAACATACACACTTCCAGGAAAACCTTGCTAGCGCCCGTTTCATTCGTTCCAGAAACGGGCCTTTTTTACTAGTAAGTAATGTAAGTAGAAGATAGCATCATGCAGTCGCCATGTATTGGTGATCTGGATGGTTGATACATTTTGCAGCTTGCCTATTTGATGTGGGAGCAGTGACATGTGATGTGGGAGCGTTTTGCAGTATCCCCAGTCAAGAAATTTCCTTTTCAAAGCTGCTGTAGCAGCAGTAGCATCAGTAGCAGTGAAAATAGGGAGGCTTATGAATATCAACAGAAAGATGGATGGTGCAAATCTGTTCTAGTCTGCCACTGAACTGGAACTGGAGAGACAACGAGTCTAACACAAAGCAAATGCAACAATAAAATAGCTCAGAAAGGAGAAAGTGAAGAGAGTATCCCAGTCAAAGCCAGACCTGAATCCAATAGAAAATCTATGGTAGGACTTGACGTGTGCAGTCCACAGGTAATCCTCTGCCAATTTATCTATTCTGATAAAAAAAAGATACAATTGCACCCTCTCTGTGAAGTTAGTAGACACTTCATCTAAACCTCTCATGGCTTTCAGGAAGTATAAAGTAAACGTGTGTAAACACTTATGCAATCAATATTCTTTTTCTAATTCTTATTTAATTTATGAATATTTATATAATTGCTATTTCATGGAGTATGTTGAGTAGACTAATGAAAACAAATCATGGTACTTTTCCATAAAGTCACAATTACTACTTCATAATCTGTTGAATGTATAGATTTGGGTGAGGTAATATAACTATGTACCTTATTTTCACACTTCCAAATATCAGTACATTAATTCATTGTTGAATTAGTAATTATTTATGGTTTTAGCAGCAATTAATAACCATCTACCTCCTTGAAAAAAAATTGCTTTTAGCAACATAGCAAATTCTCTGCTAATTATTTGATAATTGCTTTTTCTATAGCACAAAGCCAATTAGTGTACCTCATAATTTATCTTTTGGTTCAGTTTTCAAGAAAGAAAGCATTGCTGCTCACTTGTAACAGGTGTTTCCATAGACAGCAGGATTGATAAGACACATTGTGTGATGTCATCTGATGGTCTGTGATGGATTGCTGTCCTAGAACTCAGAACTTTGTGTAACGTTCCGAGTATGTGTGGTCCTTCCTGTGTGCAGCAAACTCTTCAGTTAGTTCCAAAGCTCACATATTCAAGAAGGTGGGAGGGACTCTGTGCCTTATCAATTCAGCTGTCAACAGAAAACAGCTGCTACAAATGAGCAACTTTGTGTTTTGTTTTTTTTCCTCAACAAGCAGGACTGAGTCAGGCACACAAATGGTTGACTCCCAAGCTTAAGGCTTCTCCGTCTTTTGTTCAGTCTGTTTACAGTCAAGAGGCATTACCCTGTGCTGAAACCTGGTCCAAACAATATTTTGCAGTGAAAATATGAAGAAGACCATTTTGCTGCTTTGTAGGTGGTGTCAAGTGAGTCAGACTTCAGAAGGGCCACTGTGGCTGCAGTGACTCTGGGTAATGGGATTTGTCCAGAGACATTTTTGTCTAGAGGTTCAAAAGGAGACTTCATGATTGAAGTAAGGACTACATTTAGGTCCCATGGTACAGGTACACTTTACAAGAAACAGACTTTTCATTAAATGAGCCACTATATCCAATTACAATGCTGGAAAGTCATCTACCAGAGTGTGATAAGCAGACAATGCTCTAAAATGTAGTCACATAGAAGAAATTGAAGGTCAAGGCAATACAATTGATATAGATACTGCAGGAGAACACAATGGGCCGGATTCAGTAAATGGCACCAAAAAGTAGGCACCGGGAAAGGTTCTCGCTTAGCGCTGTTCTATAAAGGGAACTCTGTGCTGCGAGCTCTTTGTGGAATGGCACTTAGCATATATTCTGGCATCCAATATTGGGTTCAAGGACTTACACCAACTGAAGCCTGGTGTAAATCCTGTTGCAAAACTTGGGCATGCACCCAAGACTCATCCATGCCCTCCCATAGCCATGCCCCTTTTAAGCTGCACATGAGAGGGGTTAGGTGCAGATCTTTATAGAGCCACACACAACCAGATTCAAGTGCAAATCCAAATTAAAGGCAATTAACATCAGTAATTGATTGTAAACAGCCAATTGTTGTTGCTTGTCAACAGCTCATTAACTAATTTCTTGGCACGCGGATCTCATGATCATGTGTAATTTTGGGCACCATTTATAGAACCCAAGGGAATGTGGTTATGAGAAATAATAATAAAACCCCAGACTGAAAATCTCTTCTACTTGGAAATCATACATTTGGCTGATGAAAGTTTTCTGAGCAGGTATGAGGATGTTTTGGATAGGCCGCGGAACACTGAGTGCAGAAACTAGAGACTGCTCAATTTCCAAGCTGTGAGGGCTAGAGGTTTCAGGTCCTGATGAAAAAGACAATTCTATTCAATAGATTTTCTATTGGATTCAGGTCTGGCTTTGACTGGGATACTCTCTTCGCTTTCTCCTTGCTGAACTATATCATTGTTGTTTTTGCTCAGGGCAGGCTCATTGTCTTGTAAAGTGAATCTCCTCCTCAGTTCCAGGTCAATGGCAGACTGGAGCAAGTTTGCACCATTCATTTTTCTGTTGATATGCTGGGAACTGGAGGAGCTTGCAAGGTGGTACAACTACTAACCTTTTGAGAAAATGGGACCAGTTCTGTCAAGGCTAATAAAGCACTGCAAGAATCATGGTGCTTCAGGTTTGTTGGAACCTGTGTAGAATCCTCAGAATGAGAAGAAATGGAGGATATGTAGAGAGGAACAACCAAGTGCTCCTATGTTATGGATGTGCTAACCAGTTAGCATGCCAGTAATGTCAGTGTGCTAGCTGAATAGTGTACCCATGCACATTCTCCACCCCTGACACATCCCCCCCCCCCCCCCCCCCCCACACACACACACACATCCTTGGCATTCACAAATGCCAAAATTTACACAGAATTCTTTTTAGGCCAATTTTCCTGTGTTACGTTTAATGTAGTTTAGTAAAAGGGCCCATTAGAGTGGACATCTTCATGAAAAATCCAGATGCCCAAAGCCATGTCTGACTGCAGTTGCAGAAGCAGAGACCTTGGCTAATGTCTCATAAGCTGTGCAAACAGTGGGTACCATATTCATCAGTCTCTGCTATTGTAGAAGCTAGCTGACATTGAGCTTGCATAGAAAAAGGCAAGAAAACTTGCACCTTGTGAAAGACAGTATACATGCACTATACCATATAGAATTAGTGTCAAGAATCTTTCCCCTAAGGAGTATTAGAGAAATCTCTTAGCTTTTCTCCTAGCTGCTTCCACCACAACCTGAATACAATAAAAGTACAGAAAATCTAATACACAATTATGCACTCAGTATTACTGCAAAATTATCCCTAATTTGTAACTATTTCTGCCTACGTTCTCTCAGCAGTTGACTCCTTATCTAAAACTAAGTATTCTAACTGACCTGGCTCAAGAAATACATACTGAACCCCTTGAAATGTGATCAAACACTTGCAGAGGAAAGTCAAAAAAAGAGAACTCCCCACTGCAAGTAGATGCCACTTCAATTCTAGAAATTTTTTCCGCTTCACCTGCTTGGTTCTTGCCACATCAGGGAAAATCCGAGGCTTCAGTCCACAAAACAAAACATTCTTAATTTTATTTTGAAATTTTTCTAGCAGGAGCTTTTTCTCAACTTCAAAATGCTCAAGCAGATGATTAAGATGATCCTTTCATGCCACGGCAACATTTGAGCACAATACCTACAGTTCTTATGACTGTGGTCAGGATCCAACCATGACTTTTGTCAATAGCAGAACAAAAGGTAAAATGACAAGAACAGCACTGAAAAGAGACATGAATTATCAGTTTTAAATGGACAGATTTCCTTCATAGTTTTTCCAGTTGTGCAGAAAAGACAAAACGGAGAAGCTAAGTTCTGAGCTCTGGGAGAATAGTTTCGTCCTGGCACCATCAGATGATGTATGCCAAACTTAGGGGCCCTTTCACTAACTATTTTCGAAAGGGAAGGACACCCATCTTCCGACACAAATCGGGAGATGGGCGTCCTTCTCCCGAGGTTGCCCAAATCGGCATAATCGAAAGCCAATTTTTTTGCGTCCTCAACTGCTTTCCGTTGTGGGGATGACCAAAGTTCACGAGGGCGTGTTGGCAATTTACCGAAGGCGGAATGGGGGCATGGTTAAGAGATGGGCATCCTCGTCCGATAATGGAAAAAAGAAGGAAGTCCCTCACGAGCATTTGGTCAACTTGGTCCCTTTTTTTTCACAACCAAGCCTCGAAAGGTGCCCAAACTGACCAGATGACCACCGGAGGGAATCGGGGATGACCTCCCCTTACTCCCCCCAGTGGTCACCAACCCCCTCCCACCCTAAAATAAAATTTTAAAAACATTTTTCCAGCCTCTATGCCAGCCTCAAATGTCATACCCAAGCTCCACCACAGCAGTATGCAGGTCCCTGGAGCAGTTTTTAGTGGGTGCAGTGCACTTCAGGCAGGCAGACCCAGGCCCCCCCCCCACCTGTTACACTTGTGGTGGTAAATGTGAGCCCTCCGAAACCCACTGTACCCACATTTAGGTTCCCCCCCTTCATCCCTAAGGGCTATGGTAGTGGTGTACAGTTGTGGGTAGTGGGTTGGGGGGGGGGGTTGGGGGGCTCAGCACCCAAGGTAAGGGAGCTATGCACCTGGGAGCAATTTGTGAAGTCCACTGCAGTGCCCTCTAGAGTGCCCGGTTGGTGTCCTGGCATGTGAGGAGGCCCAGTGCACTACGAATGCTGGCTCCTCCCACGACCAAATGGCTTGGATTTGGGCGTTCCTGAGATGGGCATCCTTGGTAACCATTATCGCTGAAAACCGGGGACTACCATCTCTAAGGTCAACCTAAATGTTGAGATTTGGGCGTCCCCAACCATATTATCAAAACAAAAGATGGACGTCCATCTTGTTTCGATAATACGGGTTTCCCCGCCCCTTCGCCTTAACGTTGTTAAAGATGGACGCCCTTAGACATGGTCATCCCTGTTCGATTATGCCCCTCCATATGTTGCTAAAAAGTGGCCTACGCTATCTTCAGCACGGGTCTTTCCCCTTGCACTAAGGCCACTTTTAGTGCTGCCAGGAAATGGCTGATTTTTCTGTGTTGGCAATAATGGCCATGTCCTAATTTTTCTATTAGCACAGGAGCACTTACCGACACCTAGTTTGTAGGTGGTAAGAGCTCACGCACTAACCACCCATGTGGTAATGTAACTGCACTAACCAAACTGCTGCAAAGCACATACACCTGCATGAAATACATTTTATTTTTTAGCACGTGGGTAGCCAGGTACATGCAAAACCTGCTTGCAGGATGCCTGAGCAAACTCCGCGGTAGTGTATTTTAATCTGCAGCAAGCACATTAGTGCTTATCACAGTTTAATAAAGGACCTCTTAATCCTGCTTCTGAACAGAAAGGTACACATTCCTTTGCTTACCATCAATGGTACTTAGCTCAAGGTATAACCAGTTGCTGCTTCAGCTTGGCTATCATCAGTTACTTACAAAAATAAAAGGACAAGTCTCAAATAAAAAGGCACACAATAGCTTTAAAATCCCTGATGCTTGTTCATTGTAAGAAAAGGGAGCAATGTAATGCAATGCAATTTATCTTACATAAATTTACACTCCAGCACTTATGGAAGAAGCTAAAATTAGCAGAATTCCTTTTATGATGAAATATCAGAAGGATAAAGAAGAAATAAAATCATCATTTTTATATCTATGCTTTTTCCTCTGAATTCTCCTGAGTATTTCCAGGCCAGAGGATGATCCTCTTACAATGGAGAAAGGTTATCACAGAGGTAAGTAAATTTTGATGCTAGGGTCTAATTGCTTACCAAAGGGGGAGGGGTGAGAAAAATGAAAAGAAATGGAAAGAGATTTTAAAAACAAGTAAAAAATGTTGGATAGTAAAATAGAAAAAAAGATGAACAGGAGTAAAAGAAGAAGGCTTGAAGCATTAGAATGAGAGGCAGAGGGACTATGCGAACAAAAAAAAAGACAATGAGGAAAAAGGGGGGGGGGGGGAGAAAAAACAGAAAAGAACCAATGCTGGTAAGAACGAATGCTGACCAGTTAAATTGCGCTTAACCAGAAATCCATGTATATTCAGCAGGGGATAATCGGCTAACCTCCGCTGAATATCTGCAGTTAGCAGCTTGTGGATAACCGGTTACATCACGTGATATAACCGGCTATCTGCTGATTTTTAAACCGGGTTTGACGGTCATATCTGGCCTTGTCAAACCCTAGTATATCTTTGGCCGGTTTAAAGATAACTGACTATGACTGAATACCGAAATAGCCGGCTGTCTTCAAACTGCCTGAAAAAACCCCGGATATTCAATGCTAGTCACCGGAAATGGTTCAGCATTGAATATCCGAGTTCAGCGCGGACCATGGGAGACAACCTAGCTATCTTCTGTGGTCTGAATATTGGGGCCTAGGTCTCTTTGCATTTTTCAATTCCCTCCTTCCCCAAATTTGAATCAATAATCTGTTCAGTGTTCTTAAATTTGGCAGTCTAGATGAAATTAGGCAAACTAGATGGACCTTCTGATTCTTAGCTGTCATCACATTCTTTGTTTTGATGTAATTGAGAAATCCATTGCTCTCTTGAACCTGATCGAGCATTCTGGTTCATTGTGCCTACTGAAACCAACAGCTGCCAGCCAGATGGATGCCAGCACATAGACAACATGTAAAGGCCTATTTTACATAGAAAAATAAGATCAGAACTGAGATGTTTAGGTCAGGATATGTTCAATCCCCCATGTGTTTTACAAAAGGATCAAACACAGAATATGCATAAATTAATTTTATTTGTCAGTACATGTACAGGAACGGCTTTTTACAAAGATACACATGTATAAATTGTACAGTATCAACCCAGCAGCTTCCTCATTGGAGTGTTAACACAGCTATTTCACAACTTTCACATATAAGTGCTGGCACTTGCATATTTAGGAGTAAAGTCAGTAAATGGTTCCTGAATTTGGGTGCCAAAAAAATGAGATGGTGCCTTAAGATTCTGCTTTGAAAAAAAATATGCTTAGGTGTATTCTGTAAAGTACACCTAAGTTTTATAGAATAGGCTTAAATTTCCATGCGGTATATAAAATAACACCGAGCACCATTCTACGTGACCAAATGTAGTCACTGCTATTTACACCATGTTTTACTTGGCATAAATACAGATGCCTAAATTAGGCACAGAACGGGTGTATTCTATAACAACGCGCACAGATTTTAGAAACACCTATGCCCCCTTTTCAACTATGCGACTTAGAATTTATGCGCACCACATTACAGATTATGCTTAGTGAGTTATGCGTGCAAATCATAATTAATGTCAATTAGTGCTGATATTTGCTTGTTAACATCCAATTAACAGCGCTGATTAGCTAGCTAACCAATTAAGTTACAAACATTGTTATATACACTTTGATTTCCACTCAGAAATTAAGGTGCCATATATAGAATCCCAGGGCTAATGCTGAGATCCATGCCCAACTTTGAGCACAAGGATTTACATCAACTGAAACCTGGTGTAAATCCTCGTGCACAAATTAGGTGTGGATCTCCCAAATTCTATACCACCACACGCATCTTTAGTGAACGTTCCTGACCTGCATATGCCCTTCCACGGCCACGGCCTTTTTCTAGTTAAACGCTTAAAGATTTGCACATGCATCTTTATGGTTTATGGTTTATTTGTGCTTTATATACCACCATATCTAGCTAGTAGATCACAGTGGTTTACAAAAATTAGAAAGTACCAAAGAGATAATCAGAAAGGAACTATAAAATCTTTAAACAAGAAAGATAACCACTCATATCAGACTCACACATACCTATGAGTAAGCAGGGAAAGGGCAAGGAAGGGCAAAAACAGGACAAGAAAGGACAAAGGAACAGAACACAGGGCAACAAGGAACAGCCAATCCAACCTAATTTAAAGAAAAGGCATTTTTATAAAGTCATGTCTTCAATAAAAGTTTAAAAGTTTTGAAAGATTGCTCAGCTCAAATAAGGAAGGGGAAGAGAATTCCATAAAGAAGGGGAGGCAAAATAGAAAGCACGATGCCTAGTGGATTCAAGTTGTGCATTTCTAGGGCTGGGAAGAATAAGCCGAAAATCATTAAGGGAGAGGAGTAAATGAGCTGGAGAAAAGGGAATTGTGACATTTGATAAGTAAGGAGGACAAAATAGCAGCCAACAGGTCAGGGTAGAAAAACCCCTATGTGTGTATCAACAGTAAAAAAAAACAAGAAGTAGGGGTGGACCAGGAAATCTCGACAGCCAAGGTTGATTGAAGTAACTTTATTAGCACCAAATGTGACCCGACACGGGACCATGTTTTGACGGTTTTACCGTCTGCCTCAGGGGTCAAACACTACATACAAAACAATACATAAAAAAACAATAATGAAGGTCAGTTTTATTATAATTAGCTATTATTACCATTATTCATGTTGCCTTTCTTATTACATTACGTTTTCGTCCTCATATTTATCTTGTTTTGCCATCTTAGCTCATTCATTTTTTAAAATAGTTGGATATTGTCCATCACATGTTTATATACTTTTATGGTTATCATTATATTTATCGATTATTAATTTTATCATTTATTCAGTATGATAATTATTATCATTGTTGTTATTGTTATCATACACATGTTTTTATTGTTTTTAATTTTGTTTTATGTATTGTTTTGTATGTAGTGTTTGACCCGAGGCAGACGGTAAAACCATCGAAACATGGTCCCATGTCGGGTCACATTTGGTGCTAATAAAGTTACTTTAGTCAACCTTGGCTGTCGAGATTTCCTGATCCACCCCTACTTCTTCTTTTTTGGAATACTGATAAGTAAGGAGGGATACCTATCTTAAAAGCCTTGAAAGTCAAAGTGAGGAGTTTGAAAATAACACATTGTTCAACTGAAACAATGCACATGTGCAAATCCAAATTATTGCCAATTAGTGCTATTAATTATCAGAAAAATTATTGGTGCTAATTGTCTTATTATTCAATTAAGTTGTGTGTACAAATTTGTGTGCAATAATTTTGAGCACCATTTATAGAATCTGAGGGATAGTAACTAGATGTCATTGCATAAAATGTGACGTGCTAAAATAGCACATTAGTGATAAAATAACCTGTCTTAACAGTAGCCTATACTGATTAACTTCCCCTATTAGTGTGATAAGTTTCAGTCTCTGGTAACCAGAGCTGATATTGTGATGTCATAATAACTCTGTTATGATCCTACTGGGACAGGCAGGGTAGTGACTGGGTCTCGCTCCTGGTTGGCCATGTCAGGGATTAGACTGACATCTGAGGCAGCTGACCAGGGCCGTGCCAATGCGGTAAGCGGGGTAAGCGCCGCAGGGGGGCGCCCACCTCTGGAGGGCACCGCCGCAGTGCTTACTCTCGCCCCGCGCCGCCGAGGCCTTTAAATCTTTTACCTGGTCGCAGCAGCATCAGTGAAAGCGCTGCCGACGTCTCCCTTCCCTTCCCACTCATTGGTTCCCTCAGTGTCCCGCCTTCTTCTGACGTCGGAAGAAGGCGGACACTGAGGGAACCAAGAGTGGGAAGGGAAGGGAGACGTCGGCAGCGCTCCGCTTTCACTGACGCTGCTGCGACCGGAAGTAAAAGATTTAAAGGCCCCAGGGCGCGGAGGAAAGAGCAGAGAGGCATAGGCGCCCCGTATAAGACGCTTGGGGAGGCTAAGCCTCCCCAGCCCAACCATGACCTTTAAAACCGGCTCCGGTCCCCACCTGGCAGTGTCGACGGCGTCCCTTGTGCCTTTGGGCAGCTTACCGACACATGCAGCACTTCTCTTGTTTCTCCTCTTCGTTGCCGTCGCGTCGTCGCCCCCCCCCCCACTTCACGCGATTCGCGAACCGCGCTGCCGCTTAGCACTGCTTTAAAAAAAATTTTACACGTCAGCAGGAACAGGCTGCTTCAGCCAATCCCAGGAGCCTTCCTTCAGCCCTCAGGGGCGGAACACGCTGAAGGAAGGTACCTG
This sequence comes from Microcaecilia unicolor, assembly GCF_901765095.1. Taxonomy (NCBI): domain Eukaryota; kingdom Metazoa; phylum Chordata; class Amphibia; order Gymnophiona; family Siphonopidae; genus Microcaecilia; species Microcaecilia unicolor. Next base: position 54,757,047 of record NC_044042.1, read on the forward strand.
GGATTGGCTGAAGCAGCCTGTTCCTGCTGACGTGTAATTTTTTTTTTAAGCAGTGCTAAGCGGTTCGCGAATCGCGTGAAGGGAGAGGACAATTTGCTGGAAATGGAGGGGAGGGGAAAGAGGAGGATTGCTGGCTATGGATGGAGGAGGGAAGGGCAGAGAGGGACAAGGATGGACATGGGGGCCCAAGGAGAGGACAAATTGCTGGAAATGGAGGGGAGGGGAGGAGGATTGCTGGCTATGGATGGAGGAGGGAAGGGCAGAGAGGGACAAGGATGGACATGGGGGCCCAAGGAGAGGACAAATTGCTGGAAATGGAGGGGAGGGGAGAGAGGAGGATTGCTGGCTATGGATGGAGGAGGGAAGGGCAGAGAGGGACAAGGATGGACATGGGGGCCCAAGGAGAGGACAAATTGCTGGAAATGGAGGGGAGGGGGGGGAGGAGGATTGCTGGCTATGGATGGAGGAGGGAAGGGCAGTGAGGGACAAGGATGGACATGGGGGCCCAAGGAGAGGACAAATTGCTGGAAATGGAGGGGAGGGGAGAGAGGAGGATTGCTGGCTATGGATGGAGGAGGGAAGCGCAGAGAGGGACAAGGATGGACATGGGGCCCAGGGAGAGGACAATTTGCTGGAAATGGAGGGGAGGGGAGAGCGGAGGATTGCTGGCTATGGATGGAGGAGGGAAGGGCAGAGAGGGACAAGGATGGACATGGATGGGAGGACAGGACCCAGGGAGAGAGAAGAAATTGCTGGAAATGGATATAGAGCAAGAAATGAAGAAGAAAGGAGGAAAGTAAAGAAATAAATGGAAAGGAAGCCCTGGAAATGGAGTTAAGAGGACAGATAGCAGCAGACTCAGATACTGGGCCAGCATGATCGGAAAAAGAAAGTCACCAGACAACAAAGGTAGAAAAAAATCATTTTATTTTCATTTTAGCGTTTGGAATATGTCTACTTTGAGAATTTACATCTGCTATCTTATTTTGCAATGTATAGCAATTTGTTTCTAAGAATATTGCTGACAATTCCTGTCAGTGTAGCAAGTGGTGAGCGATCATTTTCACCGGGGGGGGGGGGGGCACCAACTGATAGTCTGCAGGGGGGCGCCAGAGACCCTAGGCACGGCCCTGCAGCTGACGTTAGATGCCAAACCCTATTTAAACATACCTGTGCCTGCATAGGATGCTCTAGGGTTATTTCCTTCAGTTGTGAGCTTATCTTGTCTCTGCTTAGTCTGTGCCTGTGGCACAGGGTGAATTCTCTGTGGTTGCTATCTTTTCCCTTGGTCTGTGTTTGTTCTGTGAGTCTGTAGCAACCAGCTTCTTCTCTGATTACTTTACTGCTGTGTACATGTGTTCAGCTACTTGCTTCTGTGTGCCTTGCCTTTTCCTTCTCTGCTGTGTGGGCTGGCTGAGTCTGTGGTAAGAGCTTACTTTCTTTGTTTGGATTTCCCTATTAACCCTTTACCTGCTGCATCTGTTGCTTGTTTCTTGTGAGCACTGCTCCTTGTCTGACCTGTGTACCTAGAAGCAGTCTCTCTCTCTGTAGTCTGCTTAAACCCTTTACCTGCTGTGTCTGTTGATTGGTTCTTGTGAGCACTGCTCCTCCTTTGACCCATGTATCTAGAAGCAGTCTCTCTCTGTAGTCTGCTTAAACCCTTTACCTGCTGTTTGTGAACTGCTCCTTATCTAGCTGTGTTCCTTTCATTGATGTCATTGTGTGGCACTGTGTATGTGACCTGTGTGCCAGTCCCTTTCAGGACTTCTTTCTGTTCTTTTCCTTTCCCTTGTGTGTGATTGGGTTCCAGTTCGGCCTTGCAGCCTGTACACTTGAACTCTGTATGTATGGGTTCCAGTTCAGCCTTGTGGCCTGTGTGAGTGGTCTATCTCCCTTTCTGGTGGTGCTCGCTTGTCTCTCTAAGTGTGCTGGGCTTCATGGCCCATTCTTTCTGTATAGTGTGAGCTTGGTCTGCCCTAGGCCTCGGCCTAGGCCCAAGGGCTCATGATCAACCTAACAGCCTCATTCCACCAATGCCTAAGAGCCAGCCTCATCAGTGATGTCACAATGGCTTCATTGTCCTATATTTGGCTCACTTTTATTACATATAGCAGTGATTTTGATTTCTAGAGACATTTCTTTATTCTTTAATTAATGGGGGAACATGGGCTACCATTAAGATGTGTTATTTTACTGTTAACCCCAGTTATCAGTAGCTAGGTCTCATTGCATAAAATGAGATCTGTTCTAAAATATGAGTTAGTGCTAAAATAATGTCGTAAAGGTAGCCCACTTTGATAACTATGCCCCAATTGATGGTGATGCGGGGGGGGGGGGGCAGAAATGCACAATAGGAGATTAAGAAGAATTACTCCTTTAATCCTTCTTGCCACGCCTGGGCCAAAATGAGAACTTTAAAAAAATCTGTGTACGTCTCTGAGCTGGTACACTACCCAAAGGGGAAAATTATGCAATCTTTTGGGAAAAGTACACAATATTGGAAAATAGTGCACACAGACATACTATTTACACCACTGTGCCCAAAACAAAAATAACATTTCCATAAACAAAACAACAGTTTTTGGACTGCACACCCCTATTTTTGGTCTGCTTGAGATATGTCCAAACCACATCCCTTGAAATCTTTATGTGGTATGGACCTCCATGTGTAAGCTGGAGCTTTATTTAGGGGTATGTTTACTAAAGGGCGTTAAGCCCTTAATGCACACTAACAGGGGTACTGTATGACAGCATTAAGGCGTTCTGTGAAAATATACCTGTTAGTACACATGTTTGGGAATTTTTCTGGGAGAAGGTGTGGCAACATTATCCTGCTAGCATGTTATAGGTAATATGCACTAACCCCCCAGATTCTACATAGCGTGCCTAGAGCTCCATGCCAAAATCCATGCGTATTCTGTAATAATGTGTGTAACTTAATTGACCTGATTTAAGCCAATCAACGTTATTAACAGCACTTAACAAGCAATAATGAGCACTAATTGGCAATAATTAAAATTTACAAGCACAACTTACTAAGTGTATTCTGTAATGCACTGCAGATTTTCTAGGCGCCATATATAGAATTTGGCCCTAACTGGATAACAGCTGAGTTAATTCTGGATTACTTAGTGCCTCCTACATAGGAGTTGCTAATTGATTCAGTGTTAAATCCTAATACCACGTGCTAATGACTACATTAGCGCACGACCTGCATAAAACATACCCTCAGAAAGAAAAGCATTAGATTTATTGTTACTAAGTGCAAAATCCATGTTAACTCCAAATCCTAACTCCCTTGAACAGGGGATATATACACTGTTTTAAGGTAACAGTATTATTTGATGTGAAATGTATGAGTGATATATGTAATTGGTTAGTCTTCTTTAGTATGGAAGTTTTTGTTAGAGCTGTCCTATTACAAATGGATTTCTTTTATGTTAGAATATTGTTGTATGTTATTTATATTTTTTAAATATGTAAATGATAAACATACCTGTTAGATAGTTATGTTATTTATTTATTTAATGGATTTGACTCATCTGGTCAAGACTAGTTACAAGGAACAGAAGCAAAACACCATACAAATAATTACAATCAACAGACACCAAATTTAGGAGAACTTATGAGTGTGAGAGAGCAAATGTTTGCTCAAACAGATATGTTTTCCAGCAACTTTAACATGCACCAATGTCAGTTATGGCAGGAAGCTCTTTCAGTAACGCATTCCACAAGGATGGTGCATAAAGTAAAAATGCTTGAGCTAGACTACAAAGTAATTTGGGAACATTGTCATAGCAGCATATCATTAGTATAAATTGAAACCAGTAATAACAGATATGCAGAGGACCCATTATGGGTGATTTTAAACATCAAGAGTAACACCGTAAATCTGATTCTCACCTCCACAGGGAGCCAGTGAAGATGGATCAACAGTGGAGCTACAAGGGAATACTTAGGCTTCCCTAATAATAATCTTGCTGCTGTATCATTTGCAATGGCTTTAAAGCAGAGGCAGGTAAACCTTGGTAAATGACATTGCAATAATTCAAGCCAGTCACACCGTCTATGCAATCTACATGTTTAAATGTCACTACTTACATTTGGAGATGCTTCTAAAATTATCTCCTGAGGGATTAGAAAGCGCAGCAGTGCACATACACCTGCCTGAAAACCTTCCTGCAGTATTTGCTGCTAGAAATTTGGTACAACCCAGTAATATTCCCTTAGGGTTGTACTAGGTAGAGTCCTCTGGTGCTAGGCTGTGCTGTTTATTCATTGGTATACCTATCAGGGTATTGTCTTGGGCTCCATATCTGTTGTGAATCGGGCCCCTTTGGTATCTATGCCAGATGAGAAGGTTTAGGGCATCATGGAAGTGTGAATTAGTTTGTGGAAAAGCAGGTGGTCTGCTTCCCTAATCAGAATCAGTTGCAGTGTGTAAACTGGTAAATTATGAGAATTGGATCCTCTACCACAGCTCCACATGGTGGTTACTGTTGGAAAAGGGAAAGGAGCACAACAAAGCCCTATCGGCCTCTGGGAGCTGAGTTCATATTCACTCCCAGCTGCTACTGGGAAATTTCAGTACCCAGAGTTGTACTGAGTTTTTGTTCACTAAGGATATCTCTTGGCTGCCACCTAATACAGCAATTACTCTTTCAGCTGTTGAACACGGCTCTCAACACTCACTCTGGCCGATTTTGGTCTTTAGTCTCTGATTGTAGCCTTTGTCAGCTACCATCACTGGTGAGGTGAGGATTATAATAAAAATCTGGACAGTCCAAGAACACTGGTACAAAGTAACAGCATCTAGAGCAGGCTAACCTTCATCCATGCATTCTTCCCACCAAGGGTTGGTTCAAGGCCTTCCCCACCATGTCCAACTTCTTCAATTTCCTTCTCTAACTCTGCCTCCAAGGTGTCTAGCATCTCTCTCAGTCCCTATCTCCCCTTTCCCCCAAGGTGTCACGTATCTCTCTCCTTCCCTACCTCCCTTTCCCCTCAAGGTGTCATTATTTTGTTTGCAAGGTGCCACAAAATGAAAATTTAAGGCATCTATACAATGTATATTTATATTGTACAAATTTGGTGTCTTTGGTTTGAATTGCTTCAGGTTTTTGCTTTTCTCTGGGAAAGCAGTTACCCCAGAGAAATGTGCACATATCATAAAGTTGCTCATTCAACTGTCATAGCAACACTCAGATGAAATGACGAGCTGAGCAGTTTTCAGTCTTGGGCACGATCATAAAGGCAGCTAAACATTACCCAAGAGCATCATCAAGTGTTATCAGAGTCAGAATTGTAGAAAGTCCATGGAAGAAACCAAGCAAGAGGAGACTATTCATTGCTGGACTTTGATCTTCTTGGCCTGCTCAAAAAACAAAGTTGTCCGCCAAAAAATATCAAAGATCAGCTCACTTTCTGTCACAAGTACAAGCACTGAAGAGACGATCAATGGAAGAAAATTATGTTTTCAGATGAAAGCACCTTCACTCAGTTCTGCGGCTTCTGTAGACATGTAAGGAGACCTTTATGGTACAACAATTTTTATTGATGATAACACATAACAGATACAACCAGCACCAGTAATCATACAGAGGTAAGTAAAGAGCAAGAACCAGAGACATAACCTGAGGTATGTTATATACACAGTGAAACAAGCACCAAACGTTATGGTTTGAGGTACAGAATCAGGATCTGGTTGAGCAGGGCTGTGGATTATGCCGAAGAATACCACAATCAGTGGAACTGTTTATTAGAATGTTTTGAAGGAGAAACTAACAAACTTTATATTAATTCACAACATAACCCATTTCCAACAGGATGGTGCACTGTGCCATGGGACAAAAGCTGCTAAGGCACGACTGGCTTGTGAACAGATACACATGCTAAAGACTTAGCCAGGCAACAGTCCAGATTTGAAAATTATTTAAAACCTATGAACCGTGATGAAGCAGAAAGTGGCAATACACAATTCAACATCTGAAGTAGACTGGATCAAAGTTGTGTGGGCTCGGGAGATAATTGCAGAATTCTGCAGAAAACTGGCCAGATCAATCCCAGGATTCATACAGACCAGGTGTGGGCTGACCATTGAAACAACAGGGCAGTGCCTTAGGGTCCACAGCAGTAGAGGGCTCACTCTCCCCTTGATTCCATATAATTTAATCACTTTTGATAGATGGTTAGGGACTCCTGGATCTTATTGGCCGAGGCCCCAAAACACTGTCAGTCCGCATCTGATATAGACAGTTATTAAGAACAAGAGAAATCACGGTAAATACTAGCTGGCAGAAAATGTCTGCTAAATATAATATAGACAATTTGTAGCTTTAAAATCTGATTTGTTTTATGTATATGTTGCTAAATATTAATCTGGTCACCGTATCTCAAAAAAGATATAGTGGAATTAGAAAAGGTTCAAAGAAGAGCAACCAGAATGATAAAGGGGATGGAACTCCTGCCATATGAGGAAAGGCTAAAGAGGTTAGGCCTCTTCAGCTTGAAAAAGAGATGATTGAGGGGAGATATGATTGAGGTCTACAAAATCCTGAGTGGAGTAGAACAGGTAAAAGTAAATCAAGTTTTCACTCTTTCAAAACATACAAAGACCAGGGGACATATTTTCACTCAAAGAATAGTTAAGTTGTGGCACTTATTGCCAGAGGATGTGGTAGAAGTGCTTAGCATATATGGGTTTAAAAAAGGTTTGGACAAGATCCTGGAGAAAAAGTCCATATTGAGATGGACGTGGGGGAAGCCACTGCTTGCCCCGGCATTGGTAGCATAGAATTAAGTTTCTGCCAGGTACGTGTGATGTCCAGTCTGTGCTGTAGGTGGGAAGGATCTCTGTTATTCTCTGAGTAATGATGCTGTTTTTCCATCTTTTTTATTCCTTTTATATATATGCTAGTATAAAAGGCCCGTTTCGGTAGGCAATGAAACGGGCGCTAGCAAGGTAATCCCCCCCCTGCAGCATCCTTCCTGTCTCCCCTGCCCCCCCTGCAGCCACCCATCTGATCTCAGGACCCCCTCCCCACCAACCCTCCTCTGCCCCTGCAGCCACCCATGTCCAGCGACTCTCCTCTCCCCCTGCCCCCCCTGCAGCCACCCATGTCCAGCAACCCTCCTCTCCCCCTGCAGCTACCAATGTCCAGCAACCCTCCTCTCCCCTGCCCCCTGCAGCCACCCATGTCCAATGACCCTCCTCTCCTTTCCCCTTGCTCCCCCGTAGCCACACATGTCCAGCACCCACCTCTCTCCCCTGCCCCCCTTGCAGCCACCCATGTCCAGTGACCCTCCTCTCCCCTGCCCCCCCTGCAGCATCCCTTCTGTCTCCCCTGCCCTCCCTTACAGCCACCCATCTGGTCTCAGGACCCCCTCCCCACCTCCCTCTTCCCTGCCCCCCATGCAGCCATCCATGTCCAGCGACCCTCCTCTCCCCCTGCAGCCACCCATGTCCAGCGACCCTCCCCTCCCCCTGCCCCCCTCCAGCCACCCTCCCCTGCCCCCTCGGCGCATCACCCAAACCCCTACCCCCCCCCAGTGCATCACCCAAGCCCCTACCCCCCCCCCCCCTCGGGCACATCAACCCTCTCGCCACCCACAGCCGCCAATACTAACGCTGTCCGGCCGCTGCTGCATCTCCTGTTGAGCAGCAGCGGCCAGTACAAAAAGAAAAAAGCCAAAAAAAGATTTTAAACCTGAAACACAGCTCCGTAGACAGCCATCTGGCATTGGCTGTCATCTCTGCAGCCGCTCCTCCTCTCCCCTCTGATGTCGCTGCGCTCCTCCGGGGTCTTCCTGCAGGGGCAGTGATGTGGAGGGGAGAGGAGGAGCGGCTCCAGTGACAACAGCCAATGCCAGATGGCTGTCTACGGAGCCGCGTTTCAGGTTAAAAATCTTTTTTGGGCTTTTTTCTTTTTGTACCGGCCGCTGCTACTCCACAGGAGAAGCAGCAGCGGCCGGACAGCATTAGTATTGGTGGCTGCGGGTGGCGAGGGAGTTGATGTGCCCGAGAGGGGGGGAGGGGCTTTGGTGATGCGCCGGGGGGAGGGTCTTGGGTGATGCGTCGAGGGGGGGGTAGGGGATTGGGTGCTGCGCCGAGGGGGGGCACTGAGAGCTGATTGGTAGGCAGGGGGAGGAGTGTTTCCCTACTCCTCCCCCTGCCTGGCTTGCGATTTTACAGGGCAGGGGTATGGGTGTTGCGCCGAGGGGGGGCACTGACAGCTGTTTCCCTACTCCTCCCCTTGCCTTGGAATCAGCTGTCAGTGACATCACTGACATCAGTGCATTCTAAACTGCCTAGCAGACCACCTCCGAGGGAGCCACGGTACCAGGCACATTAGAGAATTATTATATAGGATATATATATATATATACATACTTTTGTTGAAATTCTATGTTATCAAGAATTCTTTTTTGATAAATTTTGTAGGCATAAAGATATTCTACTGGCTAATAGAGGATATTCTCTGTACTATATCTCTATTAGGTATGTGACTTTCTGAAAATAGTTTATAAGCACTTTTAGGTTTTTTTTTTGCTGTCAGCACTACACATGGATTTTTAAAAACTCAAATGGCATACTAGCGCCGGCGTTTGCTAATGCCCTATGATCAGAGCCCTCGAGCGCGTGAAACAACGCGCTCGAGGGCTCCGAACGCAACTAGCATGCTAAACAGGGCTAAAGATATTCATCCCCAATGATCAGCGGCCAGAACACCAAAGATTGAGTCGCTGGCTGCGGCAAACCCTACGCTAGCTCCGAGCTGGCATTAGGGTTTGCCATTCATTGGGGAGGAATGGTGAGCCCTGTCCAGCATACATTTGCATGCTGGCAGGCCCCCATTCTCCCCAACAGCAAACCTGCCAGCGGCAGGGGAGGTCCGGTGGACCTCCTGTCCCCCCGACGATCCCCCCCAGGTTCAGGGAGGACTGGAGATCTGGTGGGCCTCCAGCCCCCCCAACCCCCCTCCCCAGCAAAAGGTCCTTGGTGGCCTAGTGGTGACCAACCAACCCCCCCTCCAGCCACAGGGAGGCTAGAGGTCCGCTGGACCTTCAGTCCCCCCCCCCCCCAATGATCCCCCTGATATGGTGTATAGCCCCGCCCAGCGTATCCCAGGATACACTGGCAGGGCTGGGCACCGCCATTTTGCGGTGTCACAGGAAGAGGACACCACAGGCTACCCTCCCTCCTCCAACACACAAGGTAGGGGGTAGGGAGGACTAGTGGACCCCTTGCTGGGGAACTAGGGGGGCTGGAGACCCACTGGATCTCCAGCCCTCCCTGAACCTGGGGGAGGATCGTCGGAGGGGACTGGAGGTCCAGCAGACCTCCAGCCCCCCTGTCGCTGGGGGGAGAGGGGTTGGTTGGTTGCCACTAGGTCACCAGGGACCTTTTTCTGGGGGAGTTAGAGGGGCTGGAGACCCACCGGATCTCCAGCCCTCCCTGAACCTGGGGGGATCATCAGGGGGGACCGGAGGTCCAGCGGACCTCCAGCCCCCCCTGTTGCTATGGGGGGGGGGTTGGTCAGTCGCCACTAGGCCACCAGGGACATATTGCTGGGGGAGTTAGTGGGGGCTGGAGACCCACCGGATCACCAGTCCACCTGAACCTTGGGAGGGGATTATCGGGGGGGGGGGGGCGGAGGTCCGCTGGACCTTCAGCCCCCGTTGCTCGGGGCAGGGGTAGTTGGGGCCTGGTGGTCCCATGGACCAAAAATCAAGGAAGTAAGAGCGCCAGAAAAGTTTAATGGGACCCTACACGGTCCGTGTTTCGGCCAGCAGGCCTTCCTCAGGGGTCCTGAATCTGACGTTTACAGGTACACTTCCAAGATATTCATGAAACAAAAACAAAATACGCTGATGCTGTCTAATGGCGGACATAAGCATACACGCTTATGTCCGCCATTAGACAGCATCAGCGTATTTTGTTTTTGTTTCATGAATATCTTGGAAGTGTACCTGTAAACGTCAGATTCAGGACCCCTGAAGAAGGCCTGCTGGCCGAAACACGGACCGTGTAGGGTCCCATTAAACTTTTCTGGTGCTCTTACTCCCTTGATTTTTTGGTCTTTTTTGGTCTGTTTTGGTTTATCTTCCGCCATTTTTTGTGGTTTGTTCCGTTTTCACGGGAGATTTGGACCTTTCTTTTGTGTGTTTGACAATTTTTTGGTCCCATGGACCTCCAGCTCCTGTGCTTTACAGGTTTGGGCTTTTGACAGCCCAGACCTATGAAACAAGTGCGGGAGGATTGTGATGAGCGCATGCTCAGGCACAATTCTCTCGCACTTCTACCCCATGATCAGAGATAATTGCGTGCTTAAATTTGCATGCAATTATCTCTGATCATCAGTGCAGTAAAGCCCCGTGCTGTTCCAGCGCTATTTTAGAGCGCTGTTTGGAACAGTGCGGAACTTTTGATCATCTGCTTGTGAGTACATGAGTTTTACAATCTCTACTATCCAAATACATGAAGTACATGATTATGTTTTTGCTTTTATATAGATTTATGAGGTTGTTTTTTATGTGTTTATTTTATGATTTTTAATTTTTGTGTTTCTACATTTTGTAGTACTGTCCCTGATGCATTCCCTGGGAGAAATGTGGCCACATTGGGTTTGTTTCAATAAAAATCTTTCTGGACTCAGTGTGCTCTGGTGTTTCTTCTTCTTGTTTGCTGTGGACTTGAAAAGCCTCTTTGTGTTGCATTCTAAACGTTTTAAGGCATTCAAAGAAACTGAATGTACACCAATGAATGTACATCCTTGGCACTAAAGAATAAATTAGGTAGGAAAAGTACTGCCAACAGTACAAACTTTTTAGATCTGTCTATTAGTAAGAAATTACCCCATTAGTTTGGAGGGAAACAGAAAAGATACTAAGACAGAACCTTATGTATTAAGGCAGCATGTGCACTGGGGGATAAAAGATCTCCCTTGATTCACTATTAAATGAAGTTCAGTCAGAAGACAGTGAGCCTTAGCAATGAGATGTAATAATTGGATTTGTTTTCATTTAATTTGAAGGCCTTTAATTAAAAAATCAGGTCTGCATGTGGCAAGATAAAGTCAGACCCACAGGGGAGGGGGGTGGTGGGTAATGCAGACACTGAATTCAATAATTAATTGTGAATCTGGAGGTCAGACATCAATCTCTTATCTCCCTGAAATCAGCAAGCTGCAGTGGTCAGACAGAATAGGCTGTTGGGAGTGGTAAAACGGAATTGCTAAAGTAATTTTTAAATCCCAAATAATTACAGAGTACCAAGGAGGTTAATTTGTTGACTTAGTTAATAAGGATGGTAAACATGTCAGTAATTAAAAAGTAAAGGAACACAGTGATGCTTACTTAAGAGATTTCAAAAATAAATTAATTCTAACCATATATACTATATGTCAAAGGGTATGTTACGTTATATTATGTCTTCTATTCCACCACTACCTCATCATCATATTACATCATCAAGAAGCCAAATCACTGCGTCCAGGTATTACATCACAGAACAGACAATAAAACAACTATACTGTGATTCAATGAAATAGAAAATACATAGTACTCAGATTAATTAAGATTCAAATTCAAGAGACACAAATTTTGAAAAAACAAAACCTTCAGATTTTTTTTTTTTTTGAAACTTAGGTAATGTGTGCATGCCCCCAGAAATAAAGGTAATGAATTCCAAATTTCTGCCATTTGGTATTGTAATGATGCAGTAAAGTGTTTGATTGACTTTAACTTTGCGCTTTCAGAAAACGCAACAGGAACTGGTTCTGAGTACTACACTTTGAGGTGGCATCTTGTAGCAATACTAATACGTTCATCATATATAAAGGGGCTTCCCCTGTCAAAATTTTGAAAACCGTAGCACACAGCTTAACGTGGATCTGTCCCCCAATCATCAACCAATGCAACCTAGAATAGTAACTCATAACTGAATAATATCTGGTTATGTGTTACCGACACTCTGTAATTCTATAACATAGACACAAACATGTATGCACCAATTACATGCAGAAATATTTAGAATACTGGCATTTACATGCATATATCTATATGTACATGCATAACTATCAAAATCTCATCTAAAGAGCTAGTCTACAATAATACTTGACTTACATAGCATGGTGGGGCATAGACATGGCACAGCTTGGGCCAGACTCACACTTATTCGTGTAACTTACAAAATACTATATTATGTGCAGATAAGGTTCTAACACCTACACCAGCTCCATGGTTGGTGTAAGTGCTCACATCTAACTTTAAAAGTATATTTTAGCTGTTACACTAGTATTCTATTACGGAAAGTAGGCAGCTGCATTGCTTCAGAGAATAGGCTCCTCCTACCAGGCAGTCTTCAGGTGCCTAATTATAGACAATTATAAAATTGCCCTCTTTGTTTCTATCCCTATTGTTAATGGAAAGATATTGGCTTAGCATTCAGATAAAGTTTCAGAGTAAGACTAATGTTGGCACAGAAGAAAGTGGCATTTCTAAATGTCCGGCATGACAACAAAATGACGGGTTCTTAAAAGCCAGCCACATATATTTGCCATGTGTTTGTGGATGCGTTCCTTGGGATGTTTGATACCTCCCTAGTTGAGTGTTTCTTAAGTCTTCACGGTCTTCTTAATATAAGAAAAGCACTCCAAGGGACTGCCATATTAAACAACTTTAACTAGTGCAATCTACATTTTCATTCACTATAAGCAAGCCATTCAGTAGAATAACAACCCCTTGGGAGTCAGAGCTGCTTGTTTACTTCTATCTCATTTCCAGGATGATTTTGTCTTTTGTTAGAATGAAAATAGTTTATTTTTTCTTTAAACAATGAAACTGATTGTTTTCCCCCAATTATAGCATTTGCCATCTGCCAGCTTTACAAAAAAGAAAAAATGCAGAGTATGCATCACATGCCATCAACACCTACCTGAACATGAATGTGTCAAATGCACAAAGCACATATCCTAGGCTATTTATTGCCAAGGTAAATGGTTCAGAGAGGAGGTAATGATTTGTGAGATACACTTTCTGGATTTTCTATTTAATATCCAGTCTAATTATTTCTGCTATTATCTGATTTTGTATTATTATTTTTTTCTTAGTTCAAACTCTTTTTATTGATTTTGAAACAACTTACAAACAATAAAGTGGAATGAAAATATGCAAAATGAAGCAAAATATAATAACGTACATACATACATCAATGAAATAAAATATGAAATAAAGTTTGTGCCAAAGATAAAAAAGACAATTCTTATATCAAAAATGGGAAAATTAGGTTCTTACCTTGGTAATTTTCTTTCCTTTAGTCATAGCAGATGAAGCCATTACGTATGGGTTGTGTCCATCAACCAGCAGGGGGAGATAGAGAGCACTCAACTTTTCATGGTGCCTCATGGCCAGCCAGCTCCACTGCCTCTTCAGTATTTGAAGCTTCCAAAGCAGTATGGCAAACCGCAATGGGAATAACATGAACTTTCCTCACAGCGAACGATGGCCCCTTAACAAGGGCATGAACTCAAAAGGAGGGAATGAACACATCCTCCTGGAGGGAATAAACTCGTCCTCCTTATTGTATAACTGGAGGGGATACACGCAACCTCCTGGAGGGAATAAACTCATCCTCCAAAACATAAACTGGAGGGAATGGACTCATCCTCCTATAAGTGAACATGAATCCTGAAGACTGTTTTCCAACTTTCTCCCAAGGAAGGAACTTCAGGAAACAAGAACAGAACCTGAAACAGATTCACAGCATACAGACAATCATACAGGGAGGGCTCATAGCTTCATTTGCTATGACTAAAGGAAAAAAAATTACCAAGGTAAGAACCTAATTTTCCCTTCCTTGTCATCAAGCAGATGAAGCCATTACGTATGGGATGTAACAAAGCAATCCCTATATAGGGTGGGAACAGGTCACACCACGCGCTAGCACTTGTGCTCCAAAACGTGCATGCCTCCTAGCAGCCACATCCAGCCTGTAATGTCGGGCAAAAGAGAGCTTAGAAGCCCATGTTGCTGCACTGCATATCTCTTGACGAGAGAGTGCTCCAGTTTCAGCCCAAGAGGAAGAAATCGCTCTGGTAGAATGTGCCTTAAAGGCTACAGGCGGAGACCGGCTGGCAAGCAGATAAGCTGAAAATATAGTTTCTTTGAGCCAGTGGGCAATAGTGGCTTTAGACGCTGGAGACCCTCTGCGAGGTCCTGATAGCAAAACAAACAGATGATCATAGATCCTGAAAGAGATACTGCAGCAGAGTCCTGCGCACATCCAACAGGTGCAACTGCCCAAAAGATTCTGGAAACTCCTCCTTATCAAAGGAGGGCAAGAAAATAGGCTGGTTTAGGTGAAATGCTGAAACCACCTTAGGCATGAAGGAAGGCACAGTCCGAACCGTGACCCCGGACTCTGAGAATTGCAGAAATGGGTCTCTACAGGACAGCGCCTGGAGCTCTGACACCCGTCTCGCCAAAGTAATGGCCACAAGAAAAACGGCCTTTAGTGTCAAATCTTTCTCCAATGCTCACCGAAGTGGCTCAAAAGGAGAAGCCTGCAGGACCTTCAAAACTAGCCCCAGGTCCCAAGCTGGACAGGGTGCTCGCACGGAAGGCCGGAGCCGAAGCACCCCACTAAGAAACCGTGCCACATCTGGATGAGCAGCTAAAGACACGCCTTCAACCTTACCACGAAGGGAGGCCAATGCTGCCACTTGCACCCGCAGGGAATTATAGGCCAAGCCTATTTGTACACCATCCTGCAAAAAGTCCAGAATCGGCGAGACAGGAGCCCGCATGGGTGTGATCGCTTTTGAAGCACACCAAGACTCAAACTGGCGCCAAATCCTGGCATAAGCCACGGAAGTGGAACGCTTGCGGGCCTGCAGGAGAGTGGAAATGACTGTGTTTGAATAGCCTTTGTCCCTCAACTGCGCCCTCTCAATCGCCATGCCATAAGACTAAAGCGGCAGGCGTCCTCCATGGCTACCGGGCCCTGTGACAACAGGTTCAGTACCAGAGGTAAAGGAAGGGGAGCCTCGACTAGCATCTGTCGGAGGTCCGCATACCAAGGCCTCCTGGGCCAATCCGGGGCGATGAGGACCACTTCTCCTGGGTGCAGCCAAATCCGCAGAAGCACGCGCCCTATCAAGGGCCATGGAGGGAACACATATAGTAGGCCCGGAGGCCAGGGCTCAGTCAAGGCATCCAACCCTGCCGAGCGAGGATCTCTCCGTCTGCTGAAGAAGCACGGGACTTTGGCATTTGAACTTGTCGCCATAAGATCCATCACGTGCTTGCCCCATTTGGCACATATCTGCAGGAATACTTCGTCTGCTAGTTCCCATTCTGCTGGATTGATCTGATGCCTGCTTAGATAATCGGCTTGCACGTTGCTCTGACCTACAATGTGAGCTGCCGACAGAAACTGAAGATGCAGCTCGACCCAGTGGCAAATCTGTTCGGCCTGCGCAGCCAGTGCTCTGCACTGAGTGCCGCCTTGTCGATTTATGTAGGCCACTGCTGTCGTGTTGTCCAACATTACTCTGACAGCCAATCCTTCCAGGGTCACTTGAAAGGCCAGAAGCGCCTGAAACACCGCTTTCAACTCCAGGCGGTTGATGGACCACTCCGACTCCTCGGGTGTCCATAGACCCTAGGCATGCTTCCCCTTGCAATGTGTGCCCCAGCCCTTCAGGCGGGCATCTGTCACTACTAGACACCAATCGGGGAGCACCAGCGGCATTCCTCGCCGCAGCATGCTGTCTGAGAGCCACCACTCCATGCTGAGTCGGGCCGCAGGGAGCCAAGAAAGTCTGCATTGATAATCCTGAGAAACTGGAGACCATCTTTGAAGTAGGGAATACTGTAGAGGTCTCAGGTGCGCTCTCGCCCAGGGTACCACTTCCAAGGTGGCCGTCATCGATCCCAAAAGCTGGACAATGTCCCAAGCTCGCGGGCGAGGCATCCTCAGGAGCAGACGGACCTGATTCTGAAGCTTGCACCGCCTTAGCTCGGGTAGGTATACATAGACCGAGTCTGTGTCGAACCTGGCCCCCAAATATTCTAGAGATTGCGAGGGGGTCAGGTGCCTTTTGGCCATATTGACGACCCAGCCTGGAGATTGAAGTACTGAGACCACTCTGGCTGTAGTTTGATAGCTCTCTGTTACAGAGTCTGCTCTGATGAGCCAGTCGTCTAGGTACGGGTGAACCCTGATACCTTCTCGCCTGAGCAAAGCAGCTACTACCACCATTACCTTCGAAAAGGTTCGGGGAGCTGTGGCGAGGCCAAAAGGCAAGGCCCGAAACTGGAAATGTTTTCCCAACACCGCAAACCTCAGAAACTTCTGGTGCGGGGGCCAAATTGGTATGTGCAAGTAAGCTTCTTTCAGGTCTAGAGACGTGAGAAACTCTCCTGGCTGTACCGCAGCAATGACGGAGCGCAGGGTTTCCATGTGGAAATGCCACACCCTTAGGGACTTGTTTAATTCTTTTAAGTCCAGAATAGGGCAAAAAGACCCACCTTTTCGCGGCACCACAAAGTAGATGGAGTATCGGCCGTAGCCGTGTTCGGCGGGAGGTACCGGGGACACGGCCCCTAACTGAATCAGACCTTGCAAAGTCTCCTCTACCGCCGCCCGTTTGGCGGCAGAACCGCATCGGGACTCCACAAACACGTCTCTTACTGGGGCGTTGAATTCTATTCTGTAGCCATCTCTGATCAGATCCAGAACCCACTGATCTGAGGAAATATTGGCCCACTCCTCGGCAAAGAGGGAAAGACGTCCTCCGATGACAGGAAGCGAGGAGGGGGCCGACGCACCATCATTGAGAGGGTCGCCCCTGAACTCCAGGCCTAGAGCCGGTGGCTGCGGAACGCTTGTCCGAGCGAAAGGAGTTCCTCTGCTGAAAAACGGGCACGAGAAGTGAACCCAGCAGAACGCCCAGGGCGGTACCTTCTAGCTTCACGGAAGCGAGGTCTATAAGAGGAGTGGACCGCTTGGCCCTTGGAGGAAGGCCTCGGTCTATTTTCGGGCAAGCGCTGGGGTTTAGGATCTCCCAGGCCTTTAACAATTTTCTCCCTCACCAAATAGGAGAAGGCCTTGAAAGGGCAACATCTTTGCTTATAGGCCATCTCCGCTGCCCAATATCGTAGCCAAATAAGACGGCGAGCCGCCACTGCTACTGCCATTTGTTTAGCCGAAGCTCTGACAATATCATAAAGGGCATCAGTCAAAAAGAACAAGGCCGACACCAGCCGCGGAGCCACATCCGAGAAGGGCTCCGCTCCATCTCCGGGCTGTTCCACTGCCTGTTGCAACCATGCCAGGCAGGCTCTAGCAGCATAACAACTGCATGCAGATGCCCGAACAGTAAGACCTGCAATTTCAAAGGACCGTTTAAGTGCTGCTTCCAGCCTACGGTCTTGTATATCCTTCAGGGCAACTCCTCCTTCCACAGGGAGGGTAGTTCTCTTTGTCACCGCAGTGACTAGGGCATCTACTTTAGGCATTGCAAAGCGAGCCAAATGCTCCTCACGCAGAGGGTATAATTGCCCCATAGCCCTGGAAACTTTCAAAGGTCCCTCGGGATCAGCCCACTGAGCGGAAATAAGCTCTTGGATGGAGTCATGCAAAGGAAAGGCTCGAGCAGGCTTTTTGGTACTAGCCATCCTAGGATTCACAGAGGAGGCCGAGCCACTGTCAGGCTCTTCAATAGAAAGGACCTGTAGGGCATCTGAAATAAGCACTGGCAGCTCATCACGGTGGAAAATCCTCACCGCGGAGGGATCATCCAGATCCTGTGGTAATTCTGCACCTGACTCTGGCTCCTCAGACCACGAAGACCTGCCAGAACTCTCGAATCCTCACAGCCCGACCACGGTGGGGAAAAAGGAGGTGCACCACAATCTGAAAGGGAATTAGCCCTTCTACGCTTTTCTTTATGCCAATTATCAGGGAAAATAGCCTCAGCGGGCAGTCCCAGGCCAGAATCCACCAGGGGGGACAATAGAAGGGGCCTCAGATGACCCTTGAGGGAGAGCTCTTTTCAGCATGTATGCTTTATGCAATAATAACACAAAATCAGGGAAGAAAAACTCGCTCTGGGCACCCAGATCCCGTCCGGGGCTAGCCGCTCCCTGAATAGTCTCAATTGGAGGTCCCCCCCCTCCCCCCCCCCCCCCGGGCTCAGGGCTCTCCATCTCTACGGAGGCCGGGCCATGCGGAGAATTCAAAATGGCGTCCGCTGCCAACTCTGAGCGGGAAGAATCATCGCTCGCCATGCTTGGGCCGGCTCTTACACCTGTACAGCATGATTTACAGAGCCCCGCTGCTGATTTGCGCTTGCCACACCGGGAACAGCACTTTACATTCTCTGCAGCCATCGCCGAAAATGGCGGGAAAATTCAAAATGGCGGTTTCGCGCCAAAACGTCCCGATTGCGGGCCCACCCCTGAGGAGTTAGAAAACACTCGTACCTCACCGGACCGAGTATCACAGCTCCGGTCCCATAGAAGAATCAAAGGAAAACCTCTGTTCCATTTTTTTTTTTTTTTTAACGCTGTGAGGAAAGCAGAGGTAATAAGAACTCCGGAGGCTCAGATGAGTGGGAAAGGCAGGGAAAGGCGAACCAATGTGCCTGCATCCACTAAGTGGGAAAGGAGAGGGAAAAGCAAGCTAATATGTCCACATCCACGGTGGCATGGGTAAGGCAGGGAAAGGGCTAACCTATGTGCATAGGCGTAGTTTGACTGTTTCATTTGGGGGGGCAAAAAATGGGCGGAGCATATTAGCATATCATTTGCATATATACATATGCAAATGAATATGCTAATATGGAGGAAGGAAATGAAATTTACAGGCAAAATATCACAGATGCACATTTCAAAAAGCTGACATTTCAATTAATAAATTATGAATAAAATAAACTTTTATTTACCTTTGTTGTCTGATCATGTAGTTTTTCTATTCGCTTTGATCCCAGTGTCTTCTGTTTTATGCAGTGTCTTCTTTCCAGTAGGCTTCCCTCTGCTCCCCACCCTCCCAGTCCCATCCATCTCTTGCTCCTTCCCTCTGCTCCCCACCCCTCCCAGTCCCATCCATCTTCTGTTCCTTCCCTCTGCTCACCATCCCTCCGTCCCATCCATCTCTTGCTCCTTCCCTCTGCTGTGCCTGACCTCTCCAAATCCCATCCATCTCCTGGTCCATCCCTCTGCTCCCCACCCCTCGCAGTCCCATCCATCTCTTGCTCCTTCCCTCTGCTCCCCACCCCTCCCAGTCCCAACCATCTCTTGCTCCTTCCCGCTGCTCCCCACCCCTCCCAGTCCCATCCATCTCCTGCTCCTTCCCACTGCTTCCCACCCCTCCCAGTCCCAACCATCTCTTGCTCCTTCCCGCTGCTCCCCACCCCTCCCAGTCCCATCCATCTCCTGCTCCTTCCCACTGCTTCCCACCCTCCCAGTCCCATCCATCTCTTGCTCCTTCCCTCTGCTCCCCACCCCTCCCAGTCCCAACCATCTCTTGCTCCTTCCCGCTGCTCCCCACCCCTCCCAGTTCCATCCATCTCCTGCTCCTTCCCACTGCTTCCCACCCTCCCAGTCCCATCCATCTCCTGCTCCTTCCCACTGCTTCCCACCCTCCCAGTCCCATCCATCTCTTGCTCCTTCCCTCTGCTCCCCACCCCTCCCAGTACTATCCATCTTCCCTCTGCTCCCCACCCCTCCCCCCCGCGCGAGGTCCAAGATGGTGACTCCGTTTACCCCCTCTCTTCCTCCCTCCCTCCGGCGCAGGCAGCAGTCTTTTCCAGCGTTCCTGGCAGCTGTAGCGATATACACGCTGCCTTCGGTCTGCCCCGGAAGCCTTCTCTTCAAGTTCCTGTTCCCACCTATGCGGGAACAGGAACTTGAAGAGAAGGCTTCGGGGCAGAGCCAAAGGCAGCATGTACAACGCTACCGCTGCCAGGAACGCTGGAAGACTGCTGCCTGCGCCGGAGGGAGAGAGGAAGAGAGAGGAGTAGACGGAGACGCTCCTCTCCGTCCGCTTGGCTTCCCTGCCCTCTCTGTCTGCGTCCCGCCCGAAAGGAAATGACGTCAGAGGAAGGCAGGACGCAGATAGAGAGGGCAGGGAAGCCAATCGGACGGAGAGGAGCGCGTGCCTGCATGTGTTTTTTTTTTTTTTAACTTTTTTTTTTTTAACTAATGGCGCGGCAGCGCCTCGTGTCGTTTGGGGGGGCACTGCCCCCCCTCGCCCCCCCCCCCAGTCTACGCCTATGCCTATGTGCCTTCAAAGTGAAGCTGCTATAGCTTCTAACACCCCGGCTAACAACTGGCAAGCCAGGAGCCACCCCCAGGCAGATTTTTGATGGAGCTCAAAAAAGCTGCAGCCACCCTGCTTGGGGAGATAGAGAATACTGAAGAGGCAGTGGAGTTGGCTGGCCATGAGGCACTGTGAAAAGTTGAGTGCTCTCTATCTCCCCCTGCTGGTTGATGGACACAACCCATACGTAATGGCTTCATCTGCTTGATGACAAGGAAAGATGGGTTCAAGCTGTGCTTTTAATAAAAGTTAGTTGCCACACTACATTATTTGATGACAATTCATTGGTCATTTTGGAATCCACTAGTGGTATTATACAAGGTCTTGACTTCCCTCTCTATCCTTCAACTTGATCTCCTCATACTGAAAAATATATCATGTGTTCTTAGAGATAAGGGCATTGTGTACAATGGAATTAATTTGTACAGTGCTGTGTATTCCACAGCCATCCTATAAATAAAAGATAATTGCTTATCTATAATTATTCTTCTGTTTGGTCAAATCAACAGCATTTATCCAGATAACAACACATGCTATTCAGATAAGTCTGCTAACTGGAATATTCAGAGGCATTTTGGGAGGGATTCTATATATGGTGCCTAAAAAATCCATGCGGAAAACATTTCTGCCTAAGCCTATTCTATCTAGGCGCAGTATATACCATTTATACCAGCGAAAACAAGGCATAAATCCTGGTACATAGATTTAGGGGCAGAGGGCCATATTTTATAACAGTGCACATAAATTGTTTATCGCCCATGAAACACCCATTTCCTCACCCATAACCACGCCTGCTTTTTTCCTATGCATGTTAGAAGTTAGGCATACTGCATTACAGAATACATTTTGCGAGCTGCGCAAGTAAATTCTAATTATTGTGTTAGTGCTCATTATTGCTTGTTAAGTGCTATCAATGCTAATCCTCGTCGACGATACAATCTATGTACTTCTTCATGCATAGGGCAATGTGGACAACTCTTAAACTCCATATAAAAGATCCCTCAAAGTCTAACCTTTGTTGGTCCTGTCAGTCTCAGCAAGGCAATCTTAAACATATTATATTTGATTTTGTATGCATTCAAAACTACTGGAAAGATATTTGGTCACTGTTGACAGATGTTTTCCACCTTTCGGGTTCACTCTCTTATAAATATGTGTTACTTAAAGACCGCTGTTTTCAGAATAATTTACAACCCAATGAATGTGCAATTGTTAATACCATGCTTTCATTGGCTCTGAAGGTAATTCTTTTACACTGGAAATCCTTGAACCAGGTCAAAAAACCAGGAATGGTGGAATTTATTGTTCCAAACTTATAAATACGCAACATATCTCGCAAAAAAATCATTTGTTTGCCTTACACAAGGAGAAATGGTCTCCACTTGTCTCCTACTTCCAAACTCCTAAAGTACCACGCTGTGCTTAATATCACTAGCTGCTGCTCTTTCGATGTGTATGGCATTTGCATGTAATGGGTGTTTGGGTTTTTTTCCTTTCTCTTTCTTTCATATTAACTTTGTACAACCGTTTATGACTCCTGTTGTATAGTTGTTTTTGCTTCTTGCTTGTACTGTATTGAAAACCAATAAAATATTAAAACAGTATTAAGCCAATTAAGTTACGTACTTTGTTATAGAATGTGCTTGGATTTCGGCATGGAACTGTAGGCATGCTATATAGAATCCAGGGTGTATCTGGATTGTGCTTCTGAATGTCCTTACAAACTGCCTTGGTACTATAGGGGAAAATCTATAAATGGCGCCAAACGTTATCCCCCACTGATTATCGCCAGATAGTTGGTTAAGTGCCATTTAACCAGTCAGGTGCCATTTCTGGCCAGTTAAATGGTTTTGAATATTTGGGGGGGGGGGGGGGGGGCTAGTGTATAATTATTATTTGTCTCAATTTACTTATTTGGAGAAAAAAAACAATATAAAAACAAAACAACCCAAATGGGTAAACCAGTGGTTGCATAGGTACACAGATGACAACAAATAACATTATATTAACAACAGTATAAATAACACATTCAGTCCTGATACACATAATACAGAACATGAAGACAGATTGGAAAATATTTTAGTCAGCCATTGAAATTTGGTATTTATCTTCCCAAAAGTATACCTGCAAGGACAATAAAGATCATTTTTTTGTAAATTTAGCAGATCACCCTGTTCTTTTTGCTAAATAGGATTCGCATCTGTAGGAAAGACAAACTATTTTCCACCAGTTATTACATGAAAGCAGTGTTAGATTTTTCCAATTTCCCAGCACAACTTTAATAGCTATAAGCATTAGATGGTCAAACAGAAAGCATTCCTGCTTGTTGACAGCTGAGGAAGAGACAAAGATTTAAGGACCACGACCTGATATGAGAGATCTACCTAAATATGACACATAGATTCAGTAGTAGCCCAAACTGAACTCCAATAGGAGTGCAGGCAAATGCAGTCACAAAGCAAGTGCTTCACTTTTCCAAGTTCTACACTATGGGATCAGTAGGCACTGGGAAAAGAATATAGATTGAGCCAAAGGAGCTGACTGAGAAGTCTGAGAGATTTGTTGCTAGAATCAATCCCAAGTTCTTGGTTGAAAATTGTATTGCAAATCTTGTTCCCATATTGCATTTAAACCCAATAGTCTGCAGGGAGAAACACTTTTCAGTAACTTATAATGTAAAGCTATATGGCCCAACTCAACAAATTATGCACAGTAGGTAATTGAATTTGGCATATGTGCCAAGAGTAAAGTTGTAACTCTTGCACGGCATGGAACAACTTTAACCACTGAACAACTGGGTACCTGGTAACTCATGTTGTTCTTGTGCTTCTGCAAAAGACAAGGGTCTAAAATCCTCATAAAGCTCACCTAGATCCCATCTATTACACATTTGCCAGTGTGGCCACCAAAGTGGCTTCTTATTTCCAGTTTTAACCATTGAGTAGAAAGATGAGGCTGTCTTTAGGGGAAAACCATTCAGCCACCTGGCACAAAATAAATGCATGATGATAACCTAACAAATCTGAAAACTTTCACATTCAGCATCTAAAACACTGACCAGGGTGGCTAAATATTGACCCAAATATTTTTACAAGATTTCTACTGATAAAGTAAGTGCCCCATTGAAAATATTGATTAAGAATGATTATTATACTACTACTAGTAAAACAGCCCCATTTCTGATGCAAATGAAACGGGGGCTAGCAAGGTTTTCTTCTGTGTGCATGTGGGAGTGTGTGTATCCCTGCCCTCTGCCCTCTCTCCCTTCCCCTGTGCTGTCTGTCCCCCCCCCCCCCCCTCGGAGTTGAGTCCTTCATTGTTAAGTTTCCTGCTGTGCTGTGTTTGTGTTACAGAGATAGTGAGGGCTTCTGCCTTCTCTCCCCTCCCCCCTCTGAGTCCTTCACTGTTACAGAGAGAGGGATTTGATTTCCTGCTTTGCTGTGTTTTCCTTCACTGTTTGTGTTACAGAGAGAGCGAGGGCGCGGCAGACACTCATGGGGAAACCGGATATCTCTCCCCCTTCACACATCCAGCTGGAGGCTTTATTTAGAACGTTGGTGGTGCCTTTTATATATAGAGATATTTTGGGTATAGTTCTCAGCCAGTGACTACAACTATATGCTATCTATGCCAATATTGCTCATATTCTATTTATGAACCATGGATAATTTTGATTTGATTTATTATTTATAATCCACCCTTATCCAGTATATATAAAACATACAATAACTAAACATCATCAACCATAAATAGTAATTAAGAGGCCCTTTTACTAAGCAATGGCAAAAAGTGGCCTGTGGCAGCGTGAGTGCATCTTTTGGGTGCATGCTGGGCCAGTTTTTACCACGTCCTGGAAAAATGCCTTTTTCAAGGGGCTGGAAAATGGGCGTACGGCAAAATAAAAACCAGGGTGTGTCCATTTTCAGCTTGAGACCTTACTACCACCCATTGACTTAGCGGTAAGGTCTCACGAACTACCCAGGCGGTAGGCATGCAGTGCGTGCCCCCTGCTGTTTATCACTGGGTAAGCACTATGCAGTAGAATATAGAAATTATCTTGTATCGCGTGTTTTTTAGCATAAGCCAAATTTAGAATTTCCGGCCAGGGCACACATTAGCCGAGCAGTAATGACAATTTGGCGCACGCTAGACACACATAGGCCATATGTGCCTTTGTAAAAGGGCCCCTAAAAGTCCAACCAAAATAGTACATAGGCCAATAAATTGTCAATGCAAAATCAACAGAATTCCAGCCCCCCCCCAGACACAAGATATGCCAAATATAGCAAATGGTCCTTCAGATGACGTTTAAATGCAACTAGCTGGGCTTCCTTTTTCATTCTTAAAGGCAACTTGTTCCACTCCTAAGGTCTTGCAATGGAAAACACCCTCTTCTTTGTCTGATACAAATGCAAACGCTGCTAGACTGGTATTACAAGATTACAGGCTGCTGCTGATCACAATGGCTGTTATGGCACATACTACGCACCGCTTGTTGCAGATAAAAAGAAGAGCACTGATAAAGCACACAATTTACCATTAACAGCAACTTATACTTTATAGGGTAGGCAATAGGATAACGATCTTAGATGTTCATTTTAGAATTTATGTAGATGATGTGCAATTTTGTTTCCCCTGTGGATGATGAATTTATTGCTGGTCGTGAAAAACTGCTGTATTGTCTTGGTGCTGTTTATCAGTGGTTGAATGCAAATGGTCTTAATCTGAATTTATCCAAGATTGAGGTGATGTTGCTGAACAGCGGGGAAGAGATAGAATGGTGAATCCAGTTCAGTTTTGTGATTTTACTATTGTAATTAAGGATCAGGCTACCAGTTTGGGAGTGATACTAGACTCACAGCTGAATTTTAATGCTCAAACTGCCTGAGTTGTTCAGGGATGTTTTTATCAACTACATGTGTTAAGTAGATTAAAGCCATGATTCTTCCCTCTGATTTTGATGTGGTTGCACCAAGTCTTGTTTTGACCAGGCTGGACTATTGTAGCAGTTTGTGTATTGGATTCGCTTCTTCCTGTTTTTGAGCTTTGGAGATGATTATGGCCCAGTGCCTAGCTCGATGAAAACATTGCATTGGGTCCCGATACTCTTCAGGACACAATACAAACTGATAACACAGTTTTCGGCCATTCATACTATTTGCTGGTTGATTTACCTGCCTATTTGCATCTTTTATAAATACTGGCACAAAATACAGACACAAGTGTAAACCTTCCTCTCAACAGCACCTCAAAAGTACATAAGTATTGCCACACTGGGATAGACCAAAGGTCCATCAAGCCCAGTATCCTGTTTCCAACAGTGGCCAATCCAGGTCACAAATACCTGGCAAGAATCCGAAAAAGTTCAATTCATTTTTTGTTGCTTATATCAGAAATAAGCAGTGGATTTTCCCCAAATCAATTTAATAATGGTCTATGGACTTTTCCTTTAGGAAGTTGTCCAGACCTTTTTTAAACCCTGTGAAGCTAACTGCCTTTACCACATTCTCTGGCAATGAATTCCAGAGTTTAATTACACGTTCAGTGAAGAAACGTTTCTCTGATTCATTTTAAATTTACTACTTTGTAGCTTCATTGCATGACCCCTAGTCCTAGTAAATGTCACAGTTGTTTTGCTGACTTGACGGCATTCGCTAATCAGCATATTCTCTATTGAGGATTACATAGGATATCCACAGCCAGGATCACATTTTTTTCTTGAGTTAAGTTTTCCCCGCCACAACACAAGAGATACACTTGACCCCTGAGGTAGGCCTTTGGGCCGAAACACGGCCATGTCAAATTGATTTTATGCTGTTCATAATAAAAACTTCTTGACATCCTCTTTGAATTCATCTCACTTTTTTGTGCATCATGCTGCGGTAACCCTGAATTATTCAGTTAGCACACATTAATGTGAGCATGCTACCTGAATAGTACTTTCATGTCCATTCTGCACCCATGACATGCCCCCTTCAAAAATATTTCAAAACAATAAATACCACTCATTAAGTGTGTGAAAAGGAAAAATTATCATAAGATGCTTTAGTGCTTCCTATGATAAGCCTTTGTTGGTGCACTAAGTCCGCGATAGGGATTATCACCTCGTAGTAAAAAGGCCCTTTTGTTATTTATTATTTGTATTATTATTCTAGTGGATTGTTTATTGCTATTCTTCCTGAATAAGCACAAGATAGACCAGCAGCCAAATTAGAGCTGGATGATTATGGTGCTATGTGTTTGTTTTAATGAGATTGTAATTCCACTGAAGGATTTATGGAGTTATACACTTTGATGGGAGTCATGATTAAAAACAGTTAAAACAATTGAACTGTATTGAGATATGTTTGCACTTCTTTATATTTTTGGTTTATCAAAGACATATAAATTCAGAAAAATAAATAAGGGGGACTATTACGGGCAATTAAGTGACAATAAGCAACATATAATTCCATCATTAAATTGATTGGTTGTATCATTAAGCCTGTAGTTCCTTCCTTCTATACAGGTTGATAGTGATTAATAAAATATTTTCTAATTGGTTAAAAAAAAGAAGTAATTCCATGATTTTATGAATATGATTAAACTCTGGAATTCGTTGCTAGAGAATGTGGTAAAAGCAGTTAGCTTAGCAGGGTTTAAAAAAAGGTTTGGCTAATTTCCTAAGGATTCTGTTTACAAAGCCGTGCTAGTGTTTTTAGCGCATACTAAAAATTAACACATACTAACTGTGTAGCTGCCCACAGGAATATTAAGGGCATCTACAGAGTTAGTGCATGCTAATTTTTAGCATGAGCTAAAAATGCTAACGCACCTATGTAAACAGAGAGACCCTAAAATAAAAGTCCATAAACCATCATTAAGATGGACTTTGGAAAATCCACTGCTTATTTCTACGATAAGCAGCATAAAATCTGTTTTACTGTTCTGGGATCTTGCCGGGAACTTGTGACCTGGGTTGGCCACTGTTGGAAACAGGATATTGGGCTTGATGGACCTTCGGTCTGTCCCAGTACGGCAATGCTTATGTTCTTATGCTTGATTGTGTTTCCGGAAGTCTAAATTCCATCGCAGTATGTATTTTTTAACAGTTTTATAAAATATAATTTCCACAAATAAAAATGATTCTTAGGCCCAGAAATGTCTTATAAAGTTAGTCCCATTAGGTATAGATGGTTTTACCACATGTACCTTAATGTATTGTCCATTTGTAGGAGCATAAATGAAATATATGGCTTCACACAAGTCAATTACTCTTCAAAACATCCATGTCAATGTCATCCAAGGAGAAACCTGAGTACTTCTGTAATACTAAGTCCTGTCTGCTGGAAGTATTCTTAATTAAACACTTTAATTAAAATGTACAAGAGTGATTACACCTGTCGGTCTATGAAAACTAGGCTAATAAAGTTCTCAATTCTCTAGTTCAGCACACAGGACAAGAATGAGCTGCCAAAGTAACGAAAGACTCCATCAAAGATCATACCTAAAACTCCCTATAGCCACATCCTACCATAGGGCATGGATGGCTGACTGTACTACTGAGTAGAAGCTATCAAAAAGAAAACAAGTTCAGCTGAATAATGCAGGTCAATATCTATATTAACGTGAAAGACTGTGAATCTATTAATTAAGAATTATCTCATAATGAAAGTAGGATTTTTGGTGATGGTGGATTAATATTTTAGATATTCTTAACCCTCCTGAACATTCAGGGTCCCTTTTACCAAGCTGCGGAAAAAGGGGGCCTGCGCTGGCGTCGATGCATGTTTTTCACATGCACCAAAGCCCCCTATTATCGCAATGGGTAAAAAGGAAGTCTCTCTTTCCTGCAGGAAATGGCTGTGAGGCAAGTAAAGCACTTGCCGTGCAGCCATTTCAGGGGGGGAGCCCTTACTGCCACCATTGAGGTGGCGGTAAGGGCTCCCGCACTAACCCGGCGGTGACCGGGCAGAGCGCGGCACTGCCCGATTACTGCTGGGTACTCACCAACACTATAAAAATAACTATATTTTTGTAGCGCTAAATATGACGGCGCACAAGGGATGGGAAGAACCGCTGGGCTGCTGCTGCGGTAGCCCAGCGGTACTTCCTGTTTAGCGAATTGTAAGCCCGCATTGGGCTTACTGTCGCTTACTAAAAGGGGCCCTCAATGTGCCTATACATTACATTAAAAAATATCCTTCTATTCTGCAATTACCTTAAAGTTCTATGCAGATCACAAAGAAAGGCAAGTAATCCTTCGGAAAAGCATTGTATCAGTATAGGAGGAATAGGTTTAACATGATGCCAACAAAAAACATTTAAACAAGAAATGAGCCAGTGGAGCTCTCCAACACCATCATACACTACATGAAGTACCTTAAGTAGCCATTTTGCAAAGGCGCCACAAGGCTAGGAGTGAGGGGGCAGAAACCATTACTGGACTACCAGGGATCAAAGTAGGCTGGGGGGCCTACCTGAACTATTGAGGGGATAGGGCTGGGGGCATTTTGGAGAGGGGAGTGGCTTGTGGCCACAGGCTGGGGAAGGGAATGCATAGGGGATTTGTGGGGAGGGCTCTTTTTTTTTTTTTTAAAGCTTATGCGGGTCCTCGCCCAATGTTTAGCCAGGGCCTACAAAAGCTAAGCAGATGAATTTAGGACAGTTTTTGGGCTGTCCAAAAGTCACTCACTTGGCTTATGCAGGCCTCGACTTAATATCACCAGCAAGAGCATAAGCCCCAGCTCCTCCCCAACACCATCCCCTGGCCCACCCCTGACTAGCCCACTTTTTTGGGGGACTAGTCAGAGGCGATATTCAGCTGCACTGTCCAGTTTAGGGTCCGATGATCAAATTTCCCGTGCTGTTCCAAACAGAGCTAAAAATTAGCATTGTGTTTTAAAAATGGCTGCTGAGACTCTCTGCAGCAGTCTTGCAAGACTGTTGAAACCCGTGAAACTACCATGGGAAGTCCCGGCACCCATTTTGAAAACATGGTGGTGCGACTGGGCAGAATAGTGTCGGGTTCTTTCCTGCCCCCAAATAAGCCACATTATCATCAGGGCCCTTCAAGGTAAGACCAGGGATGGCCCACTAAGGCTATGGAGATTGTAGTGTGCATGTGGGGATTGGCAGCAACTCAGGCAGTAGAGGGCTTTAGTGTATGGCAGGGGGTGGCAGCAGCAGTGGTAGCAGTGGCAGCAAGGCAGTGGGTTGGGTGGTGAGCAGCGGCCGGGGGTTCCCAATGACCTTTACTGCCCAGGGGCCCAGTCTGCCCCTGCCTATGACCCATCATTGCACCTCCCATGGCCACACTGTCTTTTGGGTTGCGCTCTATAGGATTTAGGTACCCAGCATTATAGAATAGCATGCAGCAAGATGCATGTGCAAACCCTTATTGGTGCCAATTAACATCAATAATCAGTTGTTAGCATCCAATTATTGATAATTTAACAGCTTGTTAGCTGAATATCTGGTACCCAGTCGCTCTGCACACCCCTAGTAAATAAAGTTGTGACCTTTCCCACAAAATACTGAGTAGGGATAATCATTTGTTGGAAAGGTGTTGAAAGAGTCTAGGTAAATCTTAATTGGCTGGTATTTGTTCTTTGTTATATAACAGATGATAATTTACTACAAAGAAAATCATACAACACATATGAGGGTAAATTTATAGGGAATACCTAGTAGTAGTAAGTGCATTTCAGTCACCTAAGGCAATTATATAAATGCATGAAGGCACATACTTGTCTTTATAAAATATTAGCTTGGGAGAAATGGTGCTTGCATTGCAGGCATGGACATTTACAAGGGTTACAAGAAAAGCCTCCACCTCCATAACTGTTGTTTAAATGAAGATATTGTAATAAATAAAAGATGAAAATGATGCTTAAAACTTGCTCTTTTATTACATGAATTTACTTTCTACATTGTCACCACATTTCTGCCAATGATGGACAGTTGTGAAAGAATTGCATATCTTGTCTCTTCCAGTTGCTTACAATTCTTTCCACCTTTTCATTTCAGTTGAACAGATGCCTCCAAAGGGGGAAAAATAGCTTGGTGCTAAGTCTGGACTGTATGGTGGATGGGGTAAGGCTGTGAGATCCATGTTTGTGTGAGGCCTAGTATTGTCCTGTTGCAATAAAATTTCAAAGTTTTGAAAGATCCAGTGTAACACTTTGAGTGCTTCTCCAACTGTCCTTTACGAGTTTGTCAACCCTTCTCACATGAAACTCGTCCATTGCTGTCATGAGTCATTCATTTCATTTTTGATCACACAATCAGCCCTTCCCGGTATACAATCTTTACACGTTTTGACCGAGTAATGCATAGTACTCACATCAACACAGCCATCACCATAATCAACCTGCATGCAATGGTGAATGACAATTGGAGGGACTCCTTCAACCGTCAGAGATTCCATTATGGCATGTTGCTTAAATCGCACCAAGTGCTCACTGCATGCTTCCATTTCACAAGCAATAGCAAAACGGCCTCTCCACACAGACACTTCCCACCAACTGAGATGAAGGAAGAGATTTCAAAGAACAAGTGAACACATGTAGCGCGTCAGTGCTGCCATCTGTTGATGAACTATGGAGGTGGAGGCATTACTTTGCATTTAACCCTCATAGACCTGCCCTTGAGAATGTATAAATGTTCATATCTATAATTTTTATGTGTGTAGAATAGTTCATTTTATAATCTATGTGTTTACATACTTCTTCTTATGTCTACAGTCGACCATACTCTACCCCTATACATGGCCACCAGCAAAACATATGCATTTACTTTTTTGCCAGACAGTATTTTATAAAAGGTCATTTGCTCATGTTTGTGGACACATTCACATAAAAATGATTTCATAAAATTACCCCCTTTATGACAGACTATTTTTTACTGCATCTAATAGTGCCATGAGCAAAGAGGAGCTTATCAGAATATCTTTCTCCTACAGGTGTATATCATTAAAATTCCCTTCAATGAGAATTAAATAGGAGCTTTATCATGATCTCCTTATTTTACTGCAACATGCCACAGAATAAAACTTAAAATAATTACATTGAAACATTCCTTGCAACAACAAAAAAACATAACAAAAATTCTGTAGTATGGCACAAGCAACCCTGCTCCCAATTCTACTGAGAACCAACCTGTGGTTTTGGTGGGCATCTAATATTTGGGAGTGCACAGGAAAACAATCTCGTTGTTTCCATCTAAAGCTTATAATGCAAATCGTGCTAAGGAAAATGCATTTACAATTTATTTCAAATTTGGCAGGAATGTTTGAGAGAGAGAGAGAGAGAGAGAGAGAGAGAGAGAGAGAGAGAGAGAGAGAGAGAGAGGTACAGAAAGACTCCTGCCGTGCTTTACAAGTGCAAAGCAAATTCACATTTTGTTGTCGTTTTACAAATCAAATTATCGAGATCGTACCTGGTTTTCAATCATCCAAAAATAAAGCTACCTTTGAAAATCTCCCTGTAAAGACACTTTATTTGTTAAACTTCCCAGAGACAGCTGCAATTTAATTTTAACAATACAGAGCAAACTCGATATGCCTTTTTCATGAAGATGAAATAGACTTCTCATAAAGACAGAAACAAGAATGTTCATTTCTATGAGGTCAGGACACAATATTATTTGTGAAGGTTTTTAAATCACATGCCATGCATTATTGAAAACCTTCAAAGTGGTTATCTAGTGGAAAGGCACAAAATAAGATTACTTTTGTTTCCATTCTGGTTTGCCTATACCCTGACAGATTGCCATTTAATGTTACTGCCGGTTGAAGGGATAAAGTATTTTCAGCCTTTCACTTTCCTCCCCTCCCCTTCAGCAAAGCAACTCATCACACTAGCTACAGAAAACAGAGACCAAAGACTTCAGGATTACACTGTTCTGAGCATTAACAGATACCGCAGACAAGGTGATTAATTGACTTTCAGTCAGGTATAGCTGTGTAATAGGGAAAACCCCCTGTTTTTGACCTGGTGGGTTACACAAAACCTTGATAATAGTGCAGTAGTTGAGAATAATTTCTGCAAACTGAATGGCTCTCTTCCTCCTTAGCCCGCCAGCTTTTGATGGTGTGTATCTCATATTATAAACAGCATAAACATTTCAGTTCACAGAAAACTGATTGGTCTCTTCAAATGACAATCCAACTACACACTCAATAGGATGAATGTGTTTGATACAAGACAAATAGGTTTCTCTGAAATTTCTGAGTCCTTTCTTTGGCTCTTATATACTTGAAGTGAAAGGTATGTTGAAACTGTAGTACCATCTCTACTCTAAAAGACACTTCTATACCAGATCTGGGATGCCCTCAATGTCTAAAAAGCTTATAATTGTGCCTATACTTGACTCTCACTCACCCTGTCTAAAAGCTGCTCAGAGCCCTTTAGCCTTCTATTTCTAATTTATCTCAGTCTAATGACACAAAGACCCATGAGATCCAGCTACTGGGTTGAAGGTGCAAGTGAGCCATGCCAGGTAGAGGTTTTTTTTTAAATTTTCTAACAAGTCATAGGTAAATGAGGATGAAGACAACAGCAATTCTGTGACCGTATTGTAAGACTTTATTCAACAGATGTGTTAAAGGGTTTCTGGCATTTTTTTTTTGTCTGTGGGACAATGCCCTGTTTTTACTGGTTTTGCTCTAGATATGATCCAATTCAGGTGGATGTGCATCACAACAACTCGAATGTGTCAAGTAATACCCTACGTCAACCGAAAGAGATGCCAAAGAACCTTCACCGGTTCAGAAAAAGTTGAAAGTTTACCTGCACAATAAATATAGCTATATAACTTCATGGCAAACAGTTGCCAGATGGCTCAAGATCATCAGCCACAGTCTGAGCAGTCCTGGTTTTACCTCCAAGCAGGAATACATTTAGATCTTTACACTTGCAATACTGTGTTATACTACTTCTGGTGACCTCTCAGGAGGCGAAATAAAAAAGTACTTATTTAGAAGTGCTATTTTTTGACAAATCTAAAAACCAGCATGTAGATATTTATATTGTATAAACATCTAAATCCAAATTTTACAAAGTCAATATATTCAAGTCTAAAATTGACAAAATGTGCTTCTGGCAAGAGGACACGGTCTGGGCATGTTTTGGGTAGGACTAGCGAAACTTCTGGACTCACTTCAGTTACGTCATATATATGCGGATAACATTACCGTGCTGATACCTTTCACGCCAGGTAATTTACTTCAAGAGGCCAATTTGATGCATTGTTTACAGGTGGTTGAAGACTGGGTATACTCATTCAAGTTAAAGTTAAATAAAGAGAAAAATAAAGGGCCTTTTTACTGAGACTTGTGATAGGCGCCTACACGCATACAACATGCTACCTTGTGCCCTGGGTGGTAATTCTAATTTTGACATGCATCCAAAACATGTGGCAGAAAATAATTTCTATTTTCTACCACGTGGTGCTAACTGGGCGGTAATCGGCAATATACGGTTGCTGGTGATTACCGCCCGGTTAACGTGTGAGACCTTAACAAGCAATTATTGGCACTAATTAGAATCAATTAGCATATATGTATGTAAATGTAGGCATGGGATCCACGCCTAAATTTTACACGCGCGTTGGAAAAGATGGCACAGAAATGGGACGGTCATGGGCGGTTCAGGGGCGAGTCTTTTAGTTATGGACTTAATTATGGAATAAGGCGCATCCACTCTTCAATATAGGTACAGCATTTGCAACACATTTTCACTGGTGCAAATGACTGTGCCTAAATGTAGGCGTGATCCTAGGGCTTTCTGGAACACTTTATAGGATACTGCTAGATACTTTTTTTGGCACCAGTTTTTTAAAGTGCCATTTATAGAATTCCTCCCTTAGAGGGCGTCAATAAAAGTCACCCAAATTTGGATGCTAAAATACAGGGTGAGCACAAATTCTATAACAGCATCTGGGCACCCAGATTCCATTACAGAATGGAGCACAAGTCGGCATTTGCACACCAACATTGAGGCGTCATCACTTATGCTATGTAAATGGCAGGCATGTTAGCACATAAATATTGCAGTTTAGTGGCACCCACCCATACCCTGCCCATGCTCCGCCCATATGTATATCTCTTTGCAGTCACATGCTATGAGCCCCTTTTACCCACTGTGGGTAAAAGGGAGGTCTTTTTTTTTTTAGGAAATGGCCATGCAGCAAGTGAAGCACTTGCTCTGTGGCCATTTTTGGGGGAGCCCTTACCACCACTCATTGAGGTGGTGGTAAGGGCTCCCGCGCTAACCAGGTAGTGACCAGGCAGTGCATGGCACTACCCAATTACCTGCCGGGTACACACCGGCACTACAAAAATAAAAATATTTCTGTAATGCTGGATATGATGTGCACTGGGGGTGGGAACTACTGCTGGGCTGCTGCGGTAGGCCGTGGTACGTCCTTTTTAATGAGCGGTAAATTCACGTCACGTGCATAAGTGCTAGCATTCTATAATCTTACTGCATAAATGACACTTACATTTAGATACTAAGGTCCCAATGCTCAAAAGTAAACCTGGGTGCTAAAGGCTATTAGCGCCATACTAACGTCCACATTTACCTATGCAGAATGTTCAGAAGCCCAGAGCCCGGGAACAAACGAGCACACAGATGAACTATGCAAGTAGCACAAGTAGCATGCTAATGCAGTCAAGCTCATGTTAATGAGGTCATTTTGTATTCCTCCCAATGCTCAGAGACGAGCACCCGAAACAAAACTGTCTTACCGCTACAGAAAATAGCACCAGGTCGGAGCAACAAAACTGTCTTACCGCTACAGAAAATAGCACCAGGTCGGAGCAATCGTTAGGATGCTGGAAGAGCGGATTTCTCATGCTTCTCTCATGACCCTTTCTGCAAAATCTGCCAGTTTTGATTACTTTTAGAAGCAGAAGGAAGCCTGCACAACCCTCAAGTGCTGATCATGAGAAACAGCAGACCCAATTGAAAGCACACGTCGGTGTCTGTTTCCTGCGTCTAAATTTAGGGGGCCTTTTACTAAGCCGCAGTAGTATTTTTAGCTCATGGTAGAAATCATTGGGCGGTAAACGCTGAGACACCCATAGGAACTTAATGGGTGTTTACCACCAGATGATTTCTACTGCGATCTAAAGACGCTATTGCAGCTTTGTAGAGGACACCCTTAAAGCACCCTTGCTAAAAAAATTTAAATGTCCAAAGTGAAACCACACATTGGCGTCTGTTTCCTGCATCTAAATATAAGCATCCAAGCTAAAATTAAAAACACTTATTTTTAAACCGCAAAAAACAGATGCATGCCAATGTGTGCTTCATGTTCAGGTTTTTACCAGGTGCAATCACACAGGAGCTGAGCTTACCATGAAACTCTTTTGGACATGCGCCAAGCATAGTCTTCCTGCATCAAAGCACAGTCCTCACGCCAATCTCCCTAATGCCCAATGCTATGAACAAGCCTTGTTTGCATCTCATTACCATTGAGCATCAGGGCGATGTTGTTCTGCATTGTTCTGGTGGTATTTTTATGGTATTCACAGCACTGCCGGAGTTTTGACCATTGGGGCCTAAGATTGTAGAACTAGGCATGAGCCCAGTAACTTACTGTGGTGGTATGACAGCACATTAATTCATACATTAACTGCATGCTGCCTAAGAGGGCAAGAACTGGGCGGATTATGGGCAGAGAATAGGCATGGACTAGCACTTACTGTTTAATCAAGAGGAGGCACTAAGAGCTAGATTCTATATATGGCATCTGAAAAATCAGCATAAAAAATACGCCTAGGCGTATTCTGTGAAGTCCGCCGACATTTTATAGAATAGGATTACATTTCCACGCTGTATATAGAATATTCCGAGCGCCTGTCCACATGACCAAATGTGCTCATATCCATTTAGGTCATGTTTTACTTGGTGTAAATCTTGATGCCTATATTAGGCGCAGAGCGGGTGCATTCTATAATAATGTGCATAGATTTTAGAAAAATCCATTCCATGCCCCCTTTTCATCTATGTGACTTGAAATTTAGGTCCACCACATTACAGAATATGCTTGGCAAGTTGCACACGTAAATCATAATACCAATCAGTGCCGATAATTGCTTGTTAACATCCAATTGACAGCGCTGATTAGCTAGTTAACCAATTAAGTTACATGCATTGTTATAGAATACAGTTTGATTTCCGCACAGAAATTAAGACGTGATATATAAAACGTTTGGGGTAAATGTGTCCACACTAATTGTAAATGGTCTTAACACATGGTAAAACCATTTCAGTGTGGTAACTGCAGAGGACAAACCCACTTCCCCGCTCCCCCCATTTTCTATTTCTGTTGATGGCTCTCTCATTCTCCCTGTCTCCTCAGCTCGAAACCTTGGGGTCATCTTTGACTCTTCTCTCTCCTTCTCTGCTCATATCCAGCAGACCGCCAAGACCTGTCGTTTCTTTCTTTACAACATCCGTAAAATCCACCCCTTTCTTTCCGAGCACTCTACCAAAACCCTCATCCACACCCTTGTCACCTCCCATTTAGACTACTGCAATCTGCTTCTTGCTGGCCTCCCACTTAGTCACCTCTCCCCTCTCCAGTCGGTTCAAAACTCTGCTACCCGTCTCATCTTCCGCCAGGGTCGCTTTACTCATACTACCCCTCTCCTCAAGACCCTTCACTGGCTCCCTATCCGTTTTCGCATCCTGTTCAAACTTCTTCTACTAACCTATAAATGTATTCACTCTGCTGCTCCCCAGTATCTCTCCACACTCGTCCTTCCCTACACCCCTTCCCGTGCACTCCGCTCCATGGATAAATTCTTTCTTATCTGTTCCCTTCTCCACTACTGCCAACTCCAGACTTCGCGCCTTCTGTCTCGCTGCACCCTAAGTCTGGAATAAACTTCCTGAGCCCCTACGTCTTGCCCCATCCTTGGCCACCTTTAAATCTAGACTGAAAGCCCACCTCTTTAACATTGCTTTTGACTCGTAACCACTTGTAACCACTCGCCTCCACCTACCCTCCTCTCTTCCTTCCCGTTCACATTAATTGATTTGATTTGCTTACTTTATTTATTTTTTGTCTATTAGATTGTAAGCTCTTTGAGCAGGGACTGTCTTTCTTCTATGTTTGTGCAGCGCTGCGTATGCCTTGTAGCGCTATAGAAATGCTAAATAGTAGTAGTAGTAGTAGTTTACTGCACTGCCCTTACACTTACTGCACATTCATTTTTGCTGTTAAAGGGGTCCTTTTATTAAGATGCACCGAGAAATGGCCTGTGCTGTTGTAGATGCGTGTATTGGACATGTGCAGGTCCATTTTTCAGCACATCTGCAAAAAAAGCCTTTTTTTTGGAGGGGAGCGGCGTAAATAGACGTATGGCAAAATGAAAATTGGTGCGTGTCCATTTTGGGCCTGAGACCTTACCGCCACCCATTCACTTAGCAGTAAGGTCTCATGTGTTAACCGGGCGGTAATCATCAGCATGCATACAATGCCGATTACCACCCGGTTAGCGCCACGCACCGAGAAATAAAATATATTTTCCAGCGTTCTTAGTGGACACGCATACAAAATGAAATTACCACCCGGGCCAAGCAGTAGCCGGGCAGTAGTTCCAAATTGGGGCACGTTGGGTGCACATAGGCACATACGCAGCTTAGTAAAAGAGCCCCAAAGTGTGTCATGCACAAAAACCCTACATAAGTACGTAAGTATTGCAATACTGGGATAGACCAAAGGTCCATCAAGCCCAGCATCCTGGTTCCAACAGTGGCCAATCCAGGTCACAAATACTCGGTAAGATCCCAAAAATGTACAAAACATTTTATACTGCTTATCCCAGAAATAGTGGATTTTCCCCAAGTCTATTTAATAACGGTCTATGGACTTTTCCTTTAGGAAGCCATCCAAACCTTTTTAAAACTCCGCTAAGCTAACCACTTTAGTTAAAGGGCCCTCATAATAAGTAAAAACAAACCTTTAAAAAAATCACAAGGAAATTTACAACAGAAACCTTTTTTCTGGATTTCCATTAGTTTGTTCGGTCCTTTGAAACTCCTTGCATGACCCTCACTAGTCCTGCATGTTCCTCCATCTTTCCAAGTTAAGAGTAGAGAGGAGGTATATAGTTTATGATTTATTTAAAATGTTACATACTGCCCTTCATGTGTATGTCACAAGGCAGTTTACAATAAAATATCACATAAAAAGCCAATTAAAAAATAGTAAAGCCTGCCCTTATATAAGTCAGTGATCCCTAGTAAATGTATAGTGATGGACTGAGAGCACATGGGCCTCCATTTTTGTTTATATTAGGGACAGTTTCTCCAAATGGGTTATTTTTATGCATAACCAGCAACAAGGAGTGAGGAGAAAAAAAGATGAGGACGCCAAAACTAGATGAAATAAATAATTCTTTATTGCTTCCAAAGTACTGCAAGTGAATTGTCGAAAGACTTGACACGACCGTGTTTCGGCTGGTGTGCCTTCATCAGGAGCCTTGACAAGCATAGTACAACAATTCTGGCAATGAAGGATTGTGGCAATTCACATTGATCAGAGCTGTGCTGGATGGCACTGTCGGACACCAAGCAAGCAGCGTTCCGCATGCAAAATGGTGCTTGCAGTACTTTTATTTATTTATTTGTTACATTTATACCCCACATTTTTCCATCTATTTACAGGCTCAATGTGGCTTACAAAGTATCGTAAAGGCGTTTGCCATTACGGTTGATAACAAATACAAGATTGTGTTGTGGTCACATGAGGGAGAAGTATATCAGGCATCATGGGGTCGAGGGGGAAGAGGAAGTAAATACTTTGGAAGCAATAAAGGCTTATTTATTTCAACTCGCTTTGGCTTCCTTGTCTTTTGTCTCCTCACTCCTTGTTGCTGGCTTTGCACGTGTTCGTGAAGATTGCAGTTTCTCCTTCTTCTGTTTTTATTTTTGTGCATACCATGACAGGAATGAATGTCACTCCGAAGCCAGTGCATGTGGATTATGATTTCAGTCTCTCAAATTTAATGCTAATGCTCACTGTAGTACTTGCATTGTGCTTCAAAGTTCTTTTTAATCAAGTCTGTGACACCCAAAATTATGGGAAATATTTCTGCATCTTTCTGCCACATTTTCTTGGTCTCCAACTGCATTTCTTGGTACTTCAGGATCTTCTCTCTCCACATAATTTACCAAGTAATCACTTGAGACTGACACCTCTATGTTCAATGTTGTTCTGGTGTTTTTCTCTTTTACCACTATATCTGGTTTTCTTGCATCCAGCTTTTTATCAGTTGAGATGGGAAGTCCCAGGCGATCATAACCTCTGTTTTCTTTTCTTTTCTTTTTTTTAATTTGAATTTTATTGCATTTTCAACAATTAAACAAGGAATATCACTTGTACAGCAAAGAAGGAAATAAAAAGACTAAAGAAGGAAATTTAGAAAAGAAAAAAGGATTATTATCCTATACTTTTATAAAGTCTACGACACAATGGGGTGAAAGACAAATAGAAATTAAAGAGGAAAAACTGGAAAACCAGTAATCTAAACGAGTTGCAGACAAACAGAATAGGCACATGCCAATAATACATTATTATAAGTAAATCACAGCTTCCCTAACTGGTGAACTAGTGTCCTTTCTCCTATCACTTAAGAATCCAGACAGTTGGAAAGGTTCAAAGAAAATATATTTCACAGATTTCCACTTTATCAAACACTTACATAGGTAATTAAGGAAATATAATGCTCTCAACTGAAGGACTGCAGGTCTCAACAAAAGAAATGCTTTCCTCATCTTCTGAGTTTCTTTAGCTAAGGGCTCTGTTTACTAAACCGTGCTAGAGGTGCGCTAGCATTTTTAGCTTGCGCTAAAAATTAGCACACGCTAATGCTAGAGATGCCTATAGGAATATATGGAGGGGCATAATCGAACACGAACACCCATCTCCATGGGCGTCTATGTCCGAAAACGAGTATGTGAAGAGGCGGGACAGACCGTATTATCGAAAAAGATGGGTGTCCATCTTTCGTTTCGAAAATACTATTTGGACGGACCAAATGCCATGGATTTGGTCCCTTCTGAGATGGGCATTTTGTTTTTTGCGATAATGGGAAACTAAAAACGCCCAGCTCAGAAACGTCCCAATCCAAGCCATTTGGTCGTGGGAGGGACAAACGTACAACACTACCATAGCTCTTAGGGGTGAAGGGGGCAACTACATGTGGGTACAGTGGGTTTTAGAGGCCTCCAATTTACCACCACAAGTGTTACGGGTGGGGGGAATGGGTCTGGGTCTGCCTGCCTGTAGTGCACTGCAGTACCCACTAAAAGTGCTCCAGGGACAGGACTTGTTGCCAGGGCCGTGCCGATGCGGTAAGCGGGGTAAGCGCCACAGGGGGGCGCTATCCTCTGGGGGGCGCCGCCGCTGCGTGCTTACCTTGCCCCTCCCGCTCCCATGTAGGAACTGCCCACCTTCTTCTCCACCCCAAGATCCCTTTCCTTTTTTTTTCTTTTAAATTTACCTTCCTCCGGCAGTGCAGCGTCAGTGAAGGAGGCGGCGCTCCCAGTCCCGACGTCTCTAGCCTTCCATTGGTTCGCTCAGTGTCCCGCCTTCTTCTGACATCATCCTTGACGTCAGAAGAAGGCGGAACACTGAGCAAACCAATGGAAGGCTAGAGACGTCGAGACTGGGAGCGCCGCCTCCTTCACTGACGCTGCGCTGCCAGAGGAAGGTAAATTTAAAAGAAAAAGAAAAGGAAAGGGATCTTGGGGGGGAGAAGAGGGCAGGCAGTTCCTACATGGGAGCAAGAGGGCAGGGGAAAGAGGAGCATAGATAGGAGGGCAGGGTTCATGGAAGGGAGAGAGGGGAATTGCTTGATCGGGATGAATAGCGGGGGCAGGGGACAGATGGGCATGGATGGGTGGGAGGGTAGGGCTCAGGGAGAGAGGGGAATCGCTGCCTTGGAGCCAGGCAGGTGCGGGGGGGGCGGCGCCGTGGGGGGAGGGGCGGCGCCAACTGGTAGTCTGCAGGGGGGCGCCAGAGACCCTTGGCATGGCCCTGCTTGTTGCTTGGCACAGCAGTTGACACCTAAAGACTAATCTCACTGAAAACGTCCTTTATTTGAATAAGCACCTTTACTCACAGTTAACTGCAGATCAGAGGTTGTGCCCCACTGGCAACGAGTCTCGCTGGTACTGAGATTAGCAGTAGGTCCGAGTTGGCAGAATGGTATACAATGCCCTCATTCAGCAACATTCAAGGTAAGAACTAAGTGCTGTAACGTGGCTTACACATGAAAGGGATCTAAAAGTGTCTTACACAAATGGGCACTACCTCATGGACTGCCGGAAACAAAACAGGGCACACTCTGACCCAGTAAGCAGAGGGAAAAGCACTGTGGGAGTAGAGCCTACCAACTACCAACATCGTGAGCATTTAACACAAGCTAGTGGAATCACGGAGCCCAATACCCTACACCCACCACAATGCACTGCTGATGTGACTCTGCAGGGCCCTTAACAGAAAAGGTGTCACACTCACCCGAGACCCACATCAGAACCAGGGAAAGGCTTTCAGAGGATAGAACACATTCTGCTGTCATGGAGGTGGGTACGGAATTTGAGGCTGGCATACAGGCTGGGGAAAAAAGTTTGTAAAGTGGGTTTTTGTTGGTGGGAGGGGGTTAGTGACCACTGGGGGAGTCAGGGGAGGTCATCCCCGATTCCCTCCGGTGGTCATCTGGTCAGTTGGGGCACTTTTTTGGGACTTGGACCTGAAAAAAAAGGGTCTAAATAAAGCGGACCAAATTCTCGTTAAAAACGCCCTTCTTGTTTTGATTATCAGCTAAAGACGCCCATCTCTCCTCGGCCGATAACCACGCCCCAGTCCCGCCTTTGCCATGCCTCCGACACGCCCCAGTGATCTTTGTTCGTCTCTGTGACGGACTGCAGTTGAGGACGCCAAAAATCGGGTTTTGATTATATCGATTTGGGTGCCAACGGGAAACGGACGCCCATCTCCCGATTTGGGTCGAAATATGGGCGTCTTTCTCTTTCGAAAATAAGCTGGATGGTGTCTCTAGCATTTAGTGTGTGCTAAAAACGCTAGTAAACAGGGCCCTCAATCTGGAAACATTCTGACCTGCAGACCTAAAAGGGGTCATCCTTTTTCTTGAAAAAGAAATTCGTAGAAGCCATTCCCGATCTGATCCCAATGCCAAAGATACCACCAGAGTAGCTTTAATCACATTTTCTGAATCAGATGTCTCCAATATTTCAGAAACATTAAGACTATCCACCTCCCCCGAAAGGAGAGGGACCACAGCAGACTGAACTTGCAAAGGTTCCTTTTTTGTATCAGGCAGGTAATAAACACTCCTAAGTAGAGGGATAATTTCATGGGGAACTTGTAATGCTTCCTTAAAATATCTAATAAACATCTCTTTAGCAGAAATAAGTGGCAAATTTGGAAAGCTGATCAAATACAAATTAGAAAATCTGGTCACATTTTCTAGATTC
Source organism: Microcaecilia unicolor (assembly GCF_901765095.1). NCBI lineage: Eukaryota > Metazoa > Chordata > Amphibia > Gymnophiona > Siphonopidae > Microcaecilia > Microcaecilia unicolor. Next base: position 54,799,866 of record NC_044042.1, read on the forward strand.
TCTACCTTGAGTCTTAAAATGGAGTTCTCTACAAAGCACAAAAAAATCCATGGGACCAGAAAGCACGGTTAGAGGGTTAGTTGAGGGCTCCGAGAGGAAAATCCTCACTTTACCCTTCCTCTTCACCATTCCCGAAATGCTCAACAGAGCTGACACTATGCTGCTGTCGCCATCATGACTCCTCCCACACCTCTTCATTTTCCATAGTTCTCTTAGGGTCATGATCTCAGTCCTTTTCTGATACACTGATGTTAAAATGCTTACAGAGGTTCCAGTCTGGGCATTTTAAAGTTGATCCACCGTTCGAACCACACCGTTCAAACCACATTATCAAAATGCAGCTTCATGTCCTCAATATTATAAGTATTTGTTTAAACATTCATATTCATAGTAGCAATTTGAGTTGAAAGTGCCTTACTCAAGTCTGAGACTTCTGTCCAAATAGTCTCTAAGGTAAAAGCTGAAGGTCTCTGAAGATGAAACATAGGTATAGCTAGAGTTTGTTCTCTGGGACCCATAACAACAAGATCCTGACTCCACACCAGGTTGGCTGCCACTCCTGCCAAAGAAATTCCCTCCAAGGGCTAAACACCGGGGGCTTTCCCCCGTCCTTCTGAAGTATCCTGCACAACACAGTGAACTCCAATCAGCAGGTTACATGGGCTACTCAGGAGGAGTTGAGGTGGAGGTGTTCTCATATTGAGGGTCAAAGAGATGTCAGAGCTGAAGCCTGATGCCGATCCACTTGGCAGCGGTATCTGGGCAGCCAGCAAATCCCCACTGATCGGCAGTTGTGGTCCTCCGCAAAGCACAAAAAAATCCACAGGACCAGAAAGCAGGGTTAGAGGGTTAGTTGAGGGTTCTGAGGGGAAAACCCTCACTTTACCCTTCTTTTTCATCATTTGCAAAATGCTCAATGAGCTAACACTATGCTGCTGTCGCCATCATGACTCCTCTCATACCTCTTCATTTTCCATAGTTCTCTTAGGATTACAATCTCAGTCCTTTTCTGATACACTGATGTTATAATGCTTACAGAGGTTCCAGTGAATGTGATGTGTGACTTTGTTGTGCCTTTCTGTATAAAATGTTTCCTCCATGAGCACTTTCAAGCCAGCCACGAGATGAGTAATTGTTTCTAGCTCTTTCTTCCAAAATCTGCAGATCTATCACAGAAATCGTCCCTGTTCGTGCCTCCAAATGCTGTGAATGATATGGCACATCTCCTGCATTCCTTATTAAATCCTCTTTCTCTCTTTCTCTTTCTGCAGCATCACTCAGGTAACGTTCTTTAATTTGTCCAATCAAGGATCTTAGATTGGCATCAGTTGCCTTTTGAAGCTTGTCCTTGATATATTTCCTCTTTCCTCCATTTTCTTTCTTTGTGTACCCTCTATATTCAAATACAGGGTTTACAGCAAATAACAGCACTACATTATCTCCCTTTTTTATCTTCAAGAGTCCACCTAACTGTTTTTAATCCTCTTAACTTTTTCATTAGTTTCTATGGTTTATCTCCTGCTGCAGTGAGTCTACGGCTGCATCAGGGATGTTTTCTTCTCCTGAAGGCTTTCACTATTACTACCACCATCATTAGACCTAGTGCATAAGCCAGAGGTGGTATCTGGTGGAAAACCTCCCTAGACCTTTGTAGTTGTGTCCAGGGTGAAGTGAATGTGACAGGAGAGAGGTTTTTACCCATCCTTCTGCCTGCTATTTATTCAAGGAATGGAACAAGAGCTTGGCCCTCAATCCAGCTGGACCAAGGAGAGAGAAGTCCCAGTTAGGATCTCAGCTTCTATACAGAAGAGATACTGTGTACAAGATTATTCCTCTTTGTTAAGAGTTTGTGTGGAACTGGATCCAAGAAAGGAGAGACTGTGGGTTGGTTCAGAAGGGAATAGGTATGCCCCAAAACCTGGGAATCCTGTTACCCCAAAAGACTAAGGGGGGGGGGGAGTAATCAACGTGAGCTACTTTCAAGTTGTGTTATTTTGCACAAGGTCCCATTTTATACAATAAGACCCTGTGCTAAAAACTTGTGGTAAAATAACCCCACTTAACAGTACCCACGTTGATAAATTACCCCTTTAATATCACTAGGAGATCACAAACACAGACAGAAGAAGAGTCTGGAGAGTTAGTGTTTAACCCATATATGTCTCTGAGTTATCTTTTGAGGGGACTTCTATGCCAGGGCCTTGAATGGAAATCTGACCCCTCCCCCCCCCCCCCTCAGATATAACTTGCTCCCATGGAGCAGAGTGTGTATGCTGAGAGTGAAGTGGGGAGAAGACCAGTAAGAAATAAACATTCTGTGTAGGTTCTGGGATGGAACCTTTGACCAGGAAGCTATATGCATTGACAATTTTCTTCAGGAAAATATCAATGAACAACAGTTCATATTCACTTTTGCAAGATTTCAATGGCAATAAATTTCTCTCAAAGCAGAATGTTGTCAGTAGTGAAGGGTGGAGAACAGGGTTGCCAGCTGGGAAAAATTTTCCCAGCCCCAAACGAGCCGTAAACCCGCCCAAAAACCGCCCGTAGCCAATCCCCGTCTCCCGCATCACCGAACCCCGCCCCCGTGTCACCAACCCCTCCCTCCGCATCACCTAACCCGCCTCCCACATCACTAACCCCGCCTCCCACATCACTAGCCCCGCCCCCTACATCATCCCTGACGTCACCCCACCCCTGAAAGGCTTCTATTGGACCGAATTGGACCAATAGAAGCCCCGGAAAAAACCGCCAAACTCGCATAGCGGCGACGGGAAAACCGCCCAAAAAACCGCATCCCGCGGCCGGCGAAATTTTCCCACCGCCGCTGGCGAAAAACCACCCAATTGGGCGGTAAAACCACCCACCTGGCAACTTTGGTGGAGACCAGCAAGAAAAACTTTGGCAGAGAGCAGCAAGAAAAACAACTAACCCCACTCTTCCTGTTTCTGCTCATTGGCCTGCAACTTTCTTCTTACGGTTCCAAAATGTTCCATCTTCCAGCTCAAGTTTTCTATTACTATTTTCAGGCATCCATAAAGAAAGACTTTGAACATGTCTGTTTTTGCTTCCCTCTTTCTTGCCTTTTTCTTTTCCTTCCCATTACAGCTTCATTTTTTCTGCAGATTTTAAAATCTAAATGTTGATACCACCAGGCTCAAATTGAACTGAATCAAGGCATATGAGCTTGGAATTTCAGAGGATTTATTTCCCCAGAAATTCTGTACAGTCACTGTCAATTCCTATTGCTCCCTCGGGGCAGCAGCACGTTGATTGAACTAATGAATCTATTAGACTTTAGTTAAACTGATGTGAAATTTACTTAATCTAGACAGAGCCCATGATGGTGATAATCCCACTGGGAACACGTCACACTAATTTCCTTCAAATGGGAGTAAACACGCTCAACAGTAGTGTAAAACTACTCTACCATAAATGATAACGACAGTTTTGAATCGGAGCAGGTTGTGAAAATATTAAATATGCGGATCTGAAAGTTACATCATGAGATGGGGAGAAACTTAAATATATGCATAATATCCAAAATTATTGTTGCAAATGACAACAGTAAATGTACAGCCACTAGGCACTCATAACCAAGTAACTGTTTCAGGCAAGACCAGTTTCTTTTCTTTCTGTCTGGAAATCATTGGCAGCAGTTATTCTAGAGATTAATCCTTTGACACTTCTCTCCAATTTTCTTTAGGATAGGAAATCTCATTTAAAAAAGCTCCTATTTCTGATCCAGGTTAGACTCATATCTAATCAGCAGATCCAGAGAATGCAGCCTTCCCTGAGACATTCCTTATGCTACTCAGAATCATAATAGCCTCTCAACATCTCCCAAACAGATGGCATGAACTAATCAGAAGCCAGCCAATCAGATGTATACCATGTCATAAGTAAAACAATCAATTGTCTCAAACTGTATAGAAAAAAGATCCCTGGAGATCATCAATAGCTGGGTAAGGTTATTGCTATTTTTAAAAATTGATCATAGGAAAATATTGATAGAAATATATGAGAAAATATATACCCATGCACACGTTTATGGTTCCTAATAGGAGGAGGTATAGCCAAGTGGTTAAAACAATGGGCGAGAAGCCAAGGCTCAGATTCTACTTCTCCCATTGACATTCCTTGTGACCTGTTGTTTCAGGGACTCACTTAGATTGTAAACTCTTTTGAGCGTACATCAATCCCTACCAACATTCTACCACACCGTATGCAGAAGCATTATCAAAAAGGTAACACTATTATGGCTTATTGGGGATATTCAAATATCATTTGATTCTCAGTTTCATTCATTTACAATGATAAAATAGCTCTGCAGTTTTCCCCTGGATCTGGCCTGGTTCATCAGGTGCCTACTTGGGGCTTCTTATAATAGGGTAAAGAAGAGCCTGCAAACAGCAGAGAGGCTGTCATACACAAGTCATCTCATTGAAATTGAAGTTTCTGTGTATGTTTATGTAAGCAGTTCATTCAGCAGAGAAATTCTATCCCTATGACCCAGAAAGATTGGCTTAGCGAAGGGAAGAGATTTTGTATTTAGTTGATGCCTTTTCAGTTGTAAATCAAGGCAAATTATGTTCAGGTATAGTAGGTATTTTCCTGCACCTAGAAGGGCTTACAATCTAAGGGGCCCTTTTATTAAACTGCAATAAACACTAATTCATGATTACTCAAGTTAAAAATCACTACCGCGGACCGTGCTCAAGCATCCCGAGATAGTTTTGGCATTAGTGCACGTTTCCCACATGCTACAAATATGGGGCTTTTTTTTAGCACTGAGGACATGTTTTGCGGTGGAGAGTAGATGTGCCCAGTGCTAATTGGTTAGCACTGTGTGATAATCGATTAGCGTGTGGTTAGCGCGGGCACCAATACTGCTTAGAAAATAGGTGTCAGTAAGGGCTCCCATGCTAATGGCCATGTGGTAATTGGGAAATTAGTGTATAGCCATTAATAACAGAAATAGGAAATGCAGCCATTTTACAGCTGTACTAAAAGTGGCCTCAGCGTGGGGAAAACCTACGCACTAATCATAGTGCAGGCCTTAGGCGCCCCATATAAGAGGCTTAGGGAGGCTATGCCTCCCCAGCCCAACCATGACCTTCCCCGGCTGCTGCCCCCACAAACACAGGCACGGTCCCTCCTTCCTTCCCGCTCTCAGCTCCCCGACTGGCAGCCCTCCTCCTCTCCGTTCCTCCTCCTCCCTCCTCCTCATCCCCCACCCCCCGCTTGCGTGTGTTTTAACCCTTTTACTTTCTGTGGCAGCAATGTCAGTGACAAAGAAGGCACTGTGGGCTCACCTCCGGCTACAGCTTCTCCTTCCCTCTTCACACAGTGTCCCGCCTTCTGCGATGATGCATTTCCTGTTTTCGCAAGGGCGGGACACTGTGAAGAGGGAAGGGAAAAGCTGGAGGTGAGCCCACAGTGTCTTCTTCTTCACTGACGTCGCTGTCACAAACAGTAAAAGGATTAAACACGTGGAGGGGGCAGGAAGGAACGGAGAGGAGGGCTGTCGGGGAGCTGAGGGAGGGCAGGGAGAATTGCTGGACATGGATGGGAGGGGAGGGCAGGGGAGAGAACAGATTGCTGGACATGGAGAGGAGAGGAAGGGAGGGGAGGGGGAGAGAACAGATCACTGGACATGGAGAGAAGGGGAGGGCAAGAGGAGATAAGGGGAGGGCAGGGCGAGAGAAGAGATTGCTGGAGAGGAGGGGAGGGCAGGGGAGAGAGGAGAATTGCTGGACATGGATGATGGAGGGGAGGGAAGGACAGAGGAGAATTGCTGGACATGGATGGAGGGGGCAGGGGAGAGAGGAAATTTGCTGGAGATGGATGGAGGAGAGGGCAGGGGAGAATGGAAAATTGCTAGACATGGATGGATGGATGGATGGATGGATGGATGGAGAGGGCAGGGGAGAGAGGAGAATTGCTGGACATGGATGGATGAATGGGGGTAGGGGAGAGAGGAAATTTTCTTGATATGGGTGGATGGAGGAGAGGGCAGGGGAGAATGGAGAGTTCCTGGACATGGATGGAGGGGAGGGCAGGGGAGAGAGAAGAATTGCTGGATATGGATGGATGGGAGAGAGGGCAGGGGAGAGAGAGGAAATGTGTTGGATATGGATGGATGGAAGAGAGGGCAGGGGTGAAAGGAGAGTTGCTGGACATGGATGGATGCAGGGGAGGGCAGAGGAGAGGATAATTGCTGGACATGGATGGTTGAATGGGGGCAGGAGAGAGAGGAAATTTGCAGGATATGGGTGGATGGAGGAGAGGGCATGGGAGAATGGAGAGTTCCGGGACATGGATGGAGGGGAGGGGATGGCAGGGGAGAGAGGAGAATTGCTGGACATGGATGGATGGAGGGGGGCAGGAGAGAGAGGAAATTTGCTGGATATGGGTGGATGGAGGAGAGGGCAGGGGAGAATGGAGAGTTGTTGGACATGGATGGATGGAGGAGAGGGAAGTCAGGAAGGAGATGCACATGGATGGAGGGGAGGGAAGAGAGGAGAAATGCTGGACATGGATGGAGTGGAGGGCAGGGAAGAGAGGAAAAATGTTGGACAAGGATGGAGGGAAGGAAAGACAAAGGAAGCAGATGCACACGGATGGAGTGGAAGGGAGAGTGGAGAAATGCTGGACATGAATGGAGGGGAGGGAAGACAGAAGAATTAGATGCACATGGATGGAGGGGAGGGGAGTGAGGAGAAATGCTGGATATGGATAGAGGGAAAATTGCTGAATTTAAAGGCTGGATTGGAACACTTTGAGGGCATATGTTGAAACTGGAGAAAGGATAGGGACAGGGCTACAGATGGTAGACAGGGTGCATAAGGACACAGAAGGATGGTGGACATGGTGAGAGAAAAATATCAAATGGAAAGAAGACACTGCATAAAACAGAAGAGACTGGGACTAAAGCTAATAGAAAAACTAAATGCTCAGACAGCAAAGGTAGAAAACATTTTTTTATTCAGAATTTATTAATTGGAATATGCCAGCTTTTGGAAATGTGCATCTGTGATATTTTGCATGTAAGTTTCAATTTTTCTAGTATTGCTGCATACTGAGTGACTTCTTGAGGTAACTATCCAGTTCAGTATTTTGCCTTCATATCTGTTGTGTCATGTGTTTTTCATGTGTGATCAAGATGCAGTATTCTGCTAGCATGTAGTATTTGCAGCCCTTTTTTTTTTTTGCTTTCACTAGGTTGTGTACTGGTGTTTTAGAGCCCGGTGTAATTATAGTGCTGCCTTTCCACGCATAAGGTTGTAGCTTGTCCTGTCCTTGGAATTAGTGCTGTTATGGTTTGGTAAGGTTATGAGTGTGTTTTTGCACAAGTTTGTGTATGGTGTTTTGCAGTGGAGAGATTGTGTGTTGGCCTTACTGAGGTGGCACCAAAACATCAGAAAGGGTGTAGAGCCTAAATCATGACACACTACCTCTTGAAGGATCTACATATGGTCGTTAATAAAAGGAGCTCATTGTGAAAACTATCCATACTAAAACGGTGTTTTGTGGCTCTACATGAGGTCATTACTCCATACTCCATCCTCATTCTCCTCGACCTATCCACTGCTTTTGACACTGTCAATCACGACTTACTTCTTGACACTCTGTCCTCTTTTGGGTTCCAGGGCTCTGTCCTCTTCTGGTTCTCCTCTTATCTCTCCCATCGTACCTTCAGAGTACACTCTCATGGTTCTTCCTCCACCCCTATCCCGCTCTCTGTTGGAGTCCCTCAGGGTTCTGTCCTTGGACCCCTTCTTTTCTCTATCTACACCTCTTCCCTGGGCTCCCTGATCTCGTCTCATGGCTTCCAGTATCATCTTTATGCTGATGACACCCAGCTTTATCTCTCCACACCTGACATCACTGCGGAAACCCAGGCCAAAGTAATGGCCTGCTTATCCGACATTGCTGCCTGGATGTCCAACTGCTACCTGAAACTGAACATGGCCAAGACCGAACTTCTTGTCTTCCCACCCAAGCCCACTTCTCCTCTTCCTCCTCTCTCTATTTCGGTTGATAACACCCTCATTGTCCCCGTCTCATCTGCCCGCAACCTCTGTGTCATCTTCAACTCCTCCCTCTCCTTCTCTGCGCATATCCAGCAAATAGCCAAGACCTATCGCTTCTTCCTCTATAACATTAGCAAAATCCGCCCTTTCCTCTCTGAGCACACCACCCGAACTCTCATCCACTCTCTCGTTACCTCTTGCCTTGACTACTGCAACCTACTCCTCACTGGTCTCCCACTTAGCCACCTATCCCCCCTTCAGTCCGTTCAGAACTCTGCTGCACGTTTTATCTTCCGCCTGAACCGATACACTCATATCACCCCTCTCCTCAAGTCACTTCATTGGCTTCCGATCAGGTACCGCATTCAATTCAAGCTTCTGCTACTAACCTACAAATGTACTCGATCTGCAGCCCCTCCTTACCTCTCAACCCTCATCTCCCCTTACGTTCCTACCCGTAACCTCCGCTCTCAAGACAAATCCCTCCTTTCAGTACCCTTCTCCACCACTGCCAACTCCAGGCTCCGCCCTTTCTGCCTCGCCTCACCCCACACGTGGAACAAACTCTCCGAGCCCATACGCCAGGCCCCCTCCCTTCCCATCTTCAAATCCCTGCTTAAAGCCCACTTCTTCAATGTCGCCTTCGGCACCTAACCTCTTCACCTCTACCCAGGAAATCTTGACTGCCCTAACTTGACATTTCGTTCTTTAGATTGTAAGCTCCTTTGAGCAGGGACCGTCCTTCTTTGTGTAATTTGTACAGCACTGCGTAACCCTAGTAGCGCTCTAGAAATGTTAAGTAGTAGTAGTAGTAGTACATGAGAATTGTGATATTATGATCCCTTGTTTCATATTGTTGATGGTCTGCATTTTCCGTATGGGTGGTATTTTGGTGTATTAGGGTTTGCCCAGTGTAATATTTATGGTACAGTAAGGTTCTGAGTGTGTTTTTGCGCAAAGTTGTGCATAATGTTTTGCAGTTGAGCGATTGTGGTTAGTATATGCTTTGAGCAACCACTTTATTCTTTGACATATGTTACATATCTAATATCTAAATTTAATAAAAGGTATTAATTGTGACTATTTTATTTTTGCTTATTTTTTTTCAGTGTGCTGTCAGACAATTATGAATATAAGCTCCGCCCCGGCCCCATTCCTAACCCTGCCCCTAACCCCACCCCTTAACCCCACCCCCTTTAACCTCCCCAAACAGTTGGGCCACCGACTGCCTATGATGCAGGCCACGTTTAGGTGCAACTTAGTAAAAGGGCCTCTAAGTTTGTACCTGAGGCAATGGAGGGTTAAGTGACTTGTCCATGATCACAAAAAGCCACAGTGGGATTTGAATTGGTCTTCCCTGGTTCTTAGTCTGCTGCTCTAACCATTAGCCTACTCCTCCACTAAATCTAGAGGTTAGCAGAAGAGCAGCTAGTGGTACACTTATATTTGACCATTTCATCCATTTATACTCAGCTATTTCACACACAATACAAAAATAAGCCTAGGACGATGTTGCTTGAATAGCCAAACTGTCACTTGTATTTGGAGACACAAGACAGACAAAAAAAAAGCCACTGTAGGTAAGGGGGAGGGGAGCTCCCTTTTCTGTAAACAGGGATGAAATCAGGATTGAACGCTACTGGAATACATCAGAGAATAAATTAAGATAGGCCAAAGAAAGCTGTTTCAGTTTGTAAAAGATGGGCACAGCTGGGTGGAACACAGAAAGCACAGAGACTAGAGAACCCAGGATAGAAATAGGAGAAGTCATTTACATTTAAAAAAGAGAGACACGATAAAGGACTTTTAAGCTGGTTGGGAAGAGCAATAGCAGAGATCAAAACAGTTATCAAAAAGTAATTCCTTTTTAAGGAACAGAGAAACAGAATACGAAGGCACATAATTACCCCAGGGCTCATCTAGCTAGCCCATTTTCCCTGCCTGTTGCAATACTGCAGACTCTACTTGATTGCCAACTTAACCCTTGCTTCCCCATAACCAAGCAGACTGTGCTTCTCCTAAGTTTTCTTGAATCCCAATATAGTTCACAATACCAAGAAATGGTGATCTGCAAAGTATATTAATGTGAGTAATCACATGCTTAGTGAATTGCTAATAATGGGAGCTATGATTTTCAACATAAATTGACATCCATCACATGTTAGTAAATAGGCTCCATAATGAAATTGCTGAGCTGCTGTTGGTGATCCGTAGCCTGTCATTAAAATCTTCCGTACTAGCTGAAGACAGGAAGGTTCATTTTTTTTTTGAAGGCATGAATAAACATGTTGATGAAGGTGAGCCGGTTGATGCAGTGTATCTAGATTTTCAGAAAGCTTTTGAGAAAGTACCTTAGGAGAGACTCCTGAGAAAATTAAGAAGTCATTGGATTAGAGGTAATGCCCTTCCGTGGATTAAGAATTGGTTATGTGACAGAAAACAGAGGATAGTGTTGAATGACCATTTTTCTCAATGGAGGAAGGTGAATAGTGAAGTGCCACAGTGATCTGTACTGGGACCAGTGCTATTTAACATATTTATAAATGATCTGGAAATCAGAACGATGAGTGAGGTGATTAAATTTTTAGATGACATGAAACCATTCAAAGTTATCAAAACGCATGTGGTTGTGAAAAATTGCAGGAAGACCTTAGAAAACCAGAAGCCTGGGCATCCAAAAGGCAGATGAAATTTTATGTAGACAATGCAAAGCGGTGCACATTGGGAAGAAGAATCTGAATCATATTTATCTGATCCTAGGGTCCACTTTAGGAATCAGTACTCAAGAAAAAGACCTAGGAGTCATTGTAGACAATATGCTGAAATCTTATGCCCAGTGTGTGACGGTGGCCAAAAAAGGAAACAGAATGCTAGGAATTATTAGGAGAGGTATGCAAAATAAAACCAAAAATATTATAATGCCTCTGTATCGCTGCATGGTGCAACCTCACCTTGAGTATTGCATTCAGTTCTTGTTGCCATATCTCAAAAAAGATATAGCAGAATTAGAAAGGTTCAAAGAAGAGCTACCAAAATGATAGAGGGGATGGAACTGTTCCCATATGAGGAAAGGCTAAAGAGGTTAGGACTCTTCAGCTTGGAAAAGAGATGTCTGAGGGGAGATATGATTGAGGTCTACAAGATCCTGACTGGTGTGAAGCGGGCGGAGGTAAATTGATTTTTCACTCATTCAAAAGTACAAAGACCAGGGGACATTCAATGAAATTGCATGGAAATACCTTTAAAATAAATAGAGAAATATTTTTTCACTCAAAGAATAATTAAGCTCTGGAACTCGTTGACAGCGGATGTGGTAATGGCGGTTAGCATATCTGGGTTTAAAAAAGGTTTTGACAAGTTCCTGGAGAAAAAGTCCATAGTCTGTTATTGAAAATGGGAGAAGCCACTGCTTGCATGGAATGGTTCTACTAATTAGATTTCTCACTCAAAAGAAAAGCCCCTCTCTAACTAGCCTGGGCCAACTTAAGAGCACTGATCCCACCCTGGAAGGAAGTGAGGTGGAAGGGGAAGAGTCAATACCTGAGAGTTTAAAAGACAGGGCCAGATTAAGGTTATGGAGGCCTGGGGAAGGAAGAACTGAAGCTCAAGTCTATGCCTCTATGAAAACACTTAAATGCTGTGACCTGGCTGAGGTAAGCTAACTTCTGTTTCTTGTTAATATTTACAAACCTTGTTGAGGTCTAGCTAGAGCCAGCTCAGAGTTTCAGGTGACTTGAGAACTTACAGGCTGTGTTTAGTGCGGGGCAGCACCACCAGCCACAGATTGCTTAGCTTGCTAACCAGAAGCCTACTCAAGACTGTTACTAATAGAGATTGTAAGCTCTGTCGAGCAGGGACTGTCTGTTCATGTTCAAGTGTACAGTGCTGCGTACATCTAGTAGCGCTTTAGAAATGATAAGTAGTAGTAGTAGAAACTGTTGCATCTGAGATTCCTGTACTGTGAGGCAACAGATACCAGGGCTCAGTGAATATAAACATTTACTTTCACATTTATTGGGTAGGATTTGCCTTTTTGTAGACAATTCCAAAAATAGGGTAGATACTTTGGAAAGTGTGGGTAATATGTGGAGGGACCTACCAAAGAGTGAGAAATGGTCTTGAATTTGGCAGCTAAGATTCAGTGCTAAAAATATAGGGTCAGGTATTTGGGCTGCAACAAAAAAAGGGAGTGGGTACAGTATAGGGGATGAAGTGTTTTTAAGCATGAAAGAAGAGTGGGACCTAGGGGGTAATCATATATCATAACTTTAAAGTGGTCAAATAGGTATAAAAAAAATGTCAGCAAAAGCCAGAAGGATGTGTGGATGCATAAGGAACAGAATTGCCAAGAGGGAAAAAAAAGGATGCAATAATGTCTCTGGTCAGACCTCATCTCTGGAGGTATAATTCTGGAAATGGTACCTTAAAAAAAAAAAAAAAAATAGGATGGAATCAGTTCAGAAGGCAGTCACTAAAATGGTCAGTGGTCTTCATATGGTCACTGGTCTTCATCATAAAGTGTATGGGGACAGACTTAAAGTTCTCAATATCTATACTTTGACTGGGCTGCCAGAGGAGGAGAGGAAAAGAGGGGAGTGAGGCATTGCCGCTGGGTTGGCCTGAATCAAGAATAGGTGGGTCTATGTCCACCCAGGCCCACCTGTAGCTACACCACTGGGGGAGATATAATAGAAACATTTAAATATCTCATAGCATACATGCACAAGAGACAGGCCTCTATCAATTGAAAGAAATCTCTGGAATGAAAGAAAGGTCATAGCATAAAGTTAAATGGGATTGACTCAGGAATAATATAAGGAAATATTTGTTTCCAGAAAGGGTGATGACTACATAGAATGACCTCTCAGTAGAGGTGACAGAGAACCATATCTGAATTTAAGAAAGCATGGCAGATGTCTAAGGGAGAAGAAGGAACTGTCAAATTTAGTAGTTGGTATGGCTGGGCAAACTGGATAGGCCATATGGTTTTTATCTACCATAATTTTCTGTTTTCGGTATTTCCATTTTTCTGAGTCATTTTCTGAGTCAGATCACAGCTCACAGATTGCGATCTGAGTCACTAAACTTTAATATATTTTTGTTTTAGTATAATTTAACACCATTTCCTTTCGTCCCCTACCATGTTTTCTTCTTACTTTTCTTCCTCCAGCTTATCAAGGTAAAGGGAAGTTATCAAGGTACAGAAACATGACCTCTTAGCGGTGGTAATGCAACATTATCACTAGGGAAAACATTTTGGAGATGGCGCAGGTCAGGGCAGGAACAACTGGGGCTCACTCTTGCCTGAAAACCACTAGATCACCAGGGAAACTACTGGTAGGTTCTTTCAGGGAGTGGGTGAGCTTGGTGGGGGGTGGAGAGCTTGATTGGGGGGGTGGGGGAAATGACTGGAGGGGATGGAACAGGCCCTGCAGACTGTGGCCTGGGAGCATCAGGCCACAGCTTTGAAGCCTGATACTCTCAAACAGTAAAATAACCATAGATACCTGCCCTGGAATTGTACCCAGGCCTGCCATACAGCAACTTATATCATCACCTAGGGCAACTGCTTCTTGTAAGGGGGGGGGGGGGGGGACGACAGCGAAGAGCAGCAACAGTCAGAGGAAAACAATTGTTGAATTTGTGTGACTGACAGGACCTATCAGAACCTACTTTAACCTGCATTTGTAAAAGATTTTTGTGTGTGATTGTTGAGGTTAGAGGGGGAGGGGCATGAAATTTAATTGAAGGGGTGTAAGGCTGAAGGTTTGCCTTTGGGTGCCTTTGCACTGGCTCGGCACAACATCACCACTGAACTGCAAGGCAGTCTTCAATACTGTAAATTCTTAATATTAGTAAATACACTCAAGAGACACATTGGAGATCAGGAACTAAAAGCATTGCACTCTACTGACAGCCCTTCCTCCCTCCCCTCCTCCCCCGCCATGCTTTAGAATGGAATATAAAACACTAACAATTACCAGTAGAACTTCCTAACCTTTGTTCTGTTTTTCTTTATTTGCCATCACCCTACTTCTGACAGCATCTTTTCTATGATTTTTTGTTTTCTTATTCCTTTGTCTCAGTACTTTTCTTCATCTTTTAACATTCTTTACTTGGTTTCATTATTTGTTTCTATTACTTTTTTACCTGCACTCTTCTTTCACCATTTTTTACATTTTCCTCTCCTGTCTGCTTTATTGAAACATAATACTGGGGCTTCAATTATACCCGGACTCCTTGTTTCCATGTCTCTTCCCTGCATCCAGTTCTCAAGTTTCATATTATGCCAAACTTGTACCTATGTGAGGTTTTGATGATGAGCAGCACAGTGGTACCCTCATTTACTTAAATTATTAATGATCACATGGCTAATTAGGAAGAGCTTCAAGGACCGCATATATTAAATATGAGACAAAAAATCTTAACAGCATAGGAGGTAGTACTGCTTGTATTTTAGCTGTTAAGGGGCCTTTTTATGAAGAGGCAGTAAGGCTACTGCCAGGTTTGTGCATGGTGAATTGGCCCTACCATTGGGCTTGCCCAGGAGTCTTGCGGTAGTTCTGAGTCTGCTGTGCGCCATTTCTAGTGCCGGTGAGCAGGGAGTGGGCATACCCAGTGGTAATATTGTTATGAAATCTGCTGAAAACAGAGAAAATGATAAATAAGCTCCACCAGGATTTCCATCACAGGTGCAGGTGTGCTGCTGCCTTTATCTAAAATGGCTATTCCAGTATTCTTTCTAGCATTTTTTCAACATACAGAGCAGAAAAGCACGTATGCGGTAATTCAATTTGACAGCTTGTCAGGAGATATGACAACTTTCCTCTGAGTACACCAAGTAGGGTCAAATTTGGCATGAAGGTCAACCATGGGACTACAATTTACCCTCTGGAAAAATAGCCCAGCCTCACCAGGATCACAGTGCAACACAGTGGAAAATGAAGGCATGTGAATGATTTTCACTTTCTTCCTGGTTTCCTGCACTGTGATATGGAGTATTGCAAGAGTACAGCCTAGTATGGTGGTTCAAGTTGTCATTCTCTCTAGTTGCCAGCATGGGCTGGCTGCAAGGACTGTAGAGCCTGGGTGCATGAACAAAACTGCTACATGCCATCCTTATGCTTTAACACTAATATAAACGAAAGGGGTCTACTTACAAAGTTGTAAAGGCTGTCAACAATACAATATGGATGCCAAATTAACAATTTATACAGTAATATAGTAAACGATGACTATCTATCCATTCCATCTGCTCAATAGCACCTTAGCAATTAGGATATTAATTTCTGCATTAACAGTTAACACACACACACAAAAAAACAGGGTGGAGAATGTGTGGCGGGTGGATGGAGATTATGATCTACAGTTAACATGAGCTAGTTAGTGAACATTAATTGTTAACATGGAATATATACAGTACAGTTAATACCACCTCAATAAGTGCAGCGAACTGCATTGAATTATCTGCAATGCAAATAATGCACATAAACAACATTTCCTCAGCATTAACTAAGGGAAGAGGCTGGGAACACACCCAAAAGTTAACACAGAGTTTTTGAGGTTGCCACACATGGAGTTTGGCAATTAACATGCAGTAACCACTATTGCGTCCAGATGCGTCTAGTACAATCTGCTGTCGATTCAGACATGTTATTGAAAGGACAATTTGAGATATTTATTTTCCACTAAAAAGAATACCGGTTTGACCCCTGAGGCAGACGCTTTTCTGTGCCAAAACACGGCCCGTATCGGGTCCATTTCATTAAAGATTGTACCATTGTCCCAGTTTTGGAGGCCCTTTTGTGTTTTTTCTTGCTGTTTCGGTTTGTGTACTTTTGGACCCTTTATTTTACTATTTGGTAACCACACTTCAGTGGCCCCAAAGAGGGGCATTTTCATTGCCAATCAAAGCAGGTGACCCCTAACTGAATGAAAGTCTAGGTGCATAAAAAGAGAGGGTGGGGAGCTTGGGAGAAGCAGAACTCAACAGCAGAAACTGTGCAAAGTCCTTTCTTTGATCTCTGTTCTCGCCCCCTGTTCTTCTCACTTCATGTCTTTCTAAGAAACTTCCCATTCTCACTTATATGTCTTTGATTTTATCTATCTTATTCCACCATTCTCCATAAACCCATCTTTTCTCTCTCTCTCATGTTATTGTTTGCTCCCGACTATTAAACGGTACACAAACTCACACCAGTATGAACTATCACAAGACCGGTAATGTCAGTGAAAACCAGCTGGATGTGTTGCTATCTCACACTACGGCATGGTACAGAGTGATGGACACGTGGGGTCTGTTGGGTTTACAGTGACTCCTCTGGGAGTGAAATATAAATCTGTAATCTGTACTATAAGCACCTACCAAAAGCTCCCCTCTGCCAGCCTAGTAAAGAGATAACAGAGACATTTACTTGATAAAGAAGCATCACAAATCGGTGCTTAACCTTCAAGAAAAAAAAAAAGTTTATTCAACATCCATTATCAGTTAGGATTAAACAGGTCACATCTTGAGAAAATAAAATAATCTAGACAGCATGTCACTGGTGTGGCAGAGAGCACTTTGAGATTGGCACGTGAAACACACCAGTGGTTGGAACGGAAGTGGCGGGCTCTCCACACATGGTTCCTTTTGGATGATTTGAAAGAACATATGTGGTGCAGGGATGAGCAAATGAAATGCCAGGGGACTTCTGCCCACAACATAGGATGTACAAAAAAAAAAAAGAATATTTAATGTAAAGTACTGAAGGAAAAAGGACAGAAAAGGAGACATACAAGACACCAGAGAAGACTAAGAAAAGCAGATTTTGAGAAGAAGGCAAACAGTGAAAATAGCTCAGGTTGAAGAAAAGAAAATTAGAATCATTTGCATGGATCTACGCATAATGAAGCCCCCAACATTAAAATGTTTGTATTTCATATGTGAAGATACATTTAGGGGTCCTTTTACAAAGGCATGCTAGCGTTTTTAGTGTGTGCGTTAAATATACATGTGATAAATGCTAGAGATAAGGCTATATTCCTAGCTATCATGCCTTTGTAAAAGGACCCCTTGATCAAGAAAGGAGAAGGAAAAGGCCATTATTTTAATTCCACCCCTATAAACTAAAGGCAAAAAAAAAAAACTATTTCCATATGCACATTGCTCTAAATTAATCTCTAATATTAAAATTACAGTTTTCTTGAAAGTTCTCTCATTAAGATTGAGCACTGAGTGACAACCAATTTGTATCTGTATCCTTCGCCTCCACTGCTAACAACAAAAACTCTGTTCCTTTTATCTTGCTGCAATATATGCCTGGAGTAGACTTCCTGAGTCGATACATCAAGTTCCATCTCTGGCTATATTCAAATCTAGGCTGAAAGCCCACCTTTTTGAGGTTGCTTTTACCTCCTAACTTATACTCACTTGTTCAGTACTCATGGTTGTTTTAATCATTCTCACCATACTCAGTTCCCTAATCCCCTATATGTTCTGTTTATCTGTCTTGATTAGATTGTAAGCTCTGTCAAGCAGGGACTGTCTCATATGTGTTTAGTGTAGTGTGCATTACTAGTGCTATAGAAATGATAAGTAGTAGTAGCAGTGGCGTACCGAGGGCAGGGCGGTGGGGGCGGTCCGCCCCGGGTGCACGCCGCTGGAGGGGTGCAGAAAGCAGCCGCACGGCTGTCGGTTCCGCTGGTTCCCTGCTCCCTCTGCCCTGGAACAGGTTAGTTCCTGTTCTGGGGCAGAGGGAGCAGGGAACCAGTGGAACCGACAGCTGCACGGCCGCTCCCAGCAGGTAAGAATGCACCCGGGGAGGGAGGGGGGTGTCATGCTGCACCCAGGGGGGACAGACGCCGCTGCACCCGGTGGGGGGGGGGGGGGAACGCAGCGGCGATCCGGCCCGGGTGGCAGCCAACCAAGGATCACCACTGAGTAGTAGTAGTAGCATTAGGATTAGATCTGAAAAAGCTGCCATACTGTAGGTGTCCAGCTCTGATAGGTGTCCTGGGAGGTGGATCCAAAGGTCACCCAGGCTACCATTCTGTTAGTGGCTCTTTTACTAAAGGGTTGGTGCACGCCATTTCTGGCGCTACAAAAATATTTTCTATTTTTGTAGTGACGGTGCTTACCTTGCAGCAATCGGGCAGCACCATGTGCTGCTCAGTTACTGCCAGGTTAGAGCAGGAGCCCTTACTGCCACCCAAAATGGCCACGCGGCAAGTGGTTCACTTGCCGCATGGCCATTTCTTTTCAAGAAAAAAGACAGTCTTTTATCCGCTATAGTAAAGGGAGGCCTCAGCGCACATCAAAAACATGTGCTGATGCTAGCGCAGGCCCCCTTCTTTCCGCAGCTTAGTAAAAGGACTCTTTAGTTATTTATTTCTGGTACTTACTGTACCATCCACTGCACAAGTGTGCTGTTGAGCAGTTTATACTCTTAATAGTACATAAAAAGAGAACAGAAAATACATCTCATAATAGTAAAAAGGAGGGGCGGCTTGCGTTATCCTCAGATCAAGATTGGTTGTTATGCATGTTTTTAAGAATGATTCTCCTTTCTTGGGTTCTAAGATCAGGATGTTACCTGATTTAACTAAAGAGACCCAGAAGAGGAGAAAAAGTTTTCTTCTGCTCAAACACGGGTCCTTTAATTGTGTGTCCTGTTTTTACTTAAATATCTATGCAAATGCATTGTAAAATATAGATCTGTTAAATACATATTTTGTGAGCCCTCTCAACTTTCATCTTTCATTAGCAGTAAGAGGACTATTTCTAGTTCACTAATTTGAGTGGAAGCATAAGTCTTGCTGGAGTCTCACCATTTAATGTTCATAAATGCTGATATGAAGACATTTTGTATTACCATTTTCTATTAATAGTCTGCCCCACTATTTTGTTATATAAAATTGATGTTATGTATTTCTGAGGTATTTTCAGATTTTCAAGATTTCTGTACAATTGTTTATTCTTTGATAATATTTTAAAATTGCATTAAAAATGAAAGGGAGGAAAGGGTGCGACAGAAGAGGATGAAGATGACAGAGGAAAGTTCAAACAATTAGGAGAAACAAAAAACTAAAAACAGTAGGAGAGGTGAGGAAAGAGGATAAAATAGAAGGGAAGTAAAAGGAGATCTGCAAAGGTGAGGTTAGAGAGGGAGATGTCAAGTCACCTAAAAACAAGTTGGAACAGTCAAGTCTTGATAAGTCTCTTAACTTTACGAAAGAATCAGTAATCCAGAGGTAGTGAATTCCATAGATAAGGACCAAAAGTCATAGTTTAGGAGTCATTATTGATTCCACAGCTGCCATGGAAGATCAAGTGAATAAAGTCTTGAAAAAGGCTTTCATGAATCTATGGTTACTACAGCAACTTTGGATTCATTAAATTTATTTATTTATTTATTTATTTATTTTTAAAAAATGTATATACCACTCGATCCTAAGTTCTAGGCAGTTTACAACATAAACAAACATAATGAGGTGCATTTTCAATATGACGTCTAAATTCGATTTTGGAAATTTTGCTGGCCTTGTGTTTTCGGGGCTTTTTTATCCGCTGCTATAAAAAGGGCTCGGGTGCATGGGAAAATGGTCCCCGCCACTAGCGCAGGGCCCTTTTTCACGCAGCTTGGTAAAAGGACCCGTAAATTTCTCCTATAAATCCTTTGCTCCCTTGGCAACTAACTGCTGTACTGTTTTCAGCCCTTTTTGCTTTTGCTTTCCAAAAGTTCCAAGAAACATTCCAGGAGAGAGCAGAAGGTTATCTAAAAGAAGCTGAAAAGGAAAAAGGCTATTGAACAAAACCTCCTTTCACTGCATATTGATCCCACACTTTCAGAGTGTACTTAACCATTGGGTTTCCTAAATCTGTTTGTACTTCAAAGCTTTCGGTATTCATATAATTTCACTCAAGTCCCCATGCCCACAACTTAATTGTTTTATGTGAACCCGAGTCTTAGACTCAACATATTGACATGAGTCCCATGCTGCTTTTCACTGGCTGACAAAATAAATATGTTACTATGTAAGGAACTTCAAGTCTCCCTTCCCTTACCCATTTAATTTCTTTATGAATAGCAGGGCTTAAACATAGAAGACTCTAGATGGCACAATGATTTTAAGCATATTCATTTTATCAAACCATAAGGGCCAGCACACAAGATCCTTTGAAACTGCACTACGTAAAGCTTGGGTGCCCTTTTACTAAAGTTTGATAGACACTTACCCTCTAATTCTATAAACTTGCATGCTCAAATCTTGGACGAGCATGCATATAACTTAATTCAATCGTTGACTTTTAATTCGACTTAACAGCCAATTATTGGCTATATGAACATAAGGATTGCCATAATGGGTCAGAGCAATGGTCCATCTAGCTCAGTATTCTGTTTCCAACAGTGACCAATCCAGGTCACAAGTACTTGGGAGAGTCCCAAATAGTAGCAAAATTCCATGTTACCAATCCCAGACCAAGAAGTAGCTTCTTCCTTGTCCATCTCAATAACAGACTATGTGCTTTTTCTCCAGGAACTTGACCAAACTTTTTTAAAATCCAGATATGGTAACCACCATTACCACATCCTCTGGCCTTAAGTCGCCATAATTGGTACCAATTAGCAGTAATATAGCAAAAAGAAGACGTAATTTCTTTATTTATGTAAATTAGACATCAATTCTTTCCAACAATGACCTGACATTTGACCCCTACATCAGGGGTCAAAAAAGTTGTGACATCTAAGAAGCCAAGAAACTTACTCCTTTTGAAGAAGACAAGTTAGATGTATTGTCCCACTCAATACCATAAATGTATGCTTAATCGGTAAACAGAATTCGAGCACAGGCGATCCCTTCTTGCTCTAGTTGGCATGGGTGGGTTGGAGGGGGGTGTCAGGCAGTTATGCAAACGGGTTACAGAATATTAGTATTTATGCACCTAACTGACTACAGTTAGACAGATTTTTATGTCAGCCATTGAGCTGGCATAGGTGCTTGCAAAGTTAAGTGCAAAATGAAGACTTATGCTAGTATTCTTTAACGGCAGTTGTGTGCACACAACTGTTGCTATAGAGTTCACATTTAGCATGCATCATCCAACACCTACATTTTGGCAGCATGTTCAGAATTTAACCCTTAATATGTGATTTGGCGCATGTCACAAATGCAGAAATTATTTTTGCATTATTTTTACAATTAGCTCATGCTAATTCACATGTTATGGGGATTTTGTATTAGAAGGTATAACTAAGTGGGGGATGGGCAGAGAATGGGCATGGAGAATATATTGCAGTAAGCAATGCTGCATGCTGACAATTTTGCATCCATGCTAATTACAACCAGGGAACCATGCACTAATTGACATTTTAATGCATGACCTACAAAAGAAATTGTGGACATGCCCTCTAAAATGTGTTGCGTTGAATTTGCACTTACTGCACGTTAATTTCTTGTGTTAAGGCGCGATAACTGAAAAATGTAATTCACTTTAGTAAAAGGACTCCTTGATAATTTACTAAGGGGCCCTTTTGCCAAGCTGTGGGAAAAAGGGCCCTGCTCTGGTGACGGGGGCTGTTTTTTCCTCGCACCAGGGTCATTTTTACCGCAGCAGGTAAAAAAGCCTCCAGCACACACAGCCATGTACTTGCTCACATTAAACATCATTTGTCATTTAGATGCCCACAGGCTTATTTTCGAAAGAGAAGGGCGCCCATCTTCCGACACAAATCGGGAGATGGGCGTCCTTTTCTCAGGGTCGCCCAAATCGGCATAATTGAAAGCTGATTTTGGGCGTCCTCAACTGCTTTCCATCATGGGGATGACCAAAGTTCACGGGGGCATGTCGGCACCGTAGCAAAGGAGGGACTGGGGCGTGATTAAGAGCTGGGCATCCTCGACCGATAATGGAAAAAAGAAGGGCGTCCCTGACAAGCACTTAGCCGACTTTACTTGGTCCATTTTTTCTTGTGACCAAGCCGTGAACAGGTGCCCGAACTGACCATATGACCACTGGAGGGAATCAAGGATGACCTCCCCTTACTCCCCCAGTGGTCACCAACCCCCTCCCACCCTAAAAAAAAACTTATTTTTTTTTTTTGCCAGCCTGTATGCCAGCCTCAAATGTCATACCCAGCTCCATAACAGCAGTATGCAGCTCCCTGGAGCAGTTTTAGTGGGTGCAGTGCACTTCAGGCAGGCGGACCCAGGCCCATCCCCCCCCCTCTACCTGTTACACTTGTGGTGATAAATGTGAGCCCTCCAAAACACACCCAAAACCCACTGTACCCACATGTAGGTGCCCCCCTTCACCCATAAGGGCTATGGTAGTGGTGTACAGTTGTGGGTAGTGGGTTTGGGGGGGCTCAGCACCCAAGGTAAGGGAGCTATGCACCTGGGAGCAATTTCTGAAGTCCACTGCAGTGTCCCCCCCTAGGGTGCCCGGTTGGTGTCCTGGCATGTGAGGGGGACCAGTGCACTATGAATTCTGGCTCCTCCCATGACCAAAGGGCTTGGATTTGGTCGTTTTTGAGATGGGCGTCCTCAGTTCCCATTATGGCCAAAAAGCGGGGACAACCATCTCTAAAGTCAACCTAAATGTTGAGATTTGGGCGTCCCCGACCATATTATCGAAAAGAAAGATGGACGCCCATCTTATTTTATTATACGGGTTTTCCCGCCCCTTCACGGAGCCGACCTGCAAGGACGGTCCCAGGAAAACGTGGGTGCCCCATTCAATTATGCCCCTCACAGTCTCCCAGTCTCGTAAGGTCCTCTTACAATTTTTCACAATCCTCCTGCAATTTAACAACTTTGAAAAATTTTGTGTCATCAGGAAATTTAATTACCTCACTAGTTATTCCCATCTCTAGATAATTTATAAATATGTTAAAAAGCAGCGATCCCACCACAGACCCCTGGGGAACCCCACTATCTACCCTTCTCTATTGAGAATACTAACCATTTAACCCTACTCTCTGTTTTCTATCTTTTAGCCAGCTTTTGATCCACAATAGAACATTACATCCTATCCCATGATTCTCCAATTTCCTCTGGAATCTTTCATGAGGTACTTTGTCAAATGCCTTTTGAAAATACAGATACACAATGTTGACCACCTTTATCATTATTTATTTTCATTAATTTAAATTTTACCCTACAAAACTTGCTATAGGCCATCTTATGCAGTGTACATAATAAATATTTTCCTTTTCTTGCTAAGGTTTGTTCACTGTCGTCCAATTCTGTAGCTACTATTTGGCATTCTCTCATCTTTGGAAAGATACTCTGCGGGGAAGATGTAGCTTTCAAAGGTATCTGCAAACAAAGCCAGTCTGAACCTCTGCTGATAACTTTGTATTTTTGGTGGTGGTGACAGTAGAGGGGAAAATAATCAAAGTACAACTGCCCACATAATTTTGCTTTGCCATTTCTGTTTTGTTAAGGAGCTACAGGTCTATATTTCTGGCTCCTAGGATGACAGATTGGGTGAGGGACGAAGCACAGAGTTTTGAGAGTGGCTCTCCTACATTCTGCCAGATTCTGGATAGGGCTCCCAAATTTAGGCATGGATCCCAGATCTACATAAAAACTAATTAAGAGCTAACAATCAATTACTGGAGTTAACAAGCACTTAATTGGAATCAATTAGGAGTTATGTACAGATCTGTTCTATACTCTATTCTATAACATGCATGCCTAACTTTCATAGGGGCCAATATTTAGACCGCGGGAGTTAGACCGGTTAACTCCCTCGATCAGCTCTAAGCCTGGATATTCAATGCCGGGCCATTTCCGGTGACTGGCATTGAATATCTGGTTTATTTTTGATTGGTTTAAATATGACCAGCTAAGCCGATATTCAGCGCTAGCTGGTTCTCTTTAAAGCAGTCAAAGATATCCCACATTTTCACACAGCGAAATGTAGCCACTAAACCATCTTTAAAAATCAGTGGATAGCCGGTTATATGGGAAAATTAGGTTCTTACCTTGGTAATTTTCTTTCCTTTAGTCATAGCAGATGAAGCCATTACGTATGGGTTGTGTCCATCAACCAGCAGGGGGAGATAGAGAGCACTCAACTTTTCACAGTGCCTCATGGCCAGCCAGCTCCACTGCCTCTTCAGTATTTGAAGCTTCCAAAGCAGTATGGCAAACCGCAATGGGAATAACATGAAATTTCCTCACAGCGAACGATGGCCCCTTATCAAAAGGAGGGAATGAACACATCCTCCTGAAGGGAATAAACTTGTCCTCCTTACTGTATAACTGGAGGGGATACACGCAACCTCCTGGAGGGAATAAACTCATCCTCCAAAACATAAACTGGAGGGAATGGACTCATCCTCCTATAAGTGAACATGAATCCTGAAGACTGTTTTCCAACTTTCTCCCAAGGAAGGAACTTCAGGAAACAAGAACAGAACCTGAAACAGATTCACAGCATACAGACAGTCATACAGGGAAGGCTCATGGCTTCATCTGCTATGACTAAAGGAAAGAAAATTACCAAGGTAAGAACCTAATTTTCCCTTCCTTGTCATCAAGCAGATGAAGCCATTACGTATGGGATGTAACAAAGCAATCCCTATATAGGGTGGGAACAGGTCACACCACGCGCTAGCACTTGTGCTCCAAAATGCACATCCCTCCTAGCAGCCACATCCAGCCTGTAATGTCGGGCAAAAGAGAGCTTAGAAGCCCATGTTGCTGCACTGCATATCTCTTGACGAGAGAGTGCTCCAGTTTCAGCCCAAGAGGAAGAAATCGCTCTGGTAGAATGCGCCTTAAAAGCTACAGGCGGAGACCGGCCGGCAAGCAGATAAGCTGAAAAGATAGTTTCTTTCAGCCAGCGGGCAATAGTGGCTTTAGATGCTGGAGACCCTCTGCGAGGTCCTGATAGCAAAACAAACAGATGATCATAGATCCTGAGCATGTAACTCACAGATACTGCAGCAGAGTCCTGCGCACATGCAACAGGTGCAACTGCCCAAAAGATTCTGGAAACTCCTCCTTATCAAAGGAGGGCAAGAAAATAGGCTGGTTTAGGTGAAACGCTGAAACCACCTTAAGCATGAAGGAAGGCACGGTCCGAACCGTGACCCCGGACTCTGAGAATTGCAGAAATGAGTCTCTACAGGACAGCGCCTGGAGTTCTGACACCCGTCTCGCCGAAGTAATGGCCACAAGAAAAACGGCCTTTAGAGTCAAATCTTTCTCCGATGCTCGCCGAAGCGGCTCAAAAGGAGAAGCCTGCAGGGCCTTCAAAACTAGCCCCAGGTTCCGAGCTGGACAGGGTGCTCGCACGGAAGGCCGGAGCCAAAGCACCCCACTAAGAAACCGTGCCACATCTGGATGAGCAGCTAAAGACACGCCTTCAACCTTACCACGAAGGGAGGCCAATGCTGCCACTTGCACCAGCAGGGAATTATAGGCCAAGCCTATTTGTACACCATCCTGCAAAAAGTCCAGAATCGGCGAGACAGGAGCCCGCATGGGTGTGATCGCTTTTGAAGCACACCAAGACTCAAACTGGCGCCAAATCCTGGCATAAGCCACGGAAGTGGAACCCTTGCGGGCCTGCAGGAGAGTGGAAATGACTGTGTTTGAATAGCCTTTGTCCCTCAATTGCACCTTCTCAATCACCATGCCATAAGACCAAAGTGGCAGGCGTCCTCCATGGCTACCGGGCCCTGTGACAACAGGTTCAGTACCAGAGGTAAAGGAAGGGGAGCTTCCACTAGCATCTGTCGGAGGTCCGCATACAAGGCCTCCTGGGCCAATCTGGGGCGATGAGGACCACTTCTCCTGTGTGCAGCCAAATCCGCAGGAGCACGCGCCCTATCAAGGACCACGGAGGGAACACATATAGTAGGCCCGGAGGCCAGGGCTCAGTCAAGGCATCCAACCCTGCCGAGCGAGGATCTCTCCGTCTGCTGAAGAAGCACGGGACTTTGGCATTTGAACTTGTCGCCATAAGATCCATCACGAGCTTGCCCCATTTGGCACATATCTGCAGGAATACTTCATCTGTTAGTTCCCATTCTGCTGGATCGATCTGATGCCTGCTTAGATAATCGGCTTGCACGTTGCTCTGACCTGCAATGTGAGCTGCCGACAGAAACTGAAGATGCAGTTCGGCCCAGTGGCAAATCTGTTCGGCCTGCGCGGCCAGTGCTCTGCACTGAGTGCCGCCTTGTCGATTTATGTAGGCCACTGCTGTCGTGTTGTCTGACATCACTCCGACAGCCAATCCTTCCAGGGTCACTTGAAAGGCCAGAAGCGCCTGAAACACCGCTTTCAACTCCAGGCGGTTGATGGACCACTCCGACTCCTTGGGTGTCCATAGACCCTGGGCATGCTTTCCCTTGCAATGTGCGCCCCAGCCCTTCAGGCTGGCATCTGTCACTACTAGACACCAATCGTGGAGCGCCAGCGGCATTCCTCCCCGCAGCATGCTGTCTGAGAGCCACCACTCCATGCTGAGTTGGGTCGCAGGGAGCCAAGAAAGTCTGCATTGATAATCCTGAGAAACTGGAGACCATCTTTGAAGTAGGAAATACTGTAGAAGTCTCAGGTACGCTCTCGCCCAGGGCACCACTTCCAATGTGGCTGTCATCGATCCCAGCAGCTGGACAATGTCCCAAGCTCGCGGGCGGGGCATCCTCAGGAGCAGACGGACCTGATTCTGAAGCTTGCACCGCCTTAGCTCGGGTAGGTATACATAGCCCGAGTCTGTGTCGAACAAGGCCCCCAAATATTCTAGAGATTGCGAGGGGGTCAGGTGACTTTTGGCCATATTGACGACCCAGCCTGGAGATTGAAGTACTGAGACCACTCTGGCTGTAGCTTGATAGCTCTCTGTTACAGACTCTGCTCTGATGAGCCAGTCGTCTAGGTACGGGTGAACCCTGATACCTTCTCGCCTGAGCAAAGCAGCTACTACCACTATTACCTTCGAAAAGGTTCGTGAAGCTGTGGCGAGGCCAAAAGGCAAGGCCCGGAACTGGAAATGTTTTCCCAACACCGCAAACCTCAGAAACTCTGGTGCGGGGGCCAAATTGGTATGTGCAAGTAAGCTTCTTTCAGGTCTAGAGACGTGAGAAACTCTCCTGGCTGTACCGCAGCAATGACGGAGCACAGGGTTTCCATGTGGAAATGCCGCACTCTCAGGGACTTGTTTAATTCTTTTAAGTCCAGAATAGGGCGAAAAGACCCACCTTTTCGTGGCACCACAAAGTAGATGGAGTATCGGCCGTAGCCGTGTTTGGCAGGAGGTACCGGGGACAGGGCCCCTAACTGAATCAGACCTTGCAAAGTCTCCTCTACCGCCGCCCGTTTGGCGGCAGAACCGCTTTGGGACTCCACAAACACGTCTCTTACTGGGGCGTTGAATTCTATTCTGTAGCCATCTCTGATCTGGTCCAGAACCCACTAATCTGAGGAAATATTGGCCCACTCCTCGGCAAAGAGGGAAAGACGTCCTCCGATGACAGGAAGCGAGGAGGGGGCCGGCGCACCATCATTGAGAGGGTCGCCCCTGAACTCCAGGCCTAGAGCCGGTGGCTGCGGAACGCTTGTCTGAGCGAAAGGAGTTGCTCTGCTGAAAAACGGGCATGAGAAGTGAACCCAGCAGAACACCCCGGACGGTACCTTCTAGCTTCACGAAAGCGAGGTCTATAAGAGGAGTGGACTGCCTGGCCCTTGGAGGAAGGCCTCGGCCTATTTTCGGGCAAGCGCTGGGGTTTAGGATCTCCCAGGCCTTTAACAATTTTTTTTTTTTTTAATGCTGCGAGGAAAGCAGAGGTAATAAGAACTCCGGAGGCTCAGATGAGTGGGAAAGGCAGGGAAAGGCGAACCAATGTGCCCGCATCCACTGAGTGGGAAAGGACAGGGAAAAGCAAGCTAATATGTCCACATCCACGGGAGCATGGGTAAGGCAGGGAAAGGGCTAACCTATGTGCCTTCAAAGTGAAGCTGCTAACAACTGGCAAGCCAGGAGCCACCCCCAGGCAGATTTCTGATGGAGCTCGAAAAAGCTGCAGCCACCCTGCTTGGGGAGATAGAGAATACTGAAGAGGCAGTGGAGCTGATGGCCTTGAGGCACTGTGAAAAGTTGAGTGCTCTCTATCTCCCCCTGCTGGTTGATGGACATAACCCATACGTAATGGCTTCATCTGCTTGAAGACAAGGAATGGGTGATATAACCGGCTATCTGCTAGCCACCAACCAGCAATATTCAACGGGAGATAGCCGGTTATCCCCGCTGAATATCCCTGGATAGCTAGCTATGTACCATTTAATGGATCAAGTACCGTTCCTGGCCAGTTAATTGGTTCTGAATATCGGGAGGATAGTGCACAACTCCAAAGAGGGTGTAGCTATGAGAGGGTGCTCCCAGAAATTAGACAGGATATTATGGAATGCTTGCATTTGCACACCTAACTAACATCAGTTGGGTGCCTGCCTTTGGAACTCATAAATGCTCAAGCCCAAATTTATGATCAATCTATTTAGAGGGACCGTCTCTTCCTGATGTGGGGACTTAAATCTAACAATACTGGCCCAACTATCACAATACTTATCATATACACAGTCCAAATGCAGATAACTTATAAATCTTCACATTGACTTAATTTCTTTCCTAACGGGGATCTTCAAAGTAACTGACAGCATAGCCATGTTTTGATAAATGCAGGAGTATACTATGAGATGCAAACCTCTTCCCTGAAGAAGGACTACGAAACCTGGCCATGTCGGCGGAGGTTTGACCTGGTTGAAAAATCGCTGCCAAAGTTAAGTAGCCTCATTATGCATCTCAAAAGTTACAGCGATAAGCTAACATTTTCAGAGTGCAATCTTTAAGGATTAGTTTTATATAAGAAAAAGAAGAAAAAAACTCTAAAGAAAAATTAAGTTGACAGCCATGAGTAGATCAATGAAGATTTGTACAGCGCCATGAGTATAGGGGACGCTGTTCCCAAATGGTTATGCTGTCAGTTACTCTGAAGATCCCCATTAGTAAAGAAATTAAGTCAATGTGAAGATTTATAAGTTATCTGCGTTTGGACTGTGTATATGATGTGATAGTTGGGACAGTATTGAATGATTGTTAGATTCATGCCCAAATTTAGGCATAGAATGTGCACTAAGCTAGTATTCTATAAATGATGCTCCATGCAGAGCACCCTTTACAGAATACTAATTTAGCATGGATCATCTCAGAACCTAAGTAAGGGCCCCTTTTACCAAGCTATGGCAAAAGGTTTTACATGTGTGTCAAAGACCCCTTTTACCACAGCTAGTAAAAGGGTAGTCTCGCCTTCCTGCAGGAAATGGCCATGCGGCAAGTAAAGCACTTGCTGCGTGGCCATTTCAGGGGGAAGCCCTTACCACCACCCATTGAGGCAGCAGTAAGGGCTCCCACATTAACCCGGTGATAACCGAGCAGCGTGCGGCACTGCCTGATTACTGCCGGGTACAGTCTGGCACTACAAAAATAAATACATTTCTGTAGTGCCAGAAATGAAGGCACGCTAGGGGTGGGAAGTTCCACCGGGCTGCTGCAGTAGCCTGGTGGTACTTCCTGTATAGCGAGCGGTAAGCCTGCGTTGGACTTACTGCCGCTTAGTAAAAGGAGCCCTAAGGAACATAGAAATAGCTATACTGGGTCAGACCAATGGTCCATCTAGCCCAGTATCCTGCTTCCAACAGTGGCCAATTCAGGTCACAAGTACCTGGCAGAAACCCAATTAGTAGCAACATTCCATGTTACCAATCCCAGGGTAAGCAGTGGTTTCCCCCATGTCCATCTCAATAACAGACTATGGACTTTTCCTCCAGGAACTTGACCAAACCTAACGCTGTTACCACATCCTCCAACAGAGAGTTTCAGAGCTTAACTATGCTTTGAGTGAAAAAATATTTCCTCCTATTTGTTTTAAAAGCATTTCCATGTAATTTCATTGAGTGACCCCTGGTCTTTGTACTTTTGAAAGAGTGAAAAATCGTTTCACTTCTACCAATTCTACACCACTCAGTATTTTATAGACCTCAATCTTAATTCCCCCGTATCCATCTCTTTACCAAGCTGAAGATCCCTAACCTCTTAGCCTTTCCTTATATGGAATGAGTACCATCCCCTTAATCATTTTGGTCGCTCTTCTTTGAACCTTTTCAAATTCCGCTCTATCTTTATGAGATACAGCAACCAGAATTATATGCAATACTCAAGGTAAGGTCACACCATGGAGCAATGCAGAGACATTATAATATTTTTGGTCTTAATTTGCATCCCTTTCCAATAATTTGTAGCATCCTGTTTGCTTTTTTGGCCGCCGTCGCATACTGGGCAGAAGATTTCAACGTATTGTCTACAGTGCCACCTAGATCTTTTTCTTGAGTGCTGAAGCCTAAGGTAACTATGATTCAGATTATTCTTTCCAATGTGCATCACTTTGCATTTTTCTACATTAAATTTCATCTGCCTTTTGGATGCCCAGTCTTTCAGTTTCCTAAGGTCTTCCTCCAATTTTTCACAATCTGTGTGCAATTTAACAACTTTGAATAGTTTTGTGTCATCTGAAAATTTAATCATCTCACTTGTTCCATTTACCAGATCATTTATAATATGTCAAATAACACCGGTCTCAATACAGATCCCTGAGGCACTCCACCATTCACCCTCCTCAATTGAGAAAAATGGCCATTTAACCTACTCTCTGTTTTCTGTCCAATAACCAATTCCTAATCCACAGAAGGACATTGCCTCCTATCCTATGACTTTTTAATTTTCTCAGGAGTCTCTCATGAGGAACTTTGTCAAAAACTTTCTGAAAATCTAGATACACTATCCAGCTTATAATTGAAAAAGAAAAACGCCTATATTGCGACCCAAATCGGGAGATAGACATTTATCTCACAAAAACGAATAAAGCGGTATAATCGAAAGCCGAATTTGGACGTTTTCAACTGCACTCCGTCGCGGATGCGGACAAAGTTGATGGGGGCGTGCTGAAGGCGTGGTGAAGGCGGAACTGGGGCGTGGTTATCGGACGATCAGAGATGGGTGCCTTTCGCCGATAATGGAAGAAAAATATGCGTTTGTAGCGAGAATTTAGGGCACTTTTCCTGGACCCTGTTTTTTCACGAATAAGGCCCCAAAAAGTGCCCTAAATGACCAGATTACCACCAGAGGGAATCGGGGATGACCTCCCCTGACTCCCCCAGTGGTCACTAACCACCTCCCACCACAAAACATGATGTTTCACAACTTTTTATTTTCACCCTCAAATATCATACCCACCTCCCTGGCAGCAGTATGCAGGTCCCTGGAGCAGTTGTTAGGGGGTGCAGTGGACTTCAGGCAGGTGGACCCAGGCCCATCCCCCCCCTACCTGTTACAATTGTGCTGCTTAATGCTTAGTCGTCCAACCCCCCCAAATCCACTGTACCCACATGTACATAAGTACATAAGTAATGCCATACTGGGAAAAGACCAAGGGTCCATTGAGCCCAGCATCCTGTCCACGACAGCGGCCAATCCAGGCCAAGGGCACCTGGCAAGCTTCCCAAACGTACAAACATTCTATACATGTTATTCCTGGAATTTTGGAGTTTTCCAAGTCCGTTTAGTAGCGGTTTATGGACTTGTCCTTTAGGAAACCGTCCAACCCCTTTTTAAACTCTGCTAAGCTAACTGCCTTCACCACTTTCTCCGGCAACGAATTCCAGAGTTTAATTACACGTTGGGTGAAGAAAAATTTTCTCTGATTTGTTTTAAATTTACTACACTGTAGTTTCATCGCATGCCCCCTAGTCCTAGTATTTTTGGAAAGTGTGAACAGACGCTTCACATCCACCTGTTCCACTCCACTCATTATTTTATATACCTCTATCATGTCTCCCCTCAGCCGTCTCTTCTCCAAGCTGTATAGCCCTAGCCTCCTTAGTCTTTCTTCATAGGGAAGTCGTCCCATCCCCGCTATCATTTTAGTCGCCCTTCGCTGTACCTTTTCCAATTTTACTATATCTTTCTTGAGATGCGGCGACCAGAATTGAACACAATACTCAAGGTGCGGTCGCACCATGGAGCGATACAACGGCATTATAACATCCTCACACCTGTTTTCCATACCTTTCCTGATAATACCCAACATTCTATTCGCTTTCTTAGCAGCAGCAGCACACTGAGCAGAAGGTTTCAGTGTGTTATCGACGACGACACCCAGATCCCTTTCTTGGTCCGTAAATCCTAACGTGGAACCTTGCATGACGTAGCTATAATTCGGGTTCTTTTTTCCCACATGCATCACCTTGCACTTGCTCACATTAAACATCATCTGCCATTTAGCCGCCCAGTCTCCCAGTCTCATAAGGTCCTCTTGTAATTTTTCACAATCCTGTCGCGATTTAACGACTTTGAATAACTTTGTGTCATCAGCAAATTTAATTACCTCGCTAGTTACTCCCATCTCTAAATCATTTATAAATATATTAAAAAGCAGCGGTCCTAGCACGGACCCCTGAGGAACCCCACTAACTACCCTTCTCCATTGTGAATACTGCCCATTTAACCCCACTCTCTGTTTCCTATCCTTCAACCAGTTTTTAATCCACAATAGGACATTTCCTACTATCCCATGACCCTCCAATTTCCTCTGTAGCCTTTCATGATGGAACCTTGTCAAACGCTTTTTGAAAATCCAGATACACAATATCAACCGACTCCCCTTTGTCCACATGTTTGTTCACTCCTTCAAAGAATTGAAGTAAATTGGTCAGGCAAGATTTCCCCACACAAAAGCCATGCTGACTTGGTCTCAGTAATCCATGTCCTCGGATGTGCTCTGTAATTTTGTTTTTGATAATAGCCTCTACCATTTTCCCTGGCACCGACGTCAGACTCACCGGTCTATAATTTCCCGGATCTCCCCTGGAGCCTTTTTTAAAAATGGGTGTTACATTGGCCACCCTCCAATCTTCCGGTACCATGCTCGATTTTAAGGATAAGTTGCATATCACTAGCAGTAGCTCCGCAAGCTCGTTTTTCAGTTCTATCAGTACTCTAGGATGAATACCATCCAGTCCAGGAGATTTGCTACTCTTCAGTTTGCCGAACTGCCCCATTACGTCCTCCAGGTTTACCGTGAAGTCAGTAAGTTTCTCCGACTCGTCCACTTAGGGCTATAGTAATGGTGTAGACTTGTGGATGGTGGGTTTTGAGGGGGATTTGGGGGGCTCAACACCCAAGGGAAGGGTGCTATGCACTTGGGAGCTCTTTTACCTTTTTGTTTGTTTTTGTAAAAGTGCCCCCTAGGGTGCCCGGTTGGTGTCCTGGCATGTGAGGGGGACCAGTGCACTACGAATCCTGGCCCCTCCCACGAACAAATGCCTTGGATTTATTCGTTTTTGAGCTGGGCGCTTTCATTTTCCATTATCACTGAAAAACAAAAACACCCAGCTCACAAATTGTCGAATAAAACATGGACGTCTATTTTTTTCGAAAATACGGTTCGGTCCACCCCTTCACGGACCCGTTCTCGGAGATAAACGCCCATGGAGATAGACGTTTTCGTTCAATTATGCCCCTCCACATCAACTGGCTCACCTTTGCCCACATGTTTATTTGTGCTGCATTAATTGAATCTAGCTCATTATGGATGACTGAATCTCAATGTGAGCGTGCATGACACAATAAAGAGGTAGCTATGGATGGGAGGGGGAAAGGTGGGAAAGGAGAGAGCAGAGTTGGGTTGAGAAAAAGGAAAAAGAGTGAAAGAACAGAAAAGGTCCATGCATACAAGTTGAAATATTGAGATGTTTAAGGCATTGGTGGATCTCCAACCAATTAATGCTACGTCTTGTATAACTTTCCCTTATTGGTAAATAAAAAGTAGTTGCATATTGTAGTCTCTTTAATCATATGTCCTGGAAAGGCAGGTTGTAATTATTTAATAAAGTAAATAAAATGTAGATCCCAGAAGATTGTAAATAATTTTTATTATTATTTTAGTACAGACTTTCATATGATGCTTTTTTTCCTGGCAAGAAAAATATCCCTCTATTTTACTGTATAATTGCTTCAGTTTGGAATAAATATGCTTTAAATTTAGTGTCAAGATTTTGGAATAATCACAACTACCATAAAAGTGATAAAAGTGTTAGTACAGGACATCTTTCCAGTTATAAATCAAAGACACTTATTGCAGCACAAATGCCTCATTAGCAGGGTATCTATTTTAGAATCTGTCACCCATTGCGATACTTTTTAAAAATTAGACCCTGTAGCTTTGCCAATGTCACTCTGCTAGGGGATTTAAAGCAATGATATCACTCTAATAAGACTCAAAAGCTGTCCTAACAAGTATGATTTTTATCTTCAATTATTTTCTCTGTTTTCTATGTTTCTATACAAGGAGCTGGAGTCTTGGAAGCAGGAAACACTAAAGCAAAGGATTATGTACAATGGAGGGTGTGTGAGAGTGGTGAGGTGAGGATGTGGCAGGTAAGTGCAGATTTGGCTGAGTAGTGGGAGAAGCCAGAGTGAATGTGGAGATATTTGAGAATGCTGGGGGGGGGGGGGGGGGTTGAGTGCTGGGGTTTGAGAGTACTGGGAGCAGAACTTGAGTCAGCCTCTTGTTTCCCTTTTCCTTCTATTCCCTCCAATCAGCCTGCTCTCTTTACACCTCTCTCTTCCCCTCCTATCCCTTCCCCTCTTCTCATTCCTTCTTTTCCACCTTCTCTCCCCCTTTCTCCTTCCCTCCTCTTCTCACCCACGCTTTTCTTCTCTTTCTTTCATCTCTTTTCACCAGTACCTCCACAACTTGAAGTCTTCTGCCACTTAGGCTTGGGGATAGGGGGGTGGGTAGGGGGATAGAACCCTTGTTGGCACTGCTGTTCTTGAGCTTCTGTAGGCCTCTTCCACCTCTTCTGCCAGTAGATGGCAGCTCTGCCACACATGCATAGCAAAATAGATGCATGCTTATAGATGGATGGACCAGAAGACAAACAGACAGGCAGACCCTTGACAACGGGCATTATCATTTTTATGTGAAATATGTTTTAAAAAAGCTTAGGCAGATTCTTATAGAAGTTATGACATTAGACAGTAGGGAGGCATTGCATAATGATATTGGCTTCAGAAAGTTGCATGTAAAGTCTCAAGCCATTTTTATTACTAAATATACTTATCATCAGTCAATAGAGCAGATCTGACCAGTTAGTACAGGGGTGAGCAACTTCAGTCCTTAAGGGCTGCAACCCAGTGGCAATATGATGGTATTCACTCAGGTAATATGATGGTCTTCATGTAAAAACTGACTTATCTCCAGAGATCGTCTTGGATAGAAACATCAGTGGTCACAGTCAAATCTGCTTCTTGACTTCCAAGTTGTATGTGACAACTGTTATGATTCTATCTTAGAAGAGGATCTTGAAAAAAAAATCACTTTCCAACAGATTTGAATGAATGATGAAAGGGTACTGAATCTAGTGAGCTATTTTTATTGTTAAAGGAGTAGCATCATTCGATAATTGTTTGTGGTCTAATTCTCTTGGCAGAATTCAGTATCATACCATGGGACAACCATAACTGTGTTTGTATTGAACACTGATCATTAAAGAAATATGCATTAAGATCCTGACCACCATAACTAAGACCCCTGATGTAGGCATTTGCTGAAACATGGCCTGTGTCTAGTCCTTCAATATATTTTAGATGTTACCCATCCTTGGAGGCTCATTGTGCTTTTTTGCATGTGGCAGATCAAGAACAACATGGCCACTCCATGCAAGTTACTCCTCATTTGTCTCTAGAGTTGCAACTGACATCTGATAAGATCTACCACCTTCAATGCCTCTCTTTTTAACCCCATTAAAGTGAGAAAGCTATTTTAAGTTTACCTGTGAGTAGAAATGCTCTGTATTCCATCTTCATGCCATCGGATAATTTCCCTGCTGCCATATATTCAATACAGTATAAACAGGAACTAGTCCCACTTTTCAGTTGAAAACCTAAAGTCATATCCTTTCCTTATACCTCTTATTGCCTTGGTAATTGGTCCCAGTCCATGAGGGCTGCCAATAGATGAAGTTTCAGGATATCTCTAATGCAATAAACAGTGGAATGGGGTGGGTCCCTGGGGCTGTGGCTAGATCAATATCTTGCTCAACATAGCTGCAGTAACCAGGGAGTCTTGGGATGGGACCAAAAGTTGGTTTGTTTGGCTCCTCCAGCCAAAAAGGTGTTCCACTGTTAATATGTCAGAGAGATTTGCAAGACTACTACCTCCAGCTGCTTAAGGAACTGAAGGTATTTCAAGCCTAGTAGTGTGGAAGAGTGAATGCCAGATCAGGGGATGAAGGTGTACATATGGAAAAGCACTGTGAGACAACTTCATCGTGAGTTAAGGGACCAGTTTGGGGAATTTACTCTCCTAAAAGTGTAGGGAAGGCTCAAGGTAAGGAAGAAGTGGCAAGAGAGGGAAAACCTAAGAGTGAATTTTGTGAGAGCAGTGCTGGGGAGGGGGCAGGGTAGACCTGCAGGTAGTAAAAGCTGTTTTGAGGTATGAAGCAAAAAAAATACATTAAAACTGAGCAGTGCTGGAAGAGGAGAAAAAAACCTTTATGGTCCTTATAGGACTGGTCTGAGGTCTCATCAAAGAACTTTGTATTAAGGCACTGCTAAGTGTGGCCTTGGTGTGTCAAAACCTGGACTGGAATGCTGGACTAGCATATCCTGAGGGAAGTTTTTGGAATGAGTGTGTCTCTCTTCTCTATTTCTTTGAGGGTTTCATTGTTTTGTGGATATGTGTTTTCCTTCCTAATTTATTAATGGAGTTCTTTTTAAATTTATTTTAATTTTGTAAGTATCCCGTTGTGACCTGTTTCTTTCAGAAATGGTGATACAGCAAGATCTGATAAACTATAGTATAAACTACACAAGCAGTGACTGGAGAAAGGATTCAGAAGAATCTGGGGGGAACAGAGAACACATGACCGGTTAAGTCGATATTCAGAGTTAACCAGCCATGGCTTAGCGGGCAAAGATAGGCCTGCTTTTTATGCGGCCTTATTTGCTCACTAAGCCTAGCCAGTTAAGTTCCCAATATTGGGACTTAACCAGTCACGTCCCTGAAATGCTTCCAGAACGCCCCCAACACCAGCTTTTATTTCAGCACTAATTGGTTATTTTCAGTGGCAATAACTGAAAATGACTGGTTATCTACCGAGATGCGAGTTAACTAGCCGACAGCCATTTCCGGCCGGTTAACTCGCTTTGAATATTGGCCGGATTGTGTTTTCTTCATGAAGCATTAAGCATTTCAGGGTCAATATTCAGCTGGCGGTGGTAAGCGTTTTACTCACTGCCAGTGGCATTATTCCAGATATTCAAAGTCAGGACCTGTCTGGGCTTCGGCTTTGAATATCTGGTTATTTTTAAGTCAGCTAACAAATAAACACTTAAGTTGATATTCATCACTTAAGCAGCTGTGTTTTGCTGCATAAAAATAGGACAGACTTTTATGCAGTCCCATTTATGCGGTAAACCTGGCTGCTTACCCCCGGATTCTATATAGCTCACCTAGACATCCACGACAAAATCCAAGTGTATTCTGTAACAATACATGTAACTTAATTGGCTTAACAAGTCAATCGGCGATATTAACAGCACTTAACAAGCAATATTGAGCACTAATTGGCAGAACTTCCTAAGCGTATCCTGTAATGCATTGCGCCTAAGTTTTAATGCGTGCAGGCAAAAAGGGGCATGGTTATGGGCAGAGAAATGAGCATTTCAAAATTTACATGCATTGTTATAGAACATGGCCCTTTGCGCCTAAATCTATGCACTGGGATATACACCACATTTTCATTGGTGTAAATGGAGGCACATAGTTTTAGGTGCTAGGATATCAACTAAGCGCGTTCTATATGCTGTGCCTAAATCTAGGTGCCACTTATAGAATACTCTTAGGCAGAAATGTTTTCCGCACGGATTTTCTAGGCGCCATATATAGAATCTGGCCCTTAAGGGCTGAACATCAGCACTTAAACAGACAAGTGCTGACTCCACCCCTGGAACACCCCAACATAGCCAGTTTTGGGTTCCTCACTAACTGTGATATTCAACCGCACTCAGTTATTAAAGTGCCACGGAACATTAGCGGCTAGCCCTAACCAAGCGATTTAACTGGTCAGTGGCCAGCCTATACAAAGAGAAGTGGGAAGTGGGCCAATGACTCAAGAGACTGGGGCAACAGAACCAAAACTGAAAATCTTTATTGGAGACTCGACACAGATCTGTGTTTCGGCCACAGGCCTGCCTCAGGAGTCTTTAGTGTCAATGGCGAGAAATCACTAAGATTGTATCGCACCTATGGAACTGAACACAATGTCAGAAAGTGGCCAGCCTAATCACTTTGAACATTGGGCCCTTGATTTCCTGAAAGTCTGCCTCAGTGCTTGATCTGCCATGTGTAGCCCCAGGAAGAGATGCCACAGGCTAGAAAAAGGGATTTAGTATGACTGCCTCACTGCCCATTCGAGGGCACTCTGGTCGACATGTACCTATTGTACTTGAATGTACACTACTACAAATCACTTTTGGGCTTGTAGGCAGTGCATAAGAAATTAATTAAATAAATATATAAAAGCATGAGGCAGGAGTGTATGACAGCACACACACACACACTCTCACACCTACGTGTATATGTATATAACATTTTTGTATCGCGTGGCTGACTGTGAAACAGGTATTATGAACTGATTAGCAAGATGTCCCAGTTCACAGCCCTCGTTTATGTCTCTGCTCACTTAATAAAGCAAAGAAATTAGAAAACCTTGCTGAGGAGGGGGTAAGAGCTTTTAAATACCTCTGCCATAAACCCAATTAGAATCATTTTAGAGATGGGTATACACATATTAGATTTTAATTAAGATGTGTTGATTCTAATCTCTGAGATGTGGTTACAGCTCATCTAATAATTACGGGAAAGTCAATTTCATTGCTGCCTTGTGATTAAGTGAAATTAGTAATGATAATTATAGCTTTAATCTTTGTTTTTCAGTTGCAGGTTACTGTGTGTGCACATGTGTGTGTGTGTGTGTGTGTGTGTGTGTGTGTGTGTGTGTGTGTGTGTGTGTGTGTGTGCACAGCGGGGTGGAGTCCACATATGAAGGGGTAAGTTTGGGAAAAAATTATAATGAATTTATATCCACTTTTAAATACAGTGGTCTATTTAAGGGGTTGATAGATAAGAAGGAAGTCTGTCTTTGGTCTGCTTTAACAGATAGCATAGATAACACAATCTACTGCTTTCACCCTATTTATTCAGGTCTTTATCTAGATTTGTCAGCTGTATCTTGGATTTTTGTCTTTCTAGTTGCTCAGAAAGAGACAACACAATTGCTTGGTAATACTGAAGTACAAGAGGATGTCAGCAAACAAAGTGAAGTTAAACCATTTGGATGAAATACATCAATTCATCTTCTGCTGGATGGTTTTTGTTTTACATTGTTGCTTGCTACTTCAAATGGTCAATTGCTCAGGAAAGTGGTATAAATTGTGTAAATAAATGCATAAATATGTTAGGCAGCAGGTATCACATATAGATAAGAAGAGTGCATGTCATTGGCATTATAGGTCAGAGCTTCTCAAACCTGTACTGGTGAATTCACATGAAAATAAAAGAGGTGGGAGTATAAGCCAGGCTAGCCAAAGACTGGAACCAAAATGAAATTAAAATATACAACGTTTAATGATTTTGAAACTAATAATAATAATAATAACAATTTCACATTTCATTTTGGTTCCAGTCTTTGGATAGCCTGGCTTATACTCCCACCTCTTTTATTTTCATTTTACGCCCCATGGGATCTATTGAGTTCTCCACGTACGTGGATTCTCTGGTGAATTCACAGCCAGTCAGATTTCCAGGATTTCCAGAATGAATATGCATGAGATATATTTGCATTATATTTACCAATTGGCTGTGTATTTATTTATGAAAATCTTGAAAAACAGATTGGCTGCAACCCTCCTGGACTGGATTTATAGATCGTCTAAGTTAGTGGTTCTCAACCCAAATCATGGAATACAGAGGAGAATTTTCGATATGATGTCTAAGTCCATCGTTGGATGTACTGCAAAAAACATCCAAAATCTCCCAGGTACACATCTGACCATTGCTCCCTTACCTTGTCTGCTAAGCTCCCCAAAACCCACTACCTCCAACTGTACACCACTACCATAGCCCTCACGGGTGAAGGGAGCACCTATATGTGGGTACATTGGGTTTCTGGTGAGTTTTAGAGGGTTCACAGTTTCCTCCACAACATGTAGGGGGAGGTAGATGCTTGGGTCCACCTGTCTGCAGTGCACTGCATCCACCACTAGACTACTCCAGGGACCTGCATACTGTTCTAATGGACCTGAGTATAACATCTGAGGCTGGCATAGAACTGGCAAGTAATGTTTTTCATCACATTTTTGGGGGGTGGGAGGAGGTTAGTGACTACTGAGACAATAAGGGGAGGTCATCCCTGATTCCCTCCAGCGGTCATCTGGTTATTTAGGGCACCTTTTTGTGCCTTATTCGTTATAAAAACAGGTCTAGCTCAAAACATCTTAGTTTTAGTCCTGGACTTTTTTGTTTTCTTCCATTATGACTGAAAAACATCTAAGTCTCAGGAATGCCCAAGTCCCGCCCTAAACACACCCCTGATATGCCTCCCTTGAGATTTGGATGCACTTCTGATGGACTTCAAAGAAAACACGTCTAAAAATAGGTTTTGAAATACTGATTTGGATGTTTTTGTGAGAAAAACGTCCAAATGATGCTTTATGCCACTTTTTAGACATTTTTCTACACTGAAAATGAGCCCAATAGAAACACAGCAAATGATGGCAGGTTTTGAAGACGTTTTGAGCTGCAATAGTCCCTGAAGCAGTTACCAAAACGGGGGCCTCGTTAAACACAGCCTTTTGGAACTGCATACAATATAATTGGCCTCAGCCCATGCCAACAGATAAATGTTAATGACAATTTAGTAGCACAGTTATGTTGTTTGTTTCATTAGCAGTTTTGTTTAGTTGAACACGAGGGGATGAACAAATGTTTTTTGTTTTTGAGACCAATGATGTTAGAACCTATAGCACTGGTTGGAGCAAATTTGAGCTT
Source organism: Microcaecilia unicolor (assembly GCF_901765095.1). NCBI lineage: Eukaryota > Metazoa > Chordata > Amphibia > Gymnophiona > Siphonopidae > Microcaecilia > Microcaecilia unicolor. The sequence continues at coordinate 54,841,066 of NC_044042.1, forward strand.
TTCATTATTGTAGGGCTTATCATTTGCAGTGCTGTTTAGAGCAAAGTGTGGCTCTTTACCATAGCATGGTACAAGGTTATAATAATTGCCTCGTAACAGTATAGTTTATTGATGGTCTCTTTCTGTTAAGCATGGAACATTGACTGCAAACGTACAAGTGCCATTCATTAGTATGACATATATTTATCTCCTTTGAGAGTTACATTATATGTATTTACAGTGGGGGAAATAAGTATTTGATCCCTTGCTGATTTTGTAAGTTTGCCCACTGACAAAGACATGAGCAGCCCATAATTGAAGGGTAGGTTATTGGTAACAGTGAGAGATAGCACATCACAAATTAACTCCGGAAAATCACATTGTGGAAAGTATATGAATTTATTTGCATTCTGCAGAGGGAAATAAGTATTTAATCCCTCTGGCAAACAAGACCTAATACTTGGTGGCAAAACCCTTGTTGGCAAGCACAGCGGTCAGACGTCTTCTGTAGTTGATGATGAGGTTTGCACACATGTCAGGAGGAATTTTGGTCCACTCCTCTTTGCAGATCATCTCTAAATCATTAAGAGTTCTGGGCTGTCGCTTGGCAACTCGCAGCTTCAGCTCCCTCCATAAGTTTTCAATGGGATTAAGGTCTGGTGACTGGCTAGGCCACTCCATGACCCTAATGTGCTTCTTCCTGAGCCACTCCTTTGTTGCCTTGGCTGTATGTTTTGGGTCATTGTCGTGCTGGAAGACCCAGCCACGACCCATTTTTAAGGCCCTGGCGGAGGGAAGGAGGTTGTCACTCAGAATTGTACGGTACATGGCCCCATCCATTCTCCCATTGATGCGGTGAAGTAGTCCTGTGCCCTTAGCAGAGAAACACCCCCAAAACATAACATTTCCACCTCCATGCTTGACAGTGGGGACGGTGTTCTTTGGGTCATAGGCAGCATTTCTCTTCCTCCAAACACGGCGAGTTGAGTTCATGCCAAAGAGCTCAATTTTTGTCTCATCTGACCACAGCACCTTCTCCCAATCACTCTCGGCATCATCCAGGTGTTCACTGGCAAACTTCAGACGGGCCGTCACATGTGCCTTCCGGAGCAGGGGGACCTTGCGGGCACTGCAGGATTGCAATCCGTTATGTCGTAATGTGTTACCAATGGTTTTCGTGGTGACAGTGGTCCCAGCTGCCTTGAGATCATTGACAAGTTCCCCCCTTGTAGTTGTAGGCTGATTTCTAACCTTCCTCATGATCAAGGATACCCCACGAGGTGAGATTTTGCGTGGAGCCCCAGATCTTTGTCGATTGACAGTCATTTTGTACTTCTTCCATTGTCGATTGACAGTCATTTTGTACTTCTTCCATTTTCTTACTATGGCACCAACAGTTGTCTCCTTCTCGCCCAGCGTCTTACTGATCGTTTTGTAGCCCATTCCAGCCTTGTGCAGGTGTATGATCTTGTCCCTGAGATCCTTAGACAGCTCCTTGCTCTTGGCCATTTTGTAGAGGTTAGAGTCTGACTGATTCACTGAGTCTGTGGACAGGTGTCTTTCATACAGGTGACCATTGCCGACAGCTGTCTGTCATGCAGGTAACGAGTTGATTTGGAGCATCTACCTGGTCTGTAGGGGCCAGATCTCTTACTGGTTGGTGGGGGATCAAATACTTATTTCCCTCTGCAGAATGCAAATAAATTCATATACTTTCCACAATGTGATTTTCCGGATTTAATTTGTGATGTGCTATCTCTCACTGTTACCAATAACCTACCCTTCAATTATGGGCTGCTCATGTCTTTGTCAGTGGGCAAACTTACAAAATCAGCAAGGGATCAAATACTTATTTCCCCCACTGTATAGTGTCCTGGGCACGTATGCCATGGAGATATTTAAATGTCTCTATCATATCTCCTCTTTCCCATCTTTCTTCCAAAGTATACATATCCTCCCAATATTCAAAAGGATTTAACCTGCCAGGATGGGCACCTAAACAGTTAAATGCCCTATAACCGTCTATCCGGCAATATTCAACAGGGAATAGCTGGCTATCCCCTGCTGAATATTGCTGGCTAGCGGATAACCGGTTATGGGACCCTTTTACCAAACTGTGGCAAAAGGGGGATGGTGCTGGCATCGGCTCATGTTTTACATGCGTGCCAAAGCCCCCTTTTACCACAGCTAGTAAAAGGGAAGGTCTTGCTTTCCCGCAGGAAATGGCCGGGCGGCAAGTAAAGCACTTGCCGCATGGTCATTTTGGAGGGGAGCCCTTACTGCCACCCATTGAGGTAGCGGTAAGGGCTCCTGTGCTAGCCTGGCGATTACCACCGGGTACGGAAATGACGGCGTGGTAGGGGTGGGAAGTACCTCCGGGCTGCTGCAGTAGCCCGGCGGTACTTCTGTTATAATGTTATAGCATTATAGCGTCGGGCTTACCGCCGCTTAGTAAAAGAAGCCCCATATCAGGCAATTTAACTGGCTATCTGTCGCTTTTCAGCCCGACTTTAGCGGCCAAATAAAGCTGCTTGAAAACATCGGATATCTTTGGCCAGTTTCAAGATAACTGGCTAGGTGCGAATACCCAAAAACTAGTGGGGTGTGGAATTGAAAAATTCACTAGAAAACAGTATGCCAACAATTTCCACTCACCGAGTAACAGGAAGTTGACCTTAAATTGAAATTTTTTGGGGCCAATGATGAAGGGAAGATCTTAGGGATCTGTTCAGCTCTGGTAGATCTGTGGTATCTAGGAGCTCTTTGAGGCCTTTTTCCTTCCTGCTCGGTGCTGCACGATTTATATACAGTTGGAGCAGCACTTCTTTTTACACAACCTTATTAGGTCTGAATACCTACATAGCCAGTTATGTTGAAACTGGCTAAATCTAAACCGGATATTTAATGCCGGTCACCAGGAACAGACCGCATTGAATATCCAGCATCATCACGGACTGCGGGAATTAGCCGGGCTAACTCCCATGGTCTGAATATTGGCACCATTGAGATCTTTAAGTCTGTCCTCGTAGTCTCTATGACAAAGAACACTGACCATTTTAGTAGCTGCTCTCTGGATGAGCTCCATTCTGTTTGTATCTTTTGGAAGGTGCATTCTCTAGAATCAAACACAGTACTCTGAACAGAAGCACTATAACCTCCTTTGTCCTGCTGGGTATTCCTCTAACTATACCCCCATGCATCCTTCTGGTTTTTGCTGTCACCTTTTTTACCTATCTGGCCACATTAAGATCATTAGGTATGATCACTGTAGCTGCCCAGATCATGACACTAGTCACAGAAGCCTGAGAGATCATCATCAGATACAATCAGCAATCAGCTTTTCTGGATACTCAAAATACATATGTGTCAGATTTGCACACACAAATTTACATATGATATAGGGAGTTATACATATGTATTGAAGATATCCTGAAAACCAGAGTCAGTGGAATGGATGTGCTGGGGCTGGTCCAGGCACCTTCTGAAGCCAGGCCTTTTCTTCCTTAGTAGATATCTGAGGTATATGATTTTTTCTTCTGGTTTATGTTATCCTGGATGGCTTCATTCACTCCCTTTTCTGAACTCCAAGACTATTTTCTGCTCAGTACTGACAAGCAGCCTCATGTGCCAGGCATACCTCTATACAGGTCTGCAGTAAGGGGTAGAGCAATGGAGAAAAGAAGACAGTGCATGCTCAGTTCAGTAAATATAAGCTCTTTAGCTCATAGAGGCTACTCAATGAAACCGTAGTAATTTTTTAACATGTAACATATAAGATTGGGTTAATTCTATAACCTAGCTCCTACATCTATGCACCACTTACACACATCAAAGATGCCTTTAATTGGCATTTTCAGGCATAAGTGTACTAGGCACTATTCTATAAAGTAGCATGTAACTCTAAGGTGGGCATAAACATGGGAGGAGTACAGGAGGGCCATGGTGCCAAGTAAGGCCCATAATTTATAGAATACTATCAGATATGTGCATCACTTGACTCACTTAGGTGTGCAATTATACAAGCACAGGAGAAAAGTCTAGTATCAGAGTACAAACCTGGTTATGTTAAAGGCGAAATGCTGATTTGAACTAATTTGGATGGGTTCTTCGGTAGCCTTTTCCTTGCTGTGCACTGCTTCCTCTCAGGCAAACATCCATACAGTCCGTGAGGTGCACTATCAATGCAGTAGCATTTAGCAACTGACTACAGCTTTCGAGATATTCGAAGGAGTGGAGACGGTACTACAATAACAGTACCGGCAAATGTGAGATAAACCTACAGCTTTCAAAGAACACTTGACTCAAGATTTGGAGTAATATGAATACAGCTGACTGACTTTTGAATATAACGAAAATGACGGCTATTATAAGATAAAATGTATATGCTATGAATGCGGACGTGTGAGAACCTAGTGTGTGTAGATGATTGGCGAGTTGAAGTGAGTTCCGAGGAAACTATGATGGTATCCATGTAACCTGAGCACATGTTTTCTAATAAATGTTATGATTAAAAAATACATATTAGATATTTGTGGAGTACTATAAGTGATTGCATCACTTAGGTATGACCATTCACACCTGCCATTGACATGGTATAAAGAGTCATGCCTAACTTTTGGGATGCCAATGTAGGTTTGTGCTAGTCTTGACCTAGGCAAGTCTAAATGAAGTTATAGAATTGGCACTAAGTGTGCCCCATTACAGCACCTAAATTGAGGCTCTAGGTTATAGAATTGTCTCCATAGTTGCTAAGGATAGGCAGCCAGAAAATGTTTTTATGTAATTTCTTGTGTTGTTTCTGGGAATTTTCTTTTGATTCATTCTCATTTGGCCATTTTGTCATCACAGGAGCAAAGTTATTCACAGGCTGATTCTATATAGGTCGCAAAACATTGAGCACCACAATTTGGGCATCCAGGGCAAATGTGCATGTAAATTAAGTAGTTAACAAGGTGACCACAATTTCTTCATTCCTTGCAATTCTTTTAGGGTTATGATCCTCTTATGATCCCAGTGCTTCTCTGGTACTATAAGGTTATGTGAGTTTAGAGTTTCCAGTGGATGAGCCCCGATTTCATCTTGTGCATCTCTGTATCCAGGCCTCCTAACATTAGCACATTACACCTGGACACATGCCCCCCAATATTCAGCACTATTGAACCAGTCAGAATGGCTGAATATCTCCTGTTAGCGGCTAGCAGATAGCCGGTTATATCGTGCGATATAACCAGCTATCTGCCAATTTTTAAAGCCAGTTTAGTGGCCATATTTGGCCATATGAAAACAAAGAATACCTTTGGCCAGTTTCAAGATAACTGGCTAACTGAATATCGACTTAGCCGGAAACGGCCCGGCATTGAATATCCGGACTCAGCAGAGACCATAGGAGTTAACTGGTCTAACTCCTGCCGTTTGAAAATTGGCCTCATGATGTGCAATTACTTCCAGTTCTGTGCTCTAGAATCTGCCTTTATCTGTTTTTCCACTCTTTGCTATGCAGACTGCGAACCATATTGTGTGCAATCCTGTGTTGCAGTTAACCAACCACTCAAATTTAGGTTTCTTTTTACCTCTGAATTCTCCTGTAATGATTCTTGGAAATTTAATCAAGGATTCCTAGAAGCAGATTGCTCAGCTTCAGCTTTTGTAGGATCACTATGGAGGGCAGACAAGTATATAGCATAAAAATAGGTACATGTACATCAGTTCTGAACCCTTTCCAAAACAAAATAGCGGAATGCAGTAGATAATGTCCTTTTAAGACAGAAGCATGGGCTGTTCTCTGAAGGCGCTGGCCTAGCAGCTGGTGAACTATCTGGGAAACAGGATGCTATCAGCTAGAAACAGCTGAGACCTTTAGCTCAAATCTATTAATCCTCTTTATTGAACCTGGGTCACCTCTCATTCCTGGCAAATTAACCAGCATCCCCCACTACAAGTACATGAAGACAGAAACAGACAGCACAACTCCTGTAGTTTCCATGGACCGGGGCTTGGGGGTCAGAAGGGCTTTCCAGACTCCATTTGCAAGCTTTTGTCAATTTAAAAAAGGAACATCAGCTACACTTGTATAAATTACGAGAAAAGGTTGCGGAGAGACCTCAGCCGCTGCAGCGCAGAAGCAAGCGTCAGGGCAGAGCTCTCTGCATTTGGGCAGCTGCTCTCATTAAATTATAAGTACTGGAAAATAGAATACTATTTCTGTAGTAGGAGAGAGAGGAATACTCAGGGAAGAGACAAGATGCCAGGCAATGAATGGCAGGGGGTTGGGGGAGGTTTAAGGATTGTGACTGTCCCTACCTATGAACAGGTTAAGATATTACATGTAATAAGCATGGCTAATATCATGCATATAAGATGCCAGAGACTGAAATATCACAAAGCAAATTCTCATCAGCCCTTTATTGTGTGACATGGTCTTTGTTACTGTGGTTATGATAGGATGGTCAGCAAATATCTACTTCTTTACAATATAGATGTGAGAGATTGTGAAATGACTAAAGTAATGTTGTGGGAAAAAATGCACTGCTGGGTGTTTTAAGGGCAGGTTTGCTAGTAGTATTAGTTCACAGCAATTTGCAAATGACCTCCTGCTCAATTATTCACAAATCCAGGATTTGAACAGCCCCAAAATATAGCTATTTCTTTTTCCAAATAAATGCAAATACATTCCCTGGTGAGTTTTCTGAAAACCAGACCTGGAGGGTCCTTTTACCAAGCTTCAGGAAAAAGGGCCCTGCAGTAGCAGCGGAGGCTGTTTTTCCCGTGCACCAGGGACCTTTTTACTGCCATGCAGCGGGGATTCCTTACCTCCACCCATTGGGGTGGCAGTAAGGGCTCCCATGGTAACCTGGCAGTAATCAGGTTTTTTCCCCCGGTAACAGCTCACATTCGACCCGGAACTACCACCAGTGTCCACATTGGGCCAGCGGTAGTCCCTTGTTGGGCTTACTGCCTCTCTGTAAAAGGCCTCATAGTGTGCTATATAAGAATAGTGTGTGCTAAGCAGAATAATGTGGACTAATAATGAAAAGAATACATGAAACACTTCTTAAATCGAAATACATGATATAGAAAAAAACATGATATGAAAATGTTTCCAATCTCTTCAAAACGGCGTACCCCAACGACCCCACGTAAACCTCTTCACCCAGCAACACAGCATGACTATAATCGTACTGGACAACACGCAATCTTCATCCCTTCCGACCCTCCACTTATACCTCATACGATCACTATACAACCTTGTATTTGTTATCAACCGACTGGGCAAACGCCTTTGACGATACTATGTAAGCCACATTGAGCCTGCAAATAGGTGGGGAAAATGTGGGGGTACAAAAGCAACAAATAAATAAATAAATGCACATGTCTAATTCAGGGGTGTAGCCAGACACCACTTTACAGAATACACCTAACAAATTCTGCATATACTGTAAATTCTAATTAATGCCAATTAGTATCAATAATTGCTTAAGTGGCATTTATCAGCACTGATTGGCATGGTAAGTAATTAAATTGCATGCGCAAATTCACAAGGCGATTGGATTTTCATGTGCAATTTCAGTCACACTATATAGAATCCGGGGCTATGTGCTGACCGTGCGAGTATTTAGCGGCAGATAACTGGCTATCTCGTGCTGAATATTCTTGGATAGCTGGTTAAGTGCTATTTAACCGGACAGAGTTGAACGGTTATGTTCCACATTTCAGGGTGTACCGAGGGCGGGGCGGTGGTCCACCCTGAGTGCACGCTGCAGGAGGGGTGCAGGGAGCAGCCATGTGGCTGTCGGCTCCGTCGGTTCCCTGCTCCCTCTGCTGTTACTTCCTGTTCTGGTGCAGAGGGAGCAGGGAACCAGCGGAGCCGACAGCCACACGGCTGCTCCCAGTACCCCAGCAGGTAAGAAGAATGCACCCGGGGGGGGGAGGGGCTTGAATGTGATGAGCCAAGAGGGGGAAAGATGATGCACCGGGGGGGGGGGGGGGGGCGCAGTGGCGATCCGCCCCGGGTGGCAGCCGACCAAGGAACACCACTGCGCTCTGCATGTCATTAGTCTTCTCTTCTTCTTCCACGTTGCCCCAGAATTTTATTTGCTTCCCATCCTCTCTCCTTTCTCAGTCTCTCACTGTCTTCCCTAAGCTTGCTTTTCCACTCTGCTCCCCAAAAGTATTTCCAATGTTGTTCATTGTGGCATTGACCCAGTGGTGTCTGCCACAGAGTTTGCCACACACTAACTTACTCAATAGCTTCCCTGGTGAGGTGGGAACTGTGTGTAAGGGGGTTACCATTAAGCCTCCTCCCCATTAAGGTAGTTCAGAGTGGGGTGTAACTCACAGTGGGAGAGGGCCAGAGCCCGAGGTTCGGGGCACATTTTGAGTGCCACCCCCACCACCACCACCACCTCGCTGCTTCCCCTCACAAACAAATATCTTTGCTGGCAGGGGTCCCCAATCCCCGCCAGATGAAGCCTTCTTCAGCGCCGGTCTCCGGCGCAGCCGCTTTCACTGCCTGACCCTTGCTCCGCCTGTGCACACTGAAGAAAGAAGAGCAGGGGGCAGGCAGCGAACGCAGATGCACCTGAGAACGGCGCTGAAAAAAGCTTCGGCTGGTAGGAGTTGGGGACCCCCGCCAGCCAAACCAGGGGCCCGGATGAAATTTGCAGGGGCCCAGGCCCCCGTGACTCAGACATGCAAAGCCAAGTTTCAGCATCTATGGCTTTACTTCCCTCTCCCCCTCCCCTCCTCTGGCCATCCAATAAAGTACTGTGCTTCAGTAAATATTCAAATTACTATTCCCTTCCATTGCTTAGCCTCCTTTGACACTAATTACTCTGCAGATTGCCTGCAACTGGTAACACATTATTAAATGTGAAATACATTATCCTGTCCATTCACTGCTATTTTATAAAGATAAAGCATCTGCAGTATAGAGAGAGCTAGCAAAGAAATTGAGTGGGGAAACTCAAGATGACCAATTCATCCTACAGCTAAACAATAGGGATGTACTGTAGGCCCCAAAAAAGTTTGATTAATGTTTGTATTTTCAGAATTTTCCCTGATTATTGTGTGTTTGTTCATGTTTTTGGTTTAAATGTGTTTTTTGCTTACACAAATCGATTGTACTTATATTTAATTTTGTAGGCATACATGCAAACAATTGACATACACAAAAATGTTTTAGACACCCAAATGAACCGAACGTGCACTGACAAATACACAACCCTACTACACAATTGCAAACATTTTCTCCCTGACATTCAGCCCGCGATTGTCATCAGTTTTAAAATCTGCAGCAGGCTGAATCTAACCTGGATAATCAATACCGGGATTAAATAACTGGCTCAGCTGCCGATCCAGCAGTTATACAGGTGCTGACCAATATTCAGTGCTGGCACCCACACAGCTAAGTGAGAAAAGATAAGACTGCCTTTTGAGCGGTCTATCTGCCCGTACAGCTATGTGGTCACCAGCACTGAAAATAGCCAAAGCCCACTAACTGCTACTTCCTGCCTGACTCCACCCACAAATCTTCCTGGCACTAACTTCACAGTGGTGTGGTGGTCAGAGGTGATATTCAGTGATGGCACTGTACTGTTAAGTGCCACTGAATATCCAGGGATGGTCTGCTGAGTGGGGTTTAAGTTGACAGGAGGGGCAGTGGGGTTTAAGCGGGTAGGAGGGGCTCCTGCAAGATTAAATGCCATGGGCAGACTGGATGGACCGTACAGGTCTTTATTCTGCCATCATCTATGATGTTACTGTGTAATATCTACCCCTTTGCATACATTGTAACATATATTCCTTCTTAGATTTAATGGGAAATGCCACTTTTGAAATACTGTGCCTGTGGTTCAACCATATACACTGGAATCAAGACAAAAACAAATTCAAAACGTTTCCAGCAATAATCATTTTTAACTGATGAAAGTTGGTGTAAAGTGTTTCAATGTTGTTCTTTGTGGCACTGACCTCTGACCCAGTGGTCAGGCACTATATGGATTCTCTGGCAACATTCGTATAAGTGTTTTTGAAAATAGTTGGCTGGAGGAGGTATATGTTTACCATGCTCCAGTAAACATTTAACTCCTTACAATCAATGACTGATGTGTTTTTATTCAGAGACTGGCCAGGATTGAACTTTGTAATGTGCATCTAGGGTGAAGGACTGGTGTTGAGAAGGAGGGGAAACAGATCCCAATGAAATATAGCCTTGACAGCTAGCTCTGACCATGCCCAATGTGGCAGTATGCCTAGTATGAATCCCTCTCAAAGTCACCCAGTCTATTACATATATGTAATTCAAGAATGGGAACTAAATGAGCACCTGAGTGGAAAGGCTGTGGCAATATCTGTACAGCATCAGAGAGAACTCATGGCAACCAGCAAAGCCACATTCAAAAGTTCCTGAAGGAAAATCCCATAAAACATTATTAGCCAGATAGACTTGAGAAAGCCATTTTTCCTCCACGGAAATTAACTAGATCTACTTTGAGGATCTGCTGAGTACTTGCAACATGGATTGACCACTGTCTGAGACAGAATACTTGGATCAGTAGCCCTCTATCTGACTCCACATGGCTGTATTTTTAATGTTCTTGTATTCTCATCTCTATGTATGTGTCCAGAGAAACTGAACTATGAAAATTATCAGTATTCATGAAAAATCTAATGGCTTTAGATCATTTGCTTCTACATTAAGTCAACAATAGCAGTCACACTGATGATCTCAAGTTTTGTAAAACAGTGTGACACCAATTCACTGTTAATTAGACAGTTAAGTCCTCAAGAGTAAGTAGTAGAAGATTTTCATCATGATGGAGGAAGGGGTGGAGGGGGGTATGGATGGGAAATTAAAATGCAGAACATTAATGATGTGACTAATTTTGAGGTATTAGTGTTGATAATAAGGGATTCTCTTTGTAGCTTGGTTTATATCTCACTGGGGTGTTCTAAGGAGGGAATACCTGAGATTTTAGAGTGTTTTAATTTGGCAGCTTGGACTTATGTGATGCTATATTGAGAGATGTTCATTGGGGGGATTCAATGCCCATCGATCTTCGCTCTGTGCACGAAATTACTCAGTTTAAAAGAGATTTAAAAACCCATATGTTTATTCGAGCATTAGGATCACTAGGTGAATGATAATGTTTTGGTTTTTTAACAGTGTTTGATGTCACATTTTTATTCTAGTTTTGTGTAAGTTTGTACTACTTGAAGCAATGTATGATTTTGTTTCTTTTTATTACTTATCTATTTGTTATATTGGATTTTTATTATGTATTTTTGTTCCCCGCTTAGATTACCTCAGATATAGCGGGTTTGAAATAAAGATTTTATTATTATTATTATTACTCCTGTGCTAATCAGGTAGTGTGCAGTAATGTGCCTGTGCTACCCAATTAGCACAGGCATGCCTACTCTCCGCCCCCCAGACACGCCTGCCATAGGAAAAAATAAAATATATATTTTACTGTGGGAGTAGCATGCTCTTCTGCCCAAACTACCGTGAGGCAGCTCAACGCATCCTGTGGTAGTGCCCTTTTACCGCATGGTAGGCCCACGTTAGGCCCACCACTCCTTAGTAAAAGGGCTCCTTAATGTGCGTTAACAGCCATAATTAACGTGTGTTAATTGTAAGAGCTTGTGGTAACTGTTGGGGCATGTCCAGCATTCCCCCTCAAGTTTTCACAAGGACATGTTCCTTAATGCACTTGACATAGGGCTACGAGTGTGGATACACCTAAGGACCCCATTCAGGTGGCATTAAGTGAAGCAGCATTAACTGCACAAGTGCCAATTAGCACATGCTACCCACCATATGCTGACTTCAATATGCAATCGCCACCCCAAGTCATGCTAAACTGCACCATGACTTTTAGAACACTGGCTGTTTTAATCTATGCTACTTGTTAGCAAGTGTTAAAACCCATGCTAACTGCAGATGACATTTAATGTGAGCAAGTGGAAAGTGATGCATGTGGGAAAGAGGAACCCAAACTGTAGCTATGTGATACAAGTTTCCACATTGGGAATCACCATCCAGGAAAAGGATCTACATGTTATCATTGATGATACATTGAAATCCTCTGCTCAGTGCGCAGCCATGGCTAAGAAAGCAAATAGAATGTTAGGAATTATTAGGAAAGAAATGGAAAACAAAAATGAGAATGTTATAATGCCTTTATATTGCTCCAAGGTGCGACTGCACCTCGAATACTGTGTGCAATTCTGGTCACCACATCTCAGAAAAGGTACAGGAGAAGGGCAACAAAAATGATAAAGGGGATGGGACGACTTCCCTATGAGGAAAGGCTAAAGTGGCTAGGGCTCTTCAACTTGGAGAAGAGAAGGCTGAGGGAAGATATGGTAGAGGGCTATAAAATACTGAATGGAATGGAATGGGTAAATGTAAATCACTTGTTTACTCTTTCCAAAAATACTAGGACTAGAGGGCACGCAATGAAACTGCTAAGTAAATTTAAAACAAATAGGAGAAACTACTGTTGCCAGAGAATATGATAAAAGCAGTTCGCTTAGTAGGGTTTAAAAAAGGTTTGGATAATTTCCTAAAAGAAAAGTCCATAAGCCATTATTAAGATGGAGTTGGGAAAATCCACTGCTTATTTCCACTGTTTCACTGTTCTTGGATCTTGCCAGGTACTTGTGACCTGGATTAGCCACTGCTAGAAACAGGATACTGGGCTTGATGGACCTTCAGTCTGTCCCAATATGGCAACACTTATGTTCTAGTAAACATATCCTATATTTGGTGAAGCCAAGGAGCAGAGTAACCAGTAAAAAGTCTACTCCTTATCTGAACAAACTTTTCCAAGAATGTTTTTGACATTTGATTAATTACATTAAATGCCCTTGTCTGAGAGATTTATTTCCAACAGCATTTGCCTTTCAGTCTCCCCTGAGTTTTACTACCGAAGTGCTCTCCACTCCATGGTAAGAGGTTGCCAAATGGTCTGGCCTTGAGAGCAGGAAGATAGCAGGGGAGGCAAACAGGAATAGAAATCTATTGTTCCCATCACATTTGTGTGTTCACGATACTAAATTACCGCCAGCTTTGACATTTCAATGGCCATATTGAAATGCACCCACCATAGATACAAAATGTCAGTGATCTCATTAGAAACGATCAGGGTAAAGTAAATATAAACATAAAGTGGATATTAACTGAAGTCACTAAAGAATAGAATGGCCAGTAGGGACCCAACATGCTTGAGAAGATAATGACACAGATAGGGTTGTTGTTTTTTTTTTTTAAATTCCCCTGAAACGATGGATAGCAACTGTGTATTTAAGCACAAACAACTACCTGTCATGGTTAAAGGTTTCAGATCTCTAACACTAGAGCAATTTCAACACTTTTTGGCTGTGATATTTTCCCCCTCCATGTTCAAGTAGATCAGCATGTAAATTAGAAGCAATAGGGTTGATATTTAAACAGCCAGAACAGGCTTGTGTGGGGCTATCCAGGGATATTCAGCAGCATTAAACTGGATAGTGTCTCTGAATATCCCCTCTAGCTGCCTCTGTGAGTGGTCTGGGGGTGGAGCAAGGGCGGAGTGGAAACTTAGCTTGTTAGCAACAATTCTCAGTCAACTGGCTAAGTAACCGCATAAAGGGGTCCTTTTACTAAGCTGCGGAAAAAATAGCCCTGTGGTCGTGGCGGGGGCAATGCCACTGAATAGCCAGTTCTAGGCTGGCCACTAAAGCTTATATGGTTAAGTGCAATATTCAGCCTTTGACTGCATAAGCTGAACCAATTAAAGACAGGACTGCTATTTATTTAGCCCAATTTAAGCGGTTATCTTATGCTGGAAAGTGCCATCTCTGCCCCTGGAATGTCCACAAATTGTCTGATTTTGGCGCAGGCGCAAACTGCGAATATTCAGTGGGGCTAACCAGTTAAGCGCTAGTGAATATCAGCAGTTAGCCACGGACAAATGATTTAAGCTTAAATCATTTTGAATATCGGCTGGCATGGGTTTAATACAGAAATAGGGAAGGGGATTCTAAAGTCCACCTGCAAGCTATGCCTCCTTCAGAGTCAGGCAGGCTTTGAGCCCCATGTGGCATGGGCAATTGCCCTGAATGCCTCCGCATGCCAGCCTTCTCAGCAGATAATCCATTTCCCTACTGTGGAGCTTTGTATAAATACAAACAAAAGGAACTGGACACTGTTGTCACAGGAATGCAAGAAGCTTTCAAATTGTGCGGGACTAAAGCATCATTTTTTTCAATACCTTAGTTATAAATAGCCTGTCTCTATTTTTTCACACTTATTTAGTAGTGTTTTTTTATGTGAAGGGCAGTGCCATAGCTGGGCACCTACATATATGTACCACTCATGTACAGAAATGAACAGAATACAGATATTGTTGTGGATAAGTGAACTCTTCACTGCATAATTTGCAACAAACAGACCCTTGTACTAAGCTGTGTTATGAGTTGACGAGCGCCCACTGCAGCTTAAAGTGGCATACCATGGCATACGCGCTTAGGCAATGTGTGTGCAATAACCATGTGCCAGGGGCATAGCCAGACTTTGGCGGGAGGGGGGTCCAGAGCCCGAGGTGAGGGGGCACATTTTAGCCCCCCCTGGCGGTGCTGCTCCTCCCTGTCCCTTTTGACCCCCCCCCCTTCCGCAGCGGTCAACCCTCCTCCACCACCGCCAGGTACCTTTGCTGGCAGGGGTCCCCAACCCCTGCCAGCCGAAGCCCCCTTCAGCGCCAGTCTCCGAGTCCGGCACGTTCGCTGATCTGGATTCTGTTTCTGTGAGTCCTGACATTCTGCACGTTCCTACATGCAGGACGTCTGGACTCACAGAAACAGAATCCAGATCAGCAAAGCGCTGGAGACTGGTGCTGAAGAGGACTTCGGCTGGCGGGGGTTGGGGACCCCCACAAGCAAAGGTACCTGATGGCGGTGGTGGGGGAGGGTTGGCAGCGGCAGGGGGCGGCGGTGGCAGTGGGGGGTGGGGTGGGGGTGAAAGCAGGGGGGCCAGGGCTAAATCTGTGGGGGCCCATGCCCCCATGGCCCCACCTAGCTACGCCCCTGCCATGTGCTACGATATCATGGGCCTGATATTCAGCTGGTGGCGATGAGCGTTTTGCTGACTGCCGCTGGCATTATACCCAGAAATTCAATGCCGGCCTATGTCCAGGCACTGGCATTGAGGTTCCGTGGTCTTCATGAGTTTTTAAGCTGGGGCCACATTGTATTTTAATGAGCTGAAAGAGAGCTGCCAGATATCTTTCCATGTGGGGCCACGACACTTCTGACCAGTGTACGTCAATGACATTCATCCACACCAGCTCACTTCATTGGGGAATATCCTCAAGGTTGTGAGCATTTCTAAATGCATTCTCTTTTGTTTATTGAGAAATTCCTTGTCCTTTAAGAATGCAGCTTTGCCCCCCTCCCTCACTTTCCTTTTTCTGGCCTGTGCGTGGGTTGAGAGGCAGAGTAGCAGGAAAAAGAAAAAAAACAGAAATACAACAGGGGCTGTCATTGTCCCCTGGGTCTTGAACCGAAGAACACCGACATAGCCATTTAAGTGTGATATTATGTTCTTACTGTCTGCATCCTAGTTGTCATCTCTCTCACTTTTCTTTTAGAAAGGTGCCAACCTTTTGATAACAAATCCAAGAAGTTGAAATTTAGATGTGCCTCATAATACACAATTGACTGGCATCTCCTGCTTATCAGCAACAAAAAAATTACTTTGCATAAATGAGACTGTGAGTTTATGCGCATGGTCTCGCCATGCCAGATCTCTTTAATTTGAAGGAGAAAATGCATTATGCGCCAGTCACTAGCACAGTATTGTCAACCTGGCAGAGACAAACAAATGTATGCTGTATTCTTTATTCTTCATAGATCATTAAACAGGAAAAGGAGGTTAATATTCCTGAAGGTTTGATGATGTGTGACTATTAAAAGAACACTATTTGCTGTTCCTCAGCTAAGTTGGTGCTGCAGCATTTGAAAGCAGGAAATGTTTACTTTGGCATGCAGAGTGGGCATGCATGAGATAAACCAAGACACTAGGGTTCATATTGAAATAGCACTAGTGTTTATTTATTTTACTGGGCAAAACTTCCAAGCCCTTGTAAAAGAATTGCAAATAGGTGTGCGAGTATCCTGTCATCAGACATGTCCAGTGTTATTAGACAGGTGATGAGGAATGGGACCATAGATAACATTCTTCATTTCCTGCATTGCCACTTACTGACACTTTGAAGCCTTCTGGAACTGAAACTGTTCCTACAATTAAAAGGAAAAACAGCCTTTCAGCACTCTGGTGACCTCTTCATGCTTCCACTGCCTTATTGCCACCCTTTCTTTCCCCTCCCCTGCCAAAGTTAGAAATGTTTCTACCTATTAATGACATTGCACAAGTACCAAACCGAGGGGCCCTTTTACTAAATTTCCCTAGTAAATGGGCTTAGCATGACCTTACTTGGCCATAAAATAGAAACTGCCATTTGATACAATTAAGGAGGGAGCCCTTACTGCTTCCTCTTTGGCAGGTGGTAAGGGTTTTATTTATTTTATTATTTATTTTATTTGTTAAATTTGTATCCCAGATTTTCCCACCTATTTGTAGGTTCAATGTGGCTTACATAGTACCGGAGAGGCGTTTCCAGACTCCGGTGAGAACAAATACAAAGTGATGTTGTGGTAAGATGAAATTCATGTGGCACGGCCACATTAGGGAATCGTACAATGGAAGAGTTGCGTTTTGTCCATTACGTACTTTAGTTTTGTTGTGTTGCAAGGATCAGGCATTTAAGTTGGATCGGTGGGGTATGCCTTTTTGAACAGGTTAGTTTTTAGTGATTTCCGGAAGTTTAGGTGGTTGTAGGTCGATTTCAAGGCTTTTGGCAATGCGTTCCATAGTTGTGTGCTTATGTAGGAGAAGCTGGATGTGTAAGTTGATTTGTATTTAAGTCCTTTGCAGCTTGGGTAGTGCAGATTTAGATATGATCGTGTTGATTCTGATGTGTTTCTAGTTGGTAAGTCAATCAAGTCTGTCATGTATCCCGGGGCTTCACCGTAGATGATTTTGTGGACCAGGGTACAGATTTTGAAGGCAATGCGTTCTTTGATTGGGAGCCAGTGCAGTTTTTTGCGGAGGGGTTTTGCGCTTTCAAATCGCATTAACCAGTTAGCATGTGGTAATGTCAGCATGCCAGTTGGTTGATGTTTCTCTACCCATTCTCTGCCCCTTGCCAAAATTTAAATAAATACTGAATGCTTAGCACACACAGAATGCATTATTAGGGCACATATACTCCTGGATTCTATATAGCACAAACAAAATTGTGTGTGCAAATCTGGACATATTCTGGATTTGAGTGTGCAATTTAATTACTTACCCCCCTGTTTACAATTTGCCTAAGTAACACAATCACACCATGATATCGATATGCATATGACCTAACAGATTTTCTATTAATGGCTTCAATAACAGACATATTTCCAATTCTGAAAACGATAACGCATGTTTGCAATATGAATGGCCACTAGGCGTATTCTATAAACCTGCCTGGGCACACTCTATAAATCATACCTAAATCTAGGCAAAGTTTACAGAATACACCTAGGCAGAAATATTTTTGGCACCAATTTTTCAGAAGCCATATTATAGATTCTAGTCCAGAATGTTTTAGCACGTCCCAAGTTATGCCACATTAATCCTGCACTAATCATTCAGAATGTGTCGATGCCCATGCACTAACTGATTAACACAGGTTTTCAGGCTATCCACAATGAATATGCATGAAAGAGATTTGCATACAATCGAGGCAATGTATGCAAATCCATCTCATGCATATTCATTGTGGATATCCTAAAAATTTGACTGGCAAGGGGGGTACTCCAGGACTGATTGGGAAACACTGCCTTAGAGAACTCTCAACTCTGCCCTTTCCCTTGGTTGCCAGATTAACTGACGAGGTTTTCTGTTCCATGTAAAAGGAAGTGAGGCCAAAGACTACATTTCCCAAGAGTCTTGGGCCCCTCCCACTGTGACTTATTCTGCGACACCCTGGAACTTTTCCTTATCCTGCCCGTCCCTCAAGAATTAGGCCTGTTTTGCCTAGGGGATTTGCCATGGATTCAGCTGCTGATCTTCTTGCTACAGGTAAATTTCTCAATTTTCCCTGTCAGTTTTCCATACATTCTGGAGGCTTCCAGGCATTTTCTGAATGTTAGGTACTACTTTCCTCCTTCTTCTAGCTTCTGACCAGCTATGCACCTATTGTATATATATGGCACCTATTGTTTATGCCACATATATACAATAGGTGCCTCTTTGATAGGAAAGGTTCCACATTTCAGAGCAGCTGAAGTCAACCTCAGGATAAGGTGCCCAACTCAGTCATCCCTTAGCACAAAGCCATCCCTTCTGTGTAAATCAGACAGGTGACTAAATCTGGAGAAAAAAAAAGATTGCAGAATTGACGGTGGTCGATCTCAATGTTTTCCTTTGAAGGTAAGTCATATCTGTGTCATTTTTGAGAGATTTGATTGCCTTTGAAAATCTGGTAGTAATTATATAAGAACAAAAATCTGTATTCTGCTATATTTGTGGATGGAGTAAGAAGAGGAAAACTATACACACATGTTTGAGAAACATCAAAATATACATGTAGTCTTCTAAAATATTCCTTTTTTTTTGTAACAGATAAATCTAGCCAGCTGCCAACTAATGAAACTAGGCGCCTATGCCTAGATGCTCTGCAGAGAGCAATTTTCATAACACTGATCTAGTCAGCTAACTCCATTTCAAAACTACCCTCCAGTCTCCCCACCTTTTCTGTTTCATTTCCTTCTGTTTATTAACCCTGGCAAAGGAAATCTAATAAAGCTGATCAGCAGAACTTTAGGGGGTGAGCAGAAGACAAAAGATAAGAAGCCCATAGATATTTTTTTTTTTACCTTCATAATTTTCTAGCCTGCCAAACAATCACTGCATGGCCTAGATTCCTCCCGCTGTACGCCACATGCATAGCAACAAGTACTGAAACAAAAGCCATAAGGAATCTGACAAGAAGGAAGGACGGTTGGGGGGGGGGGAGGTGTAAGCCACTGCCGGCTGGAGAACAGAGCACACTTTTGTCAAACACATGCTCTCCCTATCCCCCAACCCATCCTCTTCCACCTCTCCACCCCTCCATTCATGTCTAAACAGCGGAATGCACTGGGCTTTTACACTGTGTAGAAATGAAAATAATAAAAGATAAGCAACATAACAAAACGTGCTTAGCTGATTCCTTCACTAACCCCTGGGGAAATGTCACTGATTTCTTCTGCAAATGTTCAGTAACTCTGAGCACACAGTCTGTACCTTGCTCAGCCAGCTTCCTACGTAGCACAGACACAGCTATGCTTCAGTGCTTCAGAAGATACCTATCAAGAGAGATGGTGGCATTTTTTGGCAACTCAACCTTTTTGTTAAATTGGAAAGAATAACAGAAGAAACAAATATGATATTTTGAAGAGAGCGATAATGTTTAAGTGCCATTTGTTGGAAAAGAATATGACACCCACAGCTCCTAGGGAGCCAGGGCCCAGCAGCTAACAGAGCTCTTAAAAAGTGGCTTCCTACAGTAAACATGGAAATGTCAAAGCTGTTTTGAAATGAGAATCCTTCATGGCTGTGACTAGAGACAGCAGCCACTCTGGTAATGCTTTCTTGGGTTAATCTGCTCAGTCACTCATGGGCCAATGATCAGAAGCAAACACAGGCACTAGATAGTGCTGTACCAGCGCCCGCGTTTGCTCCCGCTCAATAGTCAGAGCCGGCGAGCGCATGTAATCATGCACTTGCCGGCTCTGAATACTAATTGTATGCAAATGCATGCAAACAAGGGTCATAAGTACATAAGTATTGCCATACTGGGACAGACCAAAGGTCCATCAAGCCCAGCATCCTGTTTCCAACAGTGGCAAATCCAGGTCACAAATACCTGGCAAGATCCCAAAGGTCTCTTGCATTCCTCCCTCATGATCAGCGGGCAGCACACCAAACAAGAGTACTGCTCCCACAGTGAATAGACTGTGTTGGCATTACCACACTGGCAGACGCTAGCGTGGCTTTGTATTCCTAGACATTGAATTAGATGTGGCAACCAAACTACCTAGGTTACCTCAAGAACTACTACTACTACTATTTGACATTTCTAAAGTGCTACTAGGGTTACGCAGCGCTGTACAAGTTAACATAGAAGGACAGTCCCTGCTCAAAGAGCTTACAATCTAATGGACAAATGTACAGTCAGTCAAGTAGGGGCAGTCAAATTGGGGCAGTCTAGATTTCCTGAAAGATATAAAGGTTAAGTGCCAAAGGCAACATTGAAGAGGTGGGCTTTGAGCAAGAATTTGAAGATGGGTAGGGAGGGGGCTAGGCGTAGGGGCTCAGGAAGTTGATTCCACGCATAGGGTGAGGCGAGGCAGAATGGGCGGAGCCTGGAGTTGGCGGTGGTGGAGAAGGGTACTGAGAGGAGGGATTTGTCCTGAGAGCGGAGGTTCCAGGCGGGAACGTAGGGGGAGATGAGGGTGGAGAGGTAATGAGGGGCTGCAGACTGAGTGCATTTGTAGGTGAGAAGGAGAAGCTTCTTGATGGACTGACAGACACTATAATAGAAATGCAATAGGTGAGGAAGGCAAACCCCAGCAATTTCAATAACTGCTGGGCCTCCTTTGCTTTGCCTCTAGGGTTATACCTATGGGCTGCATATTTTTCAGGCATTTAGCTTTAGCTACAGCAGGAGAAAAAAAAAAGCCACATCAGAGCTATGAAGGCAATAACAGAGGATTTTAGATTTGGGATCAATTTTTGACACCATTTAATGGACCAGTGTTTTGGCAAGTCCCTCCTGTATATATTGAAAAAAATTTGAACTTTCTATGGATGCTTCAAGGAAAAATGTTTTGGCATACATTTCAAGAGTTTCTGATGCACTGAACCCTGGCTCATGAACTGGCACACATCAAAAATAGCCAAGAATATTACTTTTTTGGAGCTCTTCCCACTTGTGGTGTCTCTCCACATTTAAGGTATTCATATTGCAAACATGCATTATCGTTTTCAGAACTGAAAATATGTCTGTTGTTGAAGCCATTAATAGAATATCTGTTAGGTCATATGGTGTGATTGTGTTACTTAGGGAAATTGTGTTGAGATGTTTCAATCTTAATATAACCTTTATAGCTGCACATGTCCCTGAGTCAAAGAATAATTTGGCTGATTCACTCTCTCATTTCAAGCTGTCTATTTTCAGATCCCTAGTTCCATTCACTGACAGTAACTAAACAGCACTTCCAAAGGCTGTGTGGGACTTTGGTCCTTCAATGTTAGGGACCTGATTATAGGTCTCCTCTGGAAAGCAGCATGGTGCAACCACACCTCAAATACTGTTTGCAATTCTGGTCACCACATCTCAAGAAAAGATATAACAATTAGAAAAGGTACAGAGAAGGGCGATGAAAATGATCTTGCAGTAATGTCTCACATGGTAACAGGGCGGTAATGAACTACACACGTCAAATGCCACTTGGTGAGCGTCCGATACATGCATCCGAAAATACAAATTATTTTTTGGATGCGCGTATCGGATGTGCGCCAAAAATGAAATTACCGCAAGAGCCATGCAGTAGCTGGCCGGTAACTCCATTCTGGCGTGCACTGGGTGCGCGTAGACGCACACTCTTTTCCCAGCAGTGCATGCATGTGCACATTATTTGAACACATGCACAATGGTTAAAATGAGCATATCATTGGGAAAAGAATGCACCCTCTTTGGAAATGGTGGGCCCTTTCATCTTGTAGGAGGAGATTATCAGGGCACACCATCCCCTATATCCTTATCCCAAGGATGAGGTGAAACAATCAGCTAATCAGCCCTTTTACTTCTGGACAATGATAGTGAGTGTGAACATTACAATTTCTTTTGTTAATGTCCACATTAGTATCCAGGTCACATTACTGAGGAAAGTTTTAGAGCGTCCTCAATAAAATGTATTGCATGTACATTAAGTGGGGTTGTAATATGGGCATAAAAATTTCACCAAATGGCATGGTAAAACATTTTAGCACACAATTTATTGCTTAGTCTATTGAATCATTTGCCTCCAAGCTCAAGAGGACAGGCAATAATTAATGTCAACCAAAACTCAACAGCTTTAGGTTTTTTTTTTGTTCATTAAAGCAATATTGCATATTAGGTGACTCACGTCATACACTGACTAGTACTACCTAAGAAATTGTCTGTCATTCCCAAAGAAAAAAGTTATATACCAATGGCAATTCCTCCCTGTTACATCCCTCCATCTACTCTGAATGTTCCTCATGCCCTTATAAAGATATTACACATTTAAGGAAACACCATGACAAGTTCTCCATGGCTACCATCTTTCAAATTTATGGAACCAAATTTTCCCATGCAGGATGCTGAAGGGGGGGGGGGGACTTCATTTTGCTACTGCTTTCTGGGGTTCCATAGATGTGTTGATCATCATCAGTAGCTCAACAGCTGAAAATTATATACAACGGGTTGCATGGTCCATAACACAAATTTCATTCCAGTTTATTTCTTTGATACATCACCCCCTCATAATATGCATTAGCAGGTCACAGTTTGAAAATTAAATGAAGTACAATCAAACATGATTAAAATATACAATGGGGTTGATATTCAAAGCAAATCCAAATTATATCAATAAATAAATCCCACTGGCTGGCCCAAGAGAAGAAATTCAGTGGCAGAACTGGACAGTGACTAACCACTGAGGCAATATCCAGTTAGGATTGGGGGCACAGTCAGAGCAGAGCTGGGCGTTATTTAGGCCTTAGTGATATTCAGTGCCAGTGCCCGAGGAGCTAACTGGGCATGTTGGGCCACAAAAATAGCAGTCTTAACTCTGCATAGTTAGTTGTGTGGGTATGGTACTTAATATTGACTGTACCTGCCAAAGACCTAGATATGTGATGTGGGTGTTTAGATATGGATAGGAGTATTAAGGGAAAAGGGGTGGGATTTGCCTTTCTTTGGTTACATAATGGTTTATATATTATATACAGGTACTTATTTTGTATCTAGGACAATGAAGGGTTAAGTGATTTGCCCAGAGTCACAAAGAGCTGCAGTGGGAATTGAACCCAGTTCTCAGGCCACTGCACTAACCATTAGGCTTCTCCTCCACTGACCATTGCAAGCTCAATATTGCCCCCAGCATTAACTAATAAACCTAAAATTAAAACTAAGACACCAAATCACGGGGCCTTTTTACTAAGCAGTACTATAAAGTGGCCTGCACTAGTCCCAGCAAGGGTCTTTCCTGTGTGTTAAGACCATTTTTAGTGATGCTGGCAAATGGCTGATTTTTTTCTGTTTCAGCAACAATGGCCACACACTAATTTTCCCATTAGTGCCTGGCCATTTGTGCATGAGTACTTACCAACACCTATTTAGTAAGAGCTCACACACTACCCATGCTCTAATCAGTTAGCATATGGCAATATAGCTGCACTATCCAATTAGCACAAAACATAACTCTCTCTACCCCCAGGCCCACCTAGTACAGTGGATTGTGGATCTGAGGATTCAAGTTCAAGTTCCGCTGCTGACTGACAGTCAGCAGTGGGTTGAGATCCTGGGGAACCAGGTTCAATTCCCTCTACAGCTCCATGTGACCCTGGGCAAGTCACTTGGGCCCTTTTTACTAAGTGGTGGTAAGCCCAATGTGGACTTATGGCTCGCTAAACAGAAAGTATTGCCGGGCTACGGCAGCAGCCCAGCGGTACTTCCCACCTCTAGTGTGCCGTCATATCCAGTGCTACAAAAGTATATTTATTTTTGTAGTGCTGGAGTGTACCTGGCAGTAATTGGGCAATGCTGCGTGCTGCCTGGTTACCACCCGGTTAGTGTGGGGGCTCTTACTGCCACCTCAATGGGTGGTGGTAAGGCCTCCACCCGAAATAGCCGCGTGGCAAGTGCTTTACTTACCGCACGGCCATTTCCTGCAGGAAAGAGAGACTTCCTTTTACTCGTTGCGGTAAAAGGGGGCCTCGGCGCACGTGAAAAACATTCACCGATGCCAGCGCTGGCTCCCTTTTCCCGCAGCTTGGTAAAAGGGGCCCTTAGCCCTCTGTTGCCCCAGGTACAACATATAATTTAGATTGTGAGCCCATTCAAGACAGTGCAAAGTACCTGTAATAGAAACTGTAAACCACATGGAGGGGCATTTTCAAAAGAAACGTCCAAATTGTGATTTGGACATCTTTGCAAAACAGCAAAATCAAGGGACGGGGAAAACCGTATTTTCTAAAAAAGATGGACATTCATATTTCATTTTGAAAATACCGTCAGAGACGTCCAAATCCTTAAATTTGGGCATCTTGCATGTGGACATTTCTGACTTCCGGTGATTTTCAAAACCAAAGGTGTGGGAGCAAGGCATTTGGACGTAGGAGGAGTCAGCATTTGTAGTGCACTGGTCCCCCTGACATGCCAAGACACCAACCAGGCACCCTAGGGGGCACTGCAGTGGACTTCAGAAATTGCTCCCAGGAACATAGCTCCCTTACCTTGTGTGCTGAGCACCCCAACCCCCCAAAAACCCATTACCCACAACTGTACACCACTACCATAGCCCTTACGCGTGAAGGGGGGCACCTATATATGGATACAGTGGGTTTATGGTGGGTTTTGGAGAGCTCGCTGTTTCCTCCACAAACGTAACAGGTAGGGGGGGTATGGGCCTGGGTCTGCCTGTCTGAAGTGCACTGCAGTACCCACTAAAACTGCTCCAGGGACCTGCATGCGCTGTCATGGACCTGAGTATGACATCTGAGGCTGGCATAGAGGCTGGCACGAAATATTTTTAAAGATGATTTTTGAGGGTGGGAGGGGGTTAGTGACCACTGGGGGAGTATTGGGAGGTCATCCCCGATTCCCTCCGGTGGTCATCTGGTCATTTTGGGCACCTTTTTGTGCCTTATTTGTAAAAAAGCACACGTCCAGGTGAAAATGTCCAAGTGTTCATCAGGGACGTCCTTGGTTTTTTCAATTATGAGTTAAAGATGTCCAAGTATTAGGCACGCCCAAGTCCAGCCTTTGCTATGCCTCTGACACGCCCCTTGAAATTTGGACGTCCTTATGACGGACTGCAGTTGGAGACGTCCAAAATCGGGTTTTGATTATACCAATTTGGATGTCTCTGTGAGAAGGACGTCCATCTTCCGTTTTATGTCAAAAGAAAGACGTCCTTCTCTTTCGAAAATGAGCCCGATAGTCACCTCAGGGATCACTTGTGGTATATCAAGTGCTGAAAATAAAATAAATACCCAACACTAAAAACAATTTTTTAGTGCATGGGTAGCACGCACGCATGCATGCACACGTGCAAAAACTTCCACTGGGTGCCTCAGTGCACCCCATGGTAGTGTGTTTTAATCTGTGGTAAAAAAAAGTTAAAACCTATGAACTTTAGCCAAACAAGAGAGGAGAGATAAGAATAAGACTAATGAAGCAGGGAAGAAAGGGGGAAAATACAATTCTGGCATTTTCAGAACTGCAGGTTGTATAGCCCTGTTGATTTAGAGGGAAAGGATCATTAAAAACATCAGTGGCCACCAGTTGTACTTCCATACTATTCCTGTTGAAACTCGCTGCTGTTTGCAAAACTAATAATGATACTGTTAACCATAGTTACATTAAATGGAAATGTTCACATGGTATCAAGAAGATGCTACTTGAAAAAAGGTGGGAGAAATTTTTTTAACCTCCTGCCTAGTACGGCACCTGTAAAACATAATGATGGACTCACTTATTGAAATTACACTAAAGTATAGATAATATGCTACAGCTATCCCTTGACTCAATTACCTGCATGAAAAAAAACCTGGAATAGCTGCCACCTTGCTGCTCAGCATCATTACAGGTAATGGGAGTAAGGAATATGGGGGCAAGAAGCTAGTACATTCTTAAGAAAAGTTGCTTGGTCTCAGAAGACAATGCACCAGAGCTCAGTTGCATTTTCACAAATACTGTAAGAAAAGGTCTTGAGAAAACCAATTTTAATGGAACTCAGATACCTTCTAGTCTATTCCCCAGATATTTTTTTTACAGTAAGGTTCTGTCAAAAATCAGAGCGATTTCAACTTCTCTACAACAAGAAAAAGTACTTAAGAGAAATACTAGAACAACTGCACATTGATAAAACAGTGGTAAACTGTAACAAGAAGGTAAACTAACACAAGTAAGGGCAATGCTATAATTGGGCATCCAGAGGGCGCCTGGCAATGAGCCTGTTCTATAAAGGAACGTAGGCACCTGCTTTTCTTACAGGATACTATTGAGTGGGGTAGTCTAATAGTTTGTGCAGTGGTTTGAAATCCTGGGGAACTGGGTTCAATTCCTTGTGACTTTGGGTAAGTCACTTAACCCTCCCATTGCCCCAGGTACATAATAAGTACCTGTATATAATATGTAAACTGCTTTGACTGTGACCACAGAAAAGCAGTATATCAAGTCCCATCCCCTTTACTAGTCTAACCACAAATACATGTGCCTGTAAGTTAGGTACAAACACTTAAATGCCTGCCATAGAGCTAAGAGAGACATTTCCTGAGCAGGGTTAGGGCAGCATTTGCAACAACCAAAAAAAATCCCTTCTAACTCTTTTTTTTCCATATTTGCTGATGAATTCGCTATCTGAAATTTTCAAGTCAGGGAAGCCATTGGGTCAATATCAACCACCAGGGTCAGCAGTTTTTGAACACCAGCCATGGAAGCTAAATAAAACATGGATATTCAGCACTACTGTCCAGATGTCAAGTGGCAGCAAATGTTTGAATGCTGAGCGTAGTTGCTATCCCCCGGATTTTATATAGCATGATCAAAATTGTGCGTGGAAATCTGGTCATATTCTGGATTTGCACAATTACTTAGGGCCTTTTTACTAAGATGCCTAAGCACATAAAATGTGCATTAAATTAGCGCTACCACCCAGCTACCGCGTTCCCCAGGCAGTAATTATAATTTTGACATGTGATGAAAACACATGGCAGAAAACAAATTTCTATTTTCTACCATGTGGCGCTAACCAGGCGGTAATCGGCAGTGTACGCACACTGACGATTACAGTTAACGCGCGAGACCTTACCGCTAAGTCAATGGGTGGCAGTAAGGTCTCAGGCCCAAAATTGACGTGTGCTGATTTTTATTTTGCCGCATGTCCATTTTCAGCTAAAAAGACCTTTTTTGCAGGTGCGCTGAAAAATGGACCTGCCCGCGTCCAATACACGCATCTACACTAGCGCAGGCCATTTTTTGGTGCACCTTATCAAGTCAATCAGAGGCAATAATTGCCATTTAACAATCAATTATTGACACTAATTGGAATGAATTAGAATTAACATGCACAACTCGCTAGAAGTATTCTGTAACATGGTGCATGTAAATTCTAATGCGCACTGCCAAAAATGGGGCATAGGCCTGGATGGGTGGAGGTTATAGAATACACCTGCTCCGTGCCTAACTTAGGTACCAGGATTGACACCATTTTACTTGGCATAAATGGACGTGCCTAGAGTTAGGCATATTCTATAAACCATGCCTAAATCTAGGTGCTGTTTACAGAATATGCCTAGGCAGAAATATTTTTGGTGCTGATTTTATCAGGCACCTTATACATACCCCCCTGTTTACTAAGCCACGCTAGTGGCTACCACATGGCAACACCGACACAGCCCATTCAAAGTGAATGGGCTTTGTCGGCATTAGCACCCACCAGTCACTAATGCGGCTTAGTAAACAGGTGAGATAGAATCTAATCCTATCTGGTGATATCTGCATATAATGTGTACAGCGCTGCATATGTCTAGTAGCACTATAGAAATGATTAGTAGTAATAATAGTAGTAGTAGTGGCAATATTCAAACCACTATCCAAACAGCAATACAAATAAAGGAAGGACAACAATTTTTCTGGCCTAACTCCATCCAGGTAGGTTTTTGGGGGGGTTTTTTTACTTTGAATTTTTATTAAATTGCAAAAAAAAAAAAAAAAAATTGCTGACATACAATATCACCATATGCCCAAAGAGCCTACAACAGCCCACAAAGGAGCCAACATTACACAAACCTCAGTACAAATACTCTGCAGAAAATGGTAACAATATATATATATATATATATATAAACTAACACCTCCCCCGTCTACTCAACCCCATCCCCCCCAATCCCAACACTCTTCTCCCCAGCACCCCACCCCCCCACGCCCCTCCTGGAGGCTCAAATATTAAAGTTAAGTATCACCAAATTTAGGCAGCAACCACCACCTTAAACCACAAATCAAGACTCTACATAAACAGGAATGCTTTTGAACTAATCATTCCCCCCCCCAAGCTCAGCACCCCAATCACCCCAACTATCTCCTCACAACCTCCAAGCCCCCCCCCAGCTCACCCCTACCCCCTCTCTACCTCTTCCCCCCTCCCCCCACCATATGCACCTAAAGACTCTTTACCCCTGCTTTTAAACGAGTCCACCCCCCCTTTACAACTCAAGGGCCCCTCCCTTCTATAGGCTGTAAGATACTCCATTGATAACAGTATGAATATCACTGCTGCTCTGCCAATTCTGTCCTCACTCTGCCCATGCACCACACTGGTAGAATACAGACAGTGTCAAGGCAATCTCATTGGCACTATGCATGTAGTGTTGCTGAATATCCTTGTCCAGCTCTGACTAAGCCTTTTACCAGATAATGGTGGCTGCTATCTGGATGAATGGCTTTGAATATTGATCCTTGTGTTTGTTTTTTCAATTATTACTTATTTTATGTATTTATTTATTTATTGGGATTTATTAACCACCATTATGAACTGATTCACCCAAGGCATTATTGAAAATATCCCTCATCTTCCTGCAGTCTTGACTAATATTGTTCCATTCCTCTCCTAAGTAGCTGTGATGTCAGGCACATGTATGTATTGTGGAACTCATAATGAGAAAACAGAAAAAAAAAAAAAAAGCAGAATAGTTTCTGCCAGAATTTTTCCACATCGGATCAAATTCTATAAATAGTGCCAAAAAATCAGCACCGAAAAAATAACCCGGGCTGGCATGCGGCAATGGACTTGCTGTGCACCAATCCGGAATGTCTGTCAGGCTACCACAGGAGTCCGATGCTAGTTCCCACCCCCAGTGTGTTGCATTTCCGGTGCTACAAAAATATTTTCTATTTTTGTAGCATCAGTGTTTACTTGACAGTAATCAGACAGCACCGCATGCTCCCCGGTTAGAGCTGGGTCAGTGTGGGAGCCCTTACTGCCACCTCAATGGGTAGTGGTAAGTGCCCCCCCCCCCAAAAAAAAAATGGTCATACGGTAAGTGGTTCATTTACAGCACTACCATTTCTTAAAAAAAAAAAGAGACAGCCTTTTACCTGCTGCAGTAAAAGGGGCCTCAGCGCATGTCAAAAACACGTGCTGATGCTAGCACAGACCCCCTTTTACTGCAGCTTAGTAAAAGGACCCCTAAATGCTAGTCTACAAACGGCATTGAAAGTTAAGTGCTATTTATAGAATATGCTTCATGCCTACCTTTAGGTGCAAGGATTTACACCAAGTAAACCCTGGTGTAAATGATCTCATCTAAATTAAGCATGGATCCCCCTTATTCTATAGCAGCACACAAAAATTCTAGGGTCATGGGAGGGTCCCTGATCCACCCATGACCCTCCTATGGTCACCCCCTTTTTGGAGGCACACATAAAATTTGCACATGGATCCCCATGACTTAAAATGCATGCATACATTTCAATTAAGGCCAATAAATTATTGCTTATAATTATTAGCACCTAATTATCAGTACCAATTGGCTCATTATTCAATTAAATTGACTTGCAAATTGGGTGCATCTCTAAATTTACACATGTAATTTTAAGCGCTATTTATAGAATTTTAGGAACCATGTCTTCTCAAAATGTTCTGTAAATTGAGACACCAACAGAAAAAAGAAACATTACAAAAAATAATTAAGAGTGCACTATTGAGTAGCCTATATTGGTACAAAGTATGTATGCATATTTACCTCTTCCATTTTGTAACTAACTTTCAAAGAAACTATCCGCTGGATTCTATGTAGATTGCCGAGCCCAGATGCGTGCGTGAACTAATTAGTCAACTGGATGCTAACAACCAATTATTGAGGTTAGTTAGAGTTTGACGACACTTAATTTGGATTGGCACTAATTTGGATTAATGCACGCATCTACCTATGTTACTCTACAGCATTGGGCACCCAAAGTGTTTTGCACGCAACCCAAAAAGGAGCATGGTCATGGAAAGGGTATGGGTAGATCAGGAGCATTCCAAATATTAAGGCACAATGTTATTGAATACTGGAATTATGTACCTAACTTGTATGCCAGGATTTACACCAAGTTTTAGCTGGCATAAATCCTCACACTCTAAGTTGAGTATGGGAATCCACTCTAAGTATCTAATATAATAATTCGCATCTCCAACGTTCTGAAGCTGACTCCGTGGCAGTGAAGCCTTGTAGTGTTCGTAGGGTTCGTAATCACACTCCAGATCACTGCCCTGCCCTCGAAGTAACTCTGTGGTTTCACTTCTGTTTCTGAAGTTCCTGTGGTCCTGCCCTTCTGCAAACAGGAAATGAGGGTGGGACCAGAGGAACAGCTGAAACAAGCGGTGTCTGTACTTGCTGCACTTCAGTGTTGCCGGATGAGCAGGAGGTAAAACTTTTTAAACAGCAGCTGCCACGTACAAAGGGCTGGGGCACCCACACACGTCCTCCTTGCTGTCGGAGGCCACAGAGACAGAGGGAGGGAGGCGCTGGCCGGCAGAAATGGGAGGACAGGGGGCTCGAACATC
Organism: Microcaecilia unicolor; assembly: GCF_901765095.1. NCBI lineage: Eukaryota > Metazoa > Chordata > Amphibia > Gymnophiona > Siphonopidae > Microcaecilia > Microcaecilia unicolor. The sequence continues at coordinate 54,871,969 of NC_044042.1, forward strand.
GGAGGAGAGGGGGCCCGGATAGAGGGGGGGTCCTGAGATGAGGGAGGTCCTGACACAAGAGAGGGGGGAGGGGGTGCTCAGATGACAGGGGAGGTCCTGAGATGAGGGGGAAGGGGGAGGGGGAGAGGAGGGGGGAGAACATTAATGGCAGAAGGTCATTACCTTGCTAGCACCCGTTTCATTTCAATGTGAAACGGGCTTTTTTTTACTAGTTATTCTATAAAGGACGCTCAACCTGGAGCACCCTTTATAGAATAGCTCCTTAGAGCACATTTTTCCTGGTGCTTTAGATGCCATTTACTGAATCAGGCTCTAAGTAGATAATTCCCCTCTGTATATTAGACCATGTAAAGTACATAGAATTTATGTAAGTGGTAGATGGGTCATGAAATAGCATGATTATTTTTGAAAATGCCAAGTATGCATGCTGCTTTGTTTCCCTGACCTAAAGGTGTTCAAAAGAGTGCCCTTTTTAAAGTGGCTAAAAGTGCTTGAATTGAAGTCCTTCAAACTCTGGCACTTAACATCCTGACACTCCATGCTTTCTTCTTTTAAAACATAGTACACCATGCATAGTCCAAAATGTGGTTTTATTGTGACTACAGCATAACCACCATCAAAGTTCAAAATGCACCTCAAACAGTGACAGTCATAACAACCAAATGCTCAACAATACACCTTTCAAAACATGAATGACCTGCCTTGAGGGAGATACATAGCACCCTGCTTCAGTCCCCGGTAGATATATCCTATGTACCTCTAAGGGACATGAAGGCTATGGAAATTGGCCCAAAGCCTGTTTCTTTTTATATACCAACAAGGTGCTGCTGCTGAAAAAGAATCACACCCTCACAATTTTAATACCACTTTTATAACCATCTTGACCTATCCCATCAAAGTCTGAGTTACCCCTGTTGTATTATATTATGGTCTACCATGGCCACCAGCCATAGACGCCAATGACAACCTCTGACCTTTTTATCATGGTAACCAGGTGCACACTAAATTAACTGTGAAGGATGCTCTCTACCTTTTCAATACCCCCCCCCCCCCCCCAATCTGAGTATGCAGTGTATTCAAACTAAGGTCATCCCTGCTATGCTATGACTTGTGGGTTCCCTCATGTCTAAGTAAGAGCATTGAACATAGGATATTGGGTGGAGAGAGATCTGAAGCATATATATGCTTCTGTGCTGTGCACCTGAGTCTTTTCACTTGCTCTTCTGCCCACCAACCCATCCTTCACGCATCACCAAAAATGTTCCACCATCTGATAGGCTATTCCTCTTCATGGCTGAAATTCCCCCCTCAGGATTTGTAGGCAGCTATTGGAATCTGCTCAGCAACTGGTATTCCCTCACCCTCCTTTCTTTCTCCTTAGCCATTTCCACATTCTCTATCCCTCCTCTCCCATCCCCCCCCCCCCAAACCTGTGTTGTGACCTCAGTCAGTTTGTAGCCAGTCCTCCCTATGTGGAGAATCCTGATCTCTAATCTGAGGACTGCAATTTTCATAGAGGTCAAGTTACCGGAGTAAATCAACATTTTTATTACTTGTCCACATAAATGGCTTTGAAATTTGTCATCATAATTCTCAAGTTTTGTTGTATGGAGTTCAATTTTCTATATTTTAACTTTCAAGATATAGTTGAACATAGAAGCAGGCAAAAAATATTGTCCATAATTTCATGACTATCAAACAAACTGTTCCTTTTTTTTCCATTCTCTATAAACTACCAATAATTCGTGGTGTGTAATGCTGTATTGTAAATCACAATTTCAAAAATTCTTTATATGCAAAAATAGCACTTAAAGTGCTGCTGACTGTAGCCTTCATATGCAGTTTCATCACATAGGTCTCAGAAGAAACTCCCCAGCGCATCCACAACCATCCCCAGCGCACTCATTATTTTCCTAATCCTTTGTAAATGTGCATAACAAGGTCTTTAGGATGCAAGCTGCATTTTAAGCTTCTAGACAGTTAAAATAATGTTCCAGAGGCAAATGAAAATGAACTTCCTCATTCTGATATTATAAATCCCATATACTTATGCTTTTTTTCCTTTTAGTAGCAAATAGGAAGTTTAATGCCACTGGCTTCCATTTTGCATTTATTTTCTTTCCAGATCTCACAATACCCTTTTTTTATTTTACTTTTTCTAAAAAAAAAATAATAATAATACTTTGGGAAGGGCTTTTCCCTCATGTTTGAGGATCAAGAGATAAGAAAAAGTTACTTAATTCCTGAAACCAAAAACACTTCTGTCTCCTCGCCTCTCAGAAAGGGAATACAGGAAAGATTTAGAACAGCCAGACCTCCTCTTCCTCCCTCCATCTAGAGAGAACCTACAGATGTCAATTACTATGATGTTAATATTCAGCTGTACAGTGAACTGACTCAATTGAAATCCTTTTTGTCTTGGACTGATTTTAAAACTGTGTTGCAATCTATGGTGTTTAGTTGCCTACATTATTGCAACATTGTGTATTTTGGTTTGCCGAAGTATTCACTCCAGGCCTTCAAACAATTCTGAATTCTGCTGTCCTCTTGTTGATGAGCCTTTCTCATTTGAACACATAACTCCCTGTTTGAAGCGCTTGAAATGGTTACCACTACAGTGGAGAATACTGTATAAGTTGTTGATTATGATTCATCAGGCTATTTATCAAGACTCAGCTCACTACTTGAAAGCTATTGTAAAGTGGTATATACCATCTCAATCTTTGTGTTCTGATCATCAGCATTTGCTTGTAATCCATTCATTACAGAATATGTTTGGAATTCATAAAAGTTGGATACTTATTTCATCAGAGGTCCCACTGAATGGAACACTTGGCCACTGCGGCTCAAATGTGAAACTAGTAAATGAGCATTTCGGAAAAACCTGAAGGACACTATGTTGTTTAAGGCCTTTTAAATTCTGATTGATGCTGTATTTGATTTGTTTTGAGTTCTTTGGCTTTCTGTATTTGTTTACTGTATTTTTATGAATGTTTTATTGTAATCTGCCCTTGATAAGGGCAGGCAAACAATAATAAATCTAAAGCTAATGATTTGGAAAATCTAATGTAGATGGTTTCAAACTATAAATTTAGGGGTGAATTCTATAAATCGAGCCTAAAAAATCATTGTGGAAAAAAATACACAAGTGTTATTCTATAAGCTGTGCCTAAAGTTAGGTGCAGTTTATAGAAAAGTGCTTAAGTGCAGGGATCATGTTTAAATTTAGGCACATCCATTTGCACCAATGAAAATGTGGCGTAAATGCCTCCACCTAAATTTACGTGTGGAACCCCCTTATTAGCATTAATCAATATATATAAAAGGCGAGTGTCGTACTCACTTGCAAATGCGCAGTAGAGACCTTCTCTGCCCCGCCCCCGCGTCAATACATGATGACGGGGGCAGAACAGAGAGGGTCTGTGCATTTGCGAGGGAGGGACACCGCCATCGCTAACGCTCCCCCCACCCGGAGTCACCGCCGCCACCCACCCTCCACCCGGTCGGGCCCTTGCTCCGCTACTGAAACAGCGAGGGTCCAGGAACGCAGCACTGAGCTCTGCTGAGCTGCCGTCGGCCTTCCTTCTTCTTCTCTGCCTGTGTCCCGCCCTCGACGACGTTACGTCACACGAGGGCAGGACAGGCAGAGAAGAAGAAGGAAGGCCGATGTCGGCTGCTCAGCAGAGCTCAGTGCTGCGTTCCCGGACCTTAGCTGTTTCAATAGCGGAGGGACCCGGCCGGGTGGAAGGTGGGTGGCGATGGTGACGGCTCCAGGGGGGGTAAATTAAGAGGGGGGGCAGCGGCGAACTTGGCGGCGCGGGGGGGGGGGGCTTTTCAACCCCCCCCCTTCTTATAATAGCCTGTTTTTACGGGCTCAAAGGCTAGTATCTTATATTCCACTACATAACTCATGGTTCAAAGTGAATTGCAATAATAAAAGTAAACTGGACAATTTCCAAGATGCTATATAATTATAGATAATATATTATGAATTGATCACAATAACTGTACTAATCTTTCCCATTCAAAGCATATTTCCTAAATAAATAGGTTTTTATATGTTTACGGAACAGAGGATAACTAATTATGGAAAGCAGCAGATCCTGAAATTTATCTAGATGTGCTGCCTGAAATGAAAAGCTGTACTCCAATAGCTTAATTCTTTTAAAATTCTTTAGAGAAGGGAAAGTGAAAATAGTCACTGTTCTTGTAACTCTATACTTTTGTAGAAAAATGAAATGATCCAGTAAGTAAGAAGGAGCAAGACCATGTAATACCTTAAAAATAAAACAAAAGAATTTGAACTGTATCCTAGCCTGTACTGGCAACCATATAATTAAGCACATATCCTTGCCCATGCTCCACCCCAAAATACCCATGATCCTCCTATTTCTCCATCTCCTTTTCCGGGATGCGCATAAAGTTTAGGCTTGGATCTCACACTGTAATCCGTTGGGTTGGTCGTGAGCCCTTGGGCCCTGGCCGAGGCCAGCAGGGCGCCGACCCAGGCCAAGGGGAGACCGACCCACCACCGCACACCCCAGCTACACAATACCCCCTAAGCTACCCCTCCCCACAGTCCCTCAGGAAGAAGGGGAAATAGGCATACTGGCAGGCCTCGCGGCCGAACTGGAACCCATGCATACAGAGCCACTCGTGCGAGCCTCATGGCTGAACTGGAACTCAATCACACACAGGGAGAGGTGAAAGAACCCAGAGGGCCCCAAGATGCCAGACACGCGCTGAACACCAGCAATAGGGCAGAGGGGGAAACAAAGGACCAGAGCGGGCCACGCCCACCCAGGGGACTAGCGCAGGACAGGGGAACTAACACAGCAATCCCCCCCACCAGGGTAGGAGCCCCAGGCAAAAGCCAGAGGAACCAGACACAAAAGGAAGGCAGAAAGCCTTTGCCTCAAACCCACTGTAGACAGAGGCACACAGCACACAAAGGGTTAAGCTTGAAGAGCCAGCAGAGAGAGAGTGCCATAAATCAACAAACAATCAGAGAGAACGCTTCCCCTCCTGAGAGGGAGCCAGGCCCATCCAACAAACACACTGGCAGAGGCAGGAATACAATACACACAGTACACAAAGGGTTAAACTCACTGAGCCAGCAGGCCGGGACACTGGGAAGAGAAATCCTTAAAACAAACAAACAAAGGAGAAGCTCTCACTCAGCCCAGACCCCAGAGGCTGAGCAATGCCCAGCCCCCACTAAACAAACGAGCAGCTGACCCTGATTACAGAGCTACGCACACACACACAGCAGCAGCTAACCCAGAGGGAAGGAAAAGAATACTCTAATCAACACAGATCCCTGTCAGAACCTAGAGCACATTCTGAGAGAAAACTATCAGGCTTTCCTGTTACCACCAAGTAAGTAACGCAAAAGCAGAGAAACTCTTCAGCTGCAGGCTAAAGTACTATCCCCTGACGTCAGCACAACCCCTGGCAGCCAATCAGAAGAGACGTCCCCCCTTCCCCCTCAGCCAAACCGGCAGAATCATAACACACACCTAAATTTACACACATACATGTTAACTGATTTCAATTAGCACCAATAATTGCTTGTTAAAAAGCCAATTAATGGCATTAATTGGCTCATGATTTAATTAAATTGCATGTGAAAATTGGGTGCGCACTTCACTTATATGACTTTTATAGAATTTGGGGGATATAGCCCTGGATCCTATACAATGTCTGGAAATAATGAGACCCCCAAATGTTTCCAAATAACCCAAAATCAAATGTACTATTATTAAGAATTATTACTGTTATTTTTGACAGGCGTTACTTCAAAATGCTGTAAAAACTGGATGATCCTTGTTTTCAAAATGATGGCATTCAGGAAGTGACCACTAAGATCCTTTTTAGCAAAATGACATTTAGGGGTTCCTTTTACAAAGCCATGGTAAAAAGTGGCCTGCAATAGTGTGAGTGTGTCTTTTGGACGTGCGCTGAGCTACTTTTTACTGTGGCTGATAAAAAGACATTTCTTAATGGGCTGGGAAAGGGGCGTGCACAAAAATTAAAACTAGAGAGAAGGCATCCTTTTACTAAGCCGTGGTAAAAACTGGCCTGCAGTAGAGTAGATGCGTGTTTGGAGCGCACGCCGGGCCAGTATTTACGTCTGCAAAAAAGGGCTTTTTTTAAAAAATGGGACAGGAAAAGGGCATGCGGTAAAACTGAAACCAGTGCACGCCTAAAACCAGCTTGAGCCCTTAACGCCACCCACTGATCTAGCAGTAGGGACTCACGCACTACATGTGTGGTGACCGGTTCTGCGCGCCAAGTGCCGATTACTGCCAGAAACGCTATGCATGGGAGGAAATAAATAAATCATCCAGGTGTTACGGGCAAGCAGCAAATTCAAAATTACCCCAGGGGACGTGCTGGCCTGGCGGTAGTCCCGTTTTGGCACATACTGCCCACGCGTAGAGCCTACTGCAGCTTAGTAAAAGGGTCCCTTAATGTTTAAACAATTCGAAAGTATTTTGAAACTATTAAGGGATCCTGTTTTTTTCCAGATATCATGTATATATGGTATCTAAGTTTGGATGCCAAAATGTACACATATAATTAATTACTTCACAAGTTATTAATTATGATATTTTATAACACTGTGCCTAAATATTTGGGATGTCTCTGACCCACCCATACCCCTCCCGTGGCTATGCTCCTTTTTGGGCAAGTAGCATTACAAGAATAGTGCATAGGCAGATCAATGCACAAATCCAAATTAGTGTCAATTAACTTCAATTATCATCAATAATTGGTTGTTAGCACCCAACTGACTAATTAGTTTACACATGCCTAACTTTGGGAGACCTATATAGAATCTGGGGAATATTGATGCACCTAGACTTAGGTCACATATAGGAATGTCTAACTCTTAAAAGATTTGTCCTTTAGAGATCTGGTCCATGACTATCATTGTAGACTCTTCATTGTTTAAAAAAGACAGGACATCCCTAATTCCTATATCCAGTCTTTGAAGGAATTTGCAGGCAGTTACCCAGACAGCATGATAGTAGTGAACAGTCTCCTTTTTAGATTTGGTCCTGATTTTACCCTATTTCATGGTTCTGATTATCCTTGATTGATTGCTTTAAGGGAAAAAAAAGGACATCCATAATATACTAGAAAGCAGGGAAGGGAAGTTAAAACTGGACCACATTAGCCTGTCCTAAAACAAAATGGAGCCAGGTGTCATTACTATCCTATATATTAAAACTCACCCTCAACGTTCTGAGGACACTGACGTCACTGTCAGTTCCTCCGGGCACTTCCTTCCGGTTCGAAGGGTTCGTGGTGGTGAAGCCACCGAAATCACTGTGTTGGGGCCCCGCCCTCGCGTCAAACGTGATGACGTCGAGGGTAGAGCAATGGCGTCAGTGGCTTCACAACCAACGACTCAGCACATTGAAGGTGGCGTTGGCGTGCGTCGAGGTCCGCAACAATGGCGGCCAGTGCCTTCACAACGCCGAAGGGGTAAGCAGGGAGGGGGGAGGTTCGGGAGGAAAACCTTGCTAGCGCTAGTTTCATTTGCGCCTGAAACGGGCATGTTTTACTAGTTATTACATAATTCTATCCATTTTATTTCTAGGCAGTGAGTAGCTCTTTCAAACTGCTATCTTCTTTTACACTTCAAGTGTGTGTATGGGGGGAAGGGGCTCGTCTCACTCTCAGTAATGTTGTGGTTCACACTGAATTCAATTAAAAATAATGTGGTTTAGGTGCAATGCAGAAAAGGTGATTATTACAAATATTGTATAAGTGTACTTTCTGACCTATTTTGCCCCAAATTGCCTTATGAATTACTTTTACTAATATGTGTTTTTTCATGTGTGCAGTGAAAAGAATTGAAGTAGAATGTAATGTTAATGTTGTTCACTAGAGTTCAAGGATAATGTTTCTACTAAAAAATGTTATTTTAAATAACATTGCTGAAACCAAGGTAACTGACTAGAATGACTTGTCTGATGTGCAACAGAGTCAGTGGCAAAAACAAGTCCTGAACTTATGCCTCAAGTCATAGAAGCCAAGTTTTCAAAAATTATTGGGGTGCTAAGCCCAGTGGAAATAACCCTTCCTTGGACACATTAAGGGGATTTTCTCAATATTGGGGGGTGCTCAAGCACCCACAAAGTTGGCTCCTATGCCTCAAGTCTTACTTTTAACTCATAGTTCATTTCTCTAACCCCAGTGCTTCTCAGCTTTTACAGTTTTGCTACCTGTCTGGTTGTACTTTCTTCTGATGAACGACATCCATGTTCATCCATTTCCACTGTGTCTACAGCAAACCAAGGGGCACTTTTACTAAGCCACGTAGGCACTCATGTGAAACAAGTTACCACTGATGTTGGAGATATCATAATGTGTAGGAATTAGTAGAATAATAGACATCAGCATTGAGCTTATGGTATACGTCAATTTCAAATTACCACCCAGCTACCGTGTGGCCCTTTGGTAATTTCATTTTTGCTACGCGCGCCGGAAAGCATTTTCATTTTCTGGTGCATGGGTGGTAATCGAGCTGTAATCAGCATTTTACACACATAGATCATTACCGCCCAGATACAGTATGAGACCTTACCGCTAGGTCAATGGCTGGCAGTAAGGTCTCAGACCCAAAATGGGCTTGTGGCAATTTTCATTTTGCCGCATATCCATTTTTGGCAAAAGATTTAAAAAGGAATTTTTTACAGGTGTGCTGAAAAATGATTTTGTGCATGCCCAAAACATGCATCTACACTACCGCAGGCAATTTTTCAGCGTGCCTTTTTAAAAGGGCCCACAAGTGTAGGTTAAAAATCCATTACAACCAACCCAAGTTTTAGTGTGTAGCAACCACTTATGAGATATATTAGCAGGCTCACGGAGGTAACTCACCTGGCACAAGGGTAGGAACAGAAAACTTAGCATATGCCATCAGACATATGCAACAGCGTTATTCAATTATAAAGAGCAGTGCTGGATATTTACATTGGGGAAAATTATCTCTGGAAGGGCTAAATAATGACTTAGATTGGTCCTCCTTGCTATAATTGGAGTCCGATGACAATATTTAGAGGCAGTACCTGTTTGAGGCACCATTTTGAGATGCTGAAGAGTCATGAGAGAACGCTCACACAGGTATGGCTCTATAAATTGTAGACAGTTGTGTTTTGTGAGATGTGCATAGTTTTAATTTATTGTTTTGCATTGATTTTAATATGAAGGACCAGCCTATGATACAGCAATAGGTGAAATATGGCCCATGTCGGCTAGAGGTCCTGCTATGTTTTGGAACTATTAAGTTAAGATAAGTTATATCAAATTTATAAAAATAAAATGTAAAAATATTTTTAAAATTATTAGAAAGCATGCAGTAAATTGACTGATGAAGAGTTTGGTGAGCCATGACTAGTTGACTCATGTGAAACAAGTTACTACTGATGTTGGAGATATCATAATGTGTAGGAATTAGTAGAATAATAGACATCAGCACTGAGCTTATGGTATATGGTATATCAGACAAATATCAGCACAATAAATTGTGGTTGTCATATTTTTTTTTATTCATACACTGACACTGGAAGTATGTGGAGAATAATTCTATAAAGGTAACCTACATTTAGGTGCCTACAACATGCCTGCTTGGAATCTATTCTATAAAGAAAAGTAGGAGCCTGCTTTTTTTTTACAGAATACCAGCATAACATGTGAAAAATTTGCCTAGAATTAACACACGATCACTTATGCCACACGCAGAGCTGATGCAAATGATTGGGCCTAAACTGCAAAGAATGCATCTAGATTCTAGCATTGCATAATCTATGCAAGCAAATGTGTGCCTTATCCACACTTGTCCAGACTCCACACATGTTATTTATTTAGACTTTGCTCACACTTTTTTCAGTAGTAGCTCAAGGTGAGTTACATTCAGGTACTCTGGATATTTCTCTGTCGTAGGAGGGCTCACAATCTAAGTTTGTACCTGAGGCAATGGAGGGTTAAGTGACTTGCCCAAGATCACAAGGAGCAGCAGTGGGATTTGAACCAGCCACCTCTGGATTACAAGACCAGTGCTCTAACCACTAGGCCACTGCATTTCAACACCATGTGTGTAGCTAGAATATTAACATTTGTGCCCATAGTAGCAAATATTCAAACGAGAACTTTGAAAGCTGAAGTGGAGAAGGGTTCCATGTGAACAGCAGTTGAACATGGGTCAGTCGGTCCTAAGAGATAGGCGAGCGCCGTTCGGAAGGGACGGGCGATGGCCTCCGTCGCCCTCGGCCGATCGAAAGGGAGTCGGGTTCAGATCCCCAAACCCAGAGCGGCGGAGACGGGCGCTGGGAGGCGTCCAGTGCGGCAACGCGACTGATCACGGAGAAGCCGGTGGGAGCCCCGGGGAGAGTTCTCTTTTCTTTGTGGAGGAATGGCCTAGTGGTTAGGGTGGTGGACTTTGGTCCTGGGGAACTGAGGAACTGAGTTTGATTCCCAGCCCAGGCAGCTCCTTGTGACTCCGGGCAAGTCACTTAACCCTCCATTGCCTGCCGCATTGAGCCTACCATGAGTGGGAAAGTGCGGGGTACAAATGTAACAAAAAAAAAACCATTTGTGCCCATATGTGTGTAAATGCCAGTACTCAAGTTATTTATGCACACTCTTGGTACCCTCCTTATAGAATTACCCCTTTAACGCCATTGTTATTGGTCAGTATCCAAGAACTGATGGCATAAATGCAAAACTGACCTACAAAACCTACTGTGTACATAGGATTTCACACCACAATAATGATAAAATGAGTTCATTGTATCAGCATCTCATCAAATGAGAAGAGGTAGCTCATGCAAACAACACAACCAAAAAGATGTTCTACTGCATGTGGAAACTGAAAAGAATAAGACCGTTTTTCCCACGATCCGTCTTTCGCAGCCTAGTGCAATCCCTCGTACTCAGCCATCTGGATTACTGCAACTCACTATACGCAGGTTGCAAAGAGCAAATACTGAGGAAACTTCAAACAGCCCAGAACACAGCAGTCAGACTCATCTTCGGAAAACCAAAATATGAAAGTGCAAAACCCTTACGAGAGAAGCTACACTGGCTTCCACTCAAGGAACGCATTACTTTTAAAGTATGCACATTAGTCCACAAAATCATTCACGGTGAAGCCCCAGCCTACATGTCTGAGTTAATAGACTTACCACCCAGAAACGCTAAAAGATCATCCCGAACTTTCCTCAACCTCCACTTCCCTAATTGCAAGGGCTTGAAATACAAGACGTTACACGCATCAACCTTTTCTTACATGAGCACGCAGTTCTGGAATACACTGCCGCGCAACCTGAGAACGATCTACAATCAAGCCACCTTCCGCAAATTACTGAAGACCCATCTTTTCGAACAAATTTATGGAAAGAACCAAAACACATAACACCACCAAAACACACTCACTGTTCATTAATGCATCAATACATCCACTTCTGAACTCTCATCCCCAGTAATCTCACCTCACCCATACCTTTATTCACAGATTATGTATACCATATGTCTTCGTGTCTTAATATTGCCCTTTTAGATTCCCGTTGTCTCTTTCCAATGTTTCACAGTTTTGTTCCATTGTTATATTCCTTAACGATACTTTGATTGTCTCGCATATCTCTTCACAATGTATTCCATAACCAAGTTGTAACAAATTGTATTTCCATTATTCATAATATATTGTAAGCCACACTGAGCCCGCAAAAAGGTGGGAAAATGTGGGATACAAATGCAATAAATAAATAAATAAGCACCTTATTAGCACCTAGAACAGTTATAGAATAAATGAAAGTTCACAGGTGAAAAATTTGACAGCTAAGATATTATTTTCTGGAATATGCATGGCGATCACAACAACTGCATTTCAACAGCAGCTCTGGGTAACACACAGCATGACCAAAGTGTTAGGTCAATAATCCTTCTTTTCCAAGTGTATGCATTACAGAAGAAAACATGATAATATTGTGCTTAAATGGGTCATTGAGAGCTCTTGGGAACATCCTGGAAAAAAGCCAAAGGATCCTCCATGGCTGAAAGAACGTGTGCATTGAAAGACGGTCTGTGCGGTGTGGGAAGGAAAATGATTACACCGGTCGACTTCAGGAACCAAGACTCATGGGAAAATATTGCTGACAGAAATCAGAAACAAGCATTTTTGATGGATGCGTGCATTGTTTTCTCATTAATACACAGAATATTCAAGTTTTCTCTCATACTCTCTCTTCTTTCATGCAAGACGACATTATACAGGACAATTCTGTAAAATATGTGCTCAAAAGTTACTTAAATCACCTATGGGTGCCTAATCCCTGATATTCAGTGCACTAAACTGGTCAGTATCACTGAATATCAGCTCTGACCACCCACACACAAAAAAAATGGACAGGCCAAGAGTAGTACAGGGAGGGCACTAGGGAGGAGCCAGCAGTTATGCTGGTACCAACAATATTCAGTGCCAGCAGCATATAGCTAAGCGAGCAAATTAAGGATAGCTCAAAGGCTGTCCTAATTTAGGCCTCTTAGCCATGTGGTTGCTAATGCTGAATAGTCTGGCACCCACTTAACATATTTTTTTAGTGCCTGTGACCCTCCTCCTCACTGCCCCAAGAATCCCCCCTCCTTCCCTCCCCTAGCCTCTTGCAATGTACAAGCCCCCATAAACCTCTGCAGTCTAGGTAGGCCCCCCCCTGGGCCTACCTTTGCTCCCTAATGGAGCATTTGGGACAAGAGAGAGGCCCCCTTGCGCCTGTCCCCTGCAGCTGGCTGTAGAAATGGCTGCTGCAACCTTCATGCAGAAATAGTGCATAATGCTAGGCACCATATATAGTCTCCCTAGCTTGTGTGTAGGTGTATTTGGGGGTATAGTTTGGGAAGAGAATGGGTAGAGCCACATAGTACACACATGGGTTATTAGATACGCCCAACATGTGCACTACAGCTGTATACATTGTTTCTGTGTAAGTGTACATGTACACCACTGCATTTTAGTCACAATTTGGCAGCATTTGTGAGGCTGTTATAAAATTACACTTCACAAGTACAGATGTGACAGATTTGAAGTGCTTTGGCATTCTCAAATGGAAGATCTTTTGGACCGTTATATTAAAGTATCATTAACACATCATTGTTATCAACATGGGCTACTGCTAATATGTGTTATTTTAGAACTAATGTGTGCTATTCTAGCACAGGTCCCCATTTCATGCAATGAGACTTAATTACTAATAACAGATTAACAGTAAAATAACATATCATAACAGTAACCTACATTGATAACTTTCTTCCTCAATTAAAGAAAAATGGAATGTCTCCAGATATCAAAATCATTGCAGTATGAAATAAAAATGAGACAAGTATAAGACTATCAAGCCACTGTGACATCACTGATGAGGTTGGCCCTTAGGCATTGATGGAATGAAGCATTATGACATCACAATATCAGCTCTGGTTACCAGAGACTAAAACTCTTCACACTAGGGGGAGAAGTTATCGATGTGGGCTATGCACAGGTCCCATTTTATAAAATGAGACCTAGTTACTAATAATTGGGGTTAACAGTAAAATAACACATCTTAAAGGTAGCCCATGTTCATAACTCCCCCCCCCCAAAAAAAAAGAAAAAAAAAGAAAAAATCTACCTAAACACATTATAGGTATTTAGAATATGGTTTCATGCTGACTACATTGTCCGCATAAAGGAGACCCTACAGTTTAGACTGTTGGGGCAATAACATTGACTGAGCCAGAAGGCAGGGAGATAAATAGTTAATAGAGGTGAGGGTAGGGAAAAGATAGAATGGTATGAAAGGAGGAGTTGAGAGGGTTAATGTTGAAGTGTGGGTAGGGTAGTACCAGGAGAGGAAGGGTGATTGGATGATAAGGGGAGGTGAGGATTGGTGGTTGCCATAGGAATGGTTGTGGGTAAACAGAAGGGTTTTTGGTGGTTTAAAATCATTATTTGGGTGGGCAGGAGCGGGTGATGTCAGACTGCTGTTCCTCTCCGGCTGTCTGCACTCTAGTTGCACCTCTCCGTGCTGTCCGCAAGCCAGCCGCACCTCTTCGTGCTGTCTGCACTCCAGCCGCACCAACGTCAGACTGCCGCTCCTCTCCGAGCTGTCTGCGCTCGAGTTGCACCTCTCCGGGCTGGCTGCAATCCTTGCAAGCTATGCCAGCCGCCCTCAGGTTAACTCAGTTGCGTTCTCTCCAGCCAGTAGCCCACCCCCTTGTTCAACCCCTACCGGCTACTGGCAAGTATACGTCTCCGAGTGGAGTCCCCCTCCTTGTAGCCTAGCCGCCTAGATTCTTTCCAGTCCGGCTATTAAGTCCCCCACCCAGGCCTCTGGACCGGGCCCTGTTCCTGACACAGGCCCCTTTCTTTAGAGCCTCTATTCAGAAGCAAATGTTTATCACACAGTTCAGCTTTTCTCCAGCAACAATATAAAGTTCCAAAGTTTCCACTATGGTATGAATTCCTCTAGGTTTAGCACTTCCTACTGGCTACACCTAGAGACCCACCTCCCTCATTTGTCAGCACTAACTCCTGACAACCACCCACTGGGTTAAGGAATTCATACCTTTTGTTGTCCAGTACACACAGCACTCTTTCTCCTTCCTCTCTGGCCCTGAGCAAAGGCTGAGATATCCATTTCCTCTGATTCCCCTCCCCCTTCCCCCCCTTGCCAATCCATCTGTTCCACCACTCCCCTCTCCCACAGGTGTTCCTCCTCCCCTTCCTCTGACTTCATCTCCCAATCAACCCCCTCCCCCTTTCCCCTCTGAGAGGACTTCTCCTCCCACTCCTGTTTCCTGCTCAGCTCGGGCTTCTGGGACTTGTAGTTCTTATAGCCCCACTCTTTCTTCTTTTGATCCCCGGAGGGCACAGGTAGTCTTTTCCTCCCCCACCCCTCCAGTTTGCCACCCCCTTTCTCACAGTGAGGGTGGATGAGGGGTTAGGATTTTGTGCCCTTCCCAACACGCCCTGCATTGTGTGGTTTGTCTTTAATTACAATGGATAGTTGGTGACATGTTGTGGGTTTATTGTATAATGATTTTGGTGGGATGGTTATGGTGGATATGTGAGTTTGGGTGGGGAATGGGAGGTCGGTAGCAGCTTTTGAGTCAGCCGGATATGTGGGGATAAAGATGCACCAGATGAGGTTAAATGGATATTGGTTAAAAGATATTTTGATGGAAAAAGTAACTTGTGGGCGGAACCACTACGAGTGAGATGTGGCTTGACGGCACCATGAGTCACATAGAATAAAGGGGGTAATTTTGGACAAGACAGAGAGCCAGTTTCGTTACCGAATGGCTCTGAACTGTTAAACCGCTCTGGGAATGCTAACATTGGTATGGAAGAATTTAATGCATTGGGTAAAGGTTAAGTTATAGAACTGAGTTATATATTTATATATGGTTAATAAAGCTGCAGCCAAAATTTAAATCCAATGATGAGTTATGGTATTATTATTTATAAATTAATAGATTGTAAGATGAGGACTGGATGATGTGCGAATGTCAGTGTTATGTAATTCTATAGTACTGAGTAGTGTACTACGAGCTTAAATATACAGTTCCATCCTGTGACCCTCCCTCCTGCCCCCACATCTAGTCTCTGTTTTATCCAACTTAAGTTGTTTGGGTAACTATCCTCATTTTCAAAGGAGAAGGGCGGCCATCTTCCGACACAAATCGGGAGAAGGCCGGCCAAATCGGTATAATCGAAAGGCAATTTTGGCCGGCTTCAACTGCTTTCTGTCGCAGGGATGGCAACACTTCAAGGGGGCGTGTCAGCAGTGTACCGAAGGCGGGACGTCCTTGGCCGATAATGGAAAAAAGAAGGCCGGCCCTGATGAGCATTTGGCCGACTTGGTCCCTTTTTGTTCACGACCAAGCCTTGAAAAGGTGCCCAAACTGACCAGATGACCACCGGAGGGAATCAGGGATCACCTCCCCTTACTTCCCCAGTGGTCACCAACCCCCTCCCACCCCCCCCCCAAAAAAAAATTAAAGAACATTTTTTTTGCCAGCCTCTATACCAGCCTCAAATGTCATACCCAGCTCCATCACAGCACTATGCAGGTCCCTGGAGCAGTTTTTAGTGGGTACTGCAGTGTACTTCAGGCAGGCGGACCCAAGCCCATCCCCCCACCTGTTACACTTGTGGTGGTAAATGGGAGCCCTCCAAAACCCACTGTACCCACATCTAGGTGCCCCCATTACCCTTTAAGGGCTATGGTAGTGGTGTACAATTGAGAGTGGGTTTTGGGGGGGGCTCTGCACCCAAGGTAAGGGAGATATGCACCTGGGATCAATTTGTGAAGTCCACTGCAGTGCCCCCTAGGATGCCCAGTTGGTGTCCTGGCATGTGAGGGGGACCAGTGCACTACAAATGCTGGCTCCTCCCATGACCAAATGCCTTGGATTTGGCCAGTTTTGAGATGGCCGCCATTAGTTTTCATTATCGCTGAAAACCAATGCAGGCAATCTCTAAGGGCAGCCCAAATGTTGAAATTTGGCCGGCCCCAACTGTATTATCAAAACGAAAGATGGCCAGCCATCTTGTTTCGATAATACGGTCGGGTACACCGCTTTACAGGGTTGTCATTAGAGATGGGCGCCCCCATTCGATTATGCCCCTCTATATAACCAGGTACTACTACTACTATTTAGCATTTTTTATAGCGCTACAAGGCGTACGTAATGGGGGAATTTGAATGGATAAGACTCACTCAACTCAAAACTGTTTTTGCTGTTACATTTTTTTCAAGATTGACCTCTGATACATATAGCATGTGAAATAGTTGATGGTAAATGACAGAGTACCATCCCTACAAGAAATTTTAAAGGTTGCATTCTTTGAGTGTATTCCTTGATTTTCTCATACTTTTGAGCTATACGAAGGGGATTTGAATTAGAACATTTTCATACTTGTCAGCAGTGGCACCAGTGGTCATGGCTTCAGCTTTAGCTACTGTATCATATCAGAGCTATAATTCCTAATGGGCAGGGCTTTTGCTGGCAGTAAATGATCCATGAGGAGGAAAGAAAGACACAAAGCAAAGCTGCTGGACCTTTAACTCAGCCAGAATATTAACTGGCATTAAGAGACTAATCATGGGGATTGTTGGTATTAGGAGCTAATTTAGATCTTTGCAGCTAGCTTAATGCAAGGTGGAGAATGTGCAAAAGGACTTTTCTAAGGACTTAATGCCCTATACTGAAGCTCTTTAGACTCTTTAAAATCAAGCCAGGCAATGCATTCTGTTTTTCTTAGACATTTCTGTAAAATATTAATCTAGCATAGCCAAGGTGGATTCACTGTTGCACATACAAAAAAAAAACTAAACAGAAAACAAGGACCCTGGGCATTACAGCAATCTGGGCAAACAGAGGAGCATTCAGTATAACAACTGATCAAGCAATACAGAAATTGCAAATCTTTAAGAAACCCAGGCCTACTAAAATATAAGATACGAGGACTATATTTGCTGAATGTAAACAGCAAAAATATTTATTTGCTGCATTTGTATCCCACATTTTTCCACCTATTTACAGGCTCAATGTGGCTTACAATGTTCCAGTGTTCTCACAGTAGTTCACCTTATGGTACAAGCATTCAGTACTATAAAAGTTTTTTGTTGTGAATTATGTGAAATAGATTATTTCATATCCAAGTTAATTGGGACTACTGCCTGTAATCAGGCTCCCTGCAAATCAACGACAGCAAAGGGCATTAATCTAAGCTTGATGAAACTGGTAGACCTCATCCTGAAAGATACACCAACAAAGTCCATTCACCTGCTTGCGAGGAATAAGACAGGTGCTAAAGGAAAATGTTCAAAAGTCATATTCTTAGATATTACATTAGCTTTCATAGCTTAATACACATACTGATTTTGTCAAACATGATCTCAGAATTAAGAAGTCTACCTGAGCACCATCAAGGCACACTAAGCAATCGAGACAATAAAGGTTAGTGTACAGGCTAAGATCGTTTAACATGGTGGTTCTTAATGCAGTCCCTGGGACATAGCCAGCCAGTCAGGTTTTCAGGATACCCACAATGAAAATGCAAGACAGATATGCATACAGTGGAGTAGTACATGCAAATTTATCTCATGCATATTCATTGTGGATATCCTGAAAACCTGACTGGATGGCTGTGTCCCAAGGACTAGGTTGAGAACCCCTGGTTTAGCACATACCATAAATAGTATGCTATACAGTAATGGCTTAATGTGCATGCTAAATATAGATAGAAAGATCAAACATCAAAAACCTTTGTTATGCAAAGTACAAAAAATGAGACTTTTTTGTAAGAAGTCACCTGTATTATTTTATATAATGGACCATCAGTCTAACATTAGTAACATAGTGGTTAATTACCACAACAACTCAATATTTGGTAAGGGGGACAGTAGTATTAGCCCGGGGGGGGGGGGGGGGTCCTAGGTGTCTGCCAAAGTATTGATCTTGCAAGAAGCAAAGTTGAAGATGGAATGGACTGAAATGGTCCTACTAGTAGAGGTGATAGAGAATCACTTTGATGGTTTTAAGGCATGCCTGTGACAGAACAGTAGTGGGGAAAGAGTTTAGAGGTAGGCGAGAAGGTGTTGGGCTGGATAAGGGGTTTATTTCAAAGAGAATGTATCTCATCTGGCCAGACTAGATGGGCCAGTTTGGTCTTTGAATGTCATTATTTACTATTCTACTATTATGAGGGAACTAGATGGCCCTCCATTGGGTTGCATGGCAGACTGTAATCAGAAGAGTTTAGATGGAGGGTTAAACTCCTGTATTAACACAAAGAGAGCAGTATATATTTTTGCATTAATGCATGCTACTATGATTTGCATGCAATGATGACCACTTTTTGCATCTATCTACTAAATGGTTTTGCATAGCAGGTTAAGAATGTTTTTTAACATGCTAGTTATGAATGTGAGTTGCCCATGTAATATTAAAGATGCCTATTGCCCACATATGCTCATCCCATAAATGACCCCTTGCTAAGCAAGTTGTGTATGTATATTATAGAATGGGGCTGAGTGTGCAGCTACCACTTAGGCGTGTAAGTATTCATCTATCTGTGTGAATGGTGGTATTCTATAAATGTAGACATGCAAATGGCAAATACATTTTGGTGATCAGTCATAGAATGAGGGGGTTAAAGTTGTATGAATTTTCAGTGATGCTAGCCACACAAGTGGTACAGCTTCATATCTATTTATAGCATTTACAATATGTAACCAACCAGCATACTTATACAAAAAAACTGCTCCAAATAGAAAAATAAAGAAAACGTACAAATAGAAAAATTGAAAATTATTTGGAAACAGCCCAAGCCCCCACAATTTTGGAGGATCCAATACTTAGAGGAAATGAAAAACTAGCACCAATCAAGAGACATCTAATAAAAGAAAAATAGACAATAACCCATTGGTTTACTATTTAGAATACCTCAAGATGAGATGTTACTAAAAAGATATCTTATTTATAGACGGGTCAATATTCAAACAATTTAACTAGCCAGAAATGGATCCTGGCCTGTTAAATCACGTGTTTATAGTTAACTGATTATTTCAAGCGCTGAAAATGACCAGTTAGCGCCTAAAGAAAAACTGGCTATTTTGAAGGTGTTCCTGGGAGACAGTCAAACAAGTACAGTGGGAAGTAGACCAGGCTGTCCAGGAACAAAGCAGAAATTTCTAATGATGATAAAATGTTTATTTCAGAAACTCGACACGACCTATGTTTCGGCAGTGAGCCTGCTTCAGGAGTCTTCATCTGAATATACGTAAATCACAAATGGGTGATTGCTAGTTGTTACAATGAGTAAAAACAATGGTCTTAAAAAAGACCTTTGTGAAGAAAATACGATGTGAGTAAGAGTGGACTCTCAGTGCGTTTTCCTCACAAAGGTCTTTTTTAAGACCATTGTTTTTACTCATTGTACAACTAGCAATCACCCATTTGTGATTTACATATATTCAGATGAACACTGTTGTTTTTACTCATTATACCAACTAGCAATTACCCATTTGTGATTTACATATTTTCACATGAAGACTCCTGAAGCAGGCTGACCGCCGAAACACAGGTCTGTCAAGTCTCTGAAATAAACGTCTTATCATCATTAGAAATTTCTGTGTTATTCCTAGACAGCCTGGTCTACTTCCCAGTATCCTTGTTTGTCTGTCTGTCTGTCTTTGTGGGATTTCAGTGTTCTTCTGCTTCGCAGACTGTCACTGGCCTATTATTGTGGATCTGGGAGAGAGTCAGCATTTGACCTGTTAAGTGCCGATATTCAGCACTTAACTGGCCAAGGCAACTGCATAGATAGAACTGCATACAATTCAGCCCTATCATTATGCAGTACCCCATAGCTGGTTAAGTGCTGAATATCGCACTTGACTGAGCCAGTTCCATAAACTTGGAAATTCAATGCCACAGCATGGATATGGCCCAGCATTGCATTTCCAGCCATAATGCCAGCAGAAGTCAGCAAAATGCTGAGTGCAACTAGCTAAATATCGACCCCATAAAAGTTATGACTGCCATTTATGTGTTCGTACATAACATATTAAGAATCCATTCAGGTGGCAATTCTATATAGGTCAGCAACATTTAGGTGTCAAAATGTACACAAAATTATGGGTGCTAAGAAGTATTCTGCAGTATAATTTGCACAACCAGATTCTGTTATAAAATACTAACGTAAGTCCGTATTTACACGCCAACATTTAGGCATGACCACTAATGCTTGGTCTATGACAAGCATAAGAGAGCATGTGACTAAAGGACCCTTTTACAAAACAGCAGTAAGCCCACTGCAGGCTTACTGCATGCCAATCCAGAGCTATCACCAGCCCAATGTGGGCACTGGAGGTAGTTCTAGCCCCAGTGTGTGCCATTTCCGGCACTAGGAAAAATAGATCCCTATTTTTTACTGCAGTAGTTACTCAGCAGTAATCACAGCCTGGTTACTACTGGGTTAACGTGGGAGCCCTTATCGCAACCTCAATGGGTGAAGGTAAATGCTCCCCCTGCATGGTCATGCAGTAAGTGAAATCTTACTGCATAGCCATTTCTTTTTTTAGCCTTTTTACCAGCATGTGGCAAAAATGGTCCCCACTGCTAGCGCAGGGCCCCTTTTCCCACAGATTAGTAAAGGGCCCCTAAATGTTGATGCTTGGGCACATAACTGACATGATTTTATAACCAATGCACATAACTATTAGGCACAGCCATGAGCTGGACATGACCCACCCATGTGTATATCCTCCCTTGCAGTTGCATGCTGTAGGATTTAGGCACTAACTTTATTGAACAGTACCTTACCACAATTATATGTGTAAGTGCAAATTAAGGCAGTGCCAATTAACATCAATTAATGTTAAGTATTGCCCATAGCACCGATTAATGATCAAGGGGTCCTTTTACAAAGGTGCATTAATAGATTTAGCTTGCGCTAAGTGCCATGCAGCCTATTATATTCCTATGGGCTGCATAGCATTTAGCATGCACTAATCCTTAGCACACCTTAGTAAAAGGTCCCCTATATGCTTAAATTGCACATGTAGCTGCTAGGTATTCTATAACATACATGTGCAATTTTGTGCACAGTGTGCATAAATGTGCCTGCCATGTTATAGAATGAGGGGGACAATGGCTCAATTTTGCCACTGAACAGATAACTTTTAATGTCATTCTCGGTGCACCCCTTTGAAATATACAACTTTGGCTGCATAGTGATTTCAATGGCCAAAATTATACATTCATCTGAAACTGATTTTTAAAATAGAACTAGTTATGTGGTCGGCACCATCAATTGACCACAATCACTGCATAATTGCTTTCAAACAGTGGCTCTCAACCCACATGCCCAGCCAGACACATTTTTAACATAACCACATGAATATGTATAATTGCTTTCAAACAGTGGTTCTCAACCCACACACCCAGCCAGTCAGATCTTTAACATATACACATGAATATGCATGAGATAGATTTGCATGCCCTACCTCCCTTGTATGAAATCTATCTCATGCAGGCTTATGGTGGATCGCTTGGAAAGTTGACTGGCTGTAGTACCTGAGGACTGAGTAGAGAACCACTACTTTAAAATATTGATCTGGTTATTTTTTAAGGACACTGGAAATAAACCACTTCGTGCAGTTTTACTATATAGATCCCTAGGTACTTCTAATGGGGTCACTTATTCCAGACAGGCTAATTAGCATTTGTTGCAGGGCATAAACAATGATGAGATAAATATTCAACAGTAGGTTGACCACCTAATGTCAAATGATAAGAAATCCATGTAGGGGTTAATTTCATAAAGGTACTTTTTTTCATGTATAAAACTGTCTAGGATCAAGTGTAATGCTGGGTCTTTTAAAAATGGAGGTTTTAAGGATTATAGATCCAGATCAGAAAGGGCAGTGTACCAAGTACAGTGCAACAAAGATGTGCATTATGATGATTATGGCATTGTTTTATTTAATTAAATATACAAAAAACAGAGAAGTAGGGGGTACACCAAATGTGTACCCAAACAGCAGGCTGACATACATTTAATCTTGAATCTGTTGCTGGGATGACTTTTTTGTGTCTTTATTGAATGCTGTATTATTGGATTCTCAAGCCCATTTATGTATTATTATCGTCAGTGACTAAGACAATTGACATGGACTCCTGAGGCAGGCGCGGTAAGTGCCAAAACGCAGAACTGCATCGAGTCTTTTGATATTTTTATGTGAGACCTGCTGTTTGGATACACATTTGGTCTACCCCCCTACTTCTCTTTTTCTTTTTTTTTTTTTGGCATATTGTGTGCTTTGTGGTTAGGGGAACACTTTTTGTTTAGTTTTTTTTATACAACATTAATACTTTGTATATTGTTTTCTACAACATTTTACTGATGATGCAAAGTAACTAAGAATCCCTGAAGCAGCTGAGCGAGGTAAAACAGTGGCCATTGTTGGTGTCACTTTGGAATGAAGTTGATATTTTGATTTTTATTTCCATCCAGTCAAGTTTAGAAATATGAGACTTGCAAGTTAAGTCAAATGTCTTATTTGAATGGAATGTTAGAACACATTCTGCTGGTTATAACTACATGGTAATTATGCTTGACGTTTTGAGCCAAATAGTTCATATTACTGGACATATAAATCTGAGATGACCAATGTAAATGTTTGTGCATTAAGGCATTTGATCATGGAGGTAATTTTCTTCATTTGAGTACTGCTATTATTCACTTAAGATGGGAAGTTATCAACTTGGACTACCATTAAAATGTGTTGTTTAACTGTTAATCCCAGTTATTAATAACTAGTTCTCATCACATTAAATTGGGACCTGTCATAAAATAGCAAGAGCTAATGGTAAAATGTCTAAACAGTAGTCCATATTGATAACTATGCCCCTAAAGTGTTTAGAAATAATCCACTGGTCAGCAAAAGACAATCACAGAAATCTACAGTGAACATACGATAAAAACTACCATTTCTGGAAAGCATGAATCAAAGGATGATAATCTAAGTATTAAAATGAAGAGAAAACACAAGTAAATATATCTGCCACAAGCCATGTGAAACATATTCTACCCTGTAACATTTTATAAGAAAAGTTTCAAAGTAAATAATTCTTAGTTATTAGTATTATATATTCATACTGAAAGAAAGCAAACTTGTGTTTATGACAGTGGTTCTCAGTCATTCACTATAATCATTATCCTACCGTCTTTCTCTATTGTAGGTCTTGCTTCTTTCTTCTTTGCCTAGAATGTCCATGGTTTCTAACTCCAGACTCTAGGGGGCCCTTTTATTGAGGGATTGCTGTGTTACAACAGGCTTGCCATGTAGCAACCCGGAACTACCACCATGCCCAATGCAGTTGCCAGTGGTAGTTCCACCTTGAGCGTGTGCCATTTCCAGCATTATGAAAAATACCTCCATAATATCTAACGTGGTGCTAACTTGACAGTAATTGGTCAGCAAGTGGTTACTACCAGGTTGCCATGGGAGCCCTTACTATTACCTCAATAGGTGGTGGTAAGTGCCCCCCTCCACACACACACACACGTGGAGGGGCATAATCGAACGCAAACACCTATCTCCATGGGCATCTATGTCCGAAAACGGGTACGTGAAGAGGCGGGACAGACTGTATTTTCAAAAAAAAAATGGACGTTTTTCAGCTGGGCATTTGTTTTTTTTAGCAATAATGGAAACTAAAAACGCCCAGATCAAAAATGTCCTAATCCAAGCCATTTGGTCATGGGAGGGGCCACGATTCATAGTACACTTGCCCCCCTGACATGCCAGGACATCAACTGGGCACCCTAGAGGTCAGTGCGGTGGACTTCAGACAACGCTCCCACATGCATAGCTCCCTTACCATGGGTGCTGAGCCCCCAACCTCCCTCCCCTAAAACCCACTACCCACAAATGTACAACACTACCATAGCTCTTAGGGGTGAAGGGGGCACCTATATGTGGGTACAGTGGGTTTTGGAGGCCTCCCATTTACCAGTACAAGTGTTACAGGTGGGGGGGATGGTCCTGGGTCCACCTGGCTGAAGTGCACTGCGGTCCCACTAAAAGTGCTCCAGCAGTTGACACCTGAAGACTAATCTCTCTGAAAACATCCTTTATTGGAATAAGCACGCTTACTCACAGTTAACTGCAGATCAGAGGTTGTGCCCCACTGCCAACAAGTCTCCCTGGTACTGAGATGAGCAGTAGGTCAGAGCTGGCAGAATGGTGTACAATGCCCTCTTTCAGCCACATTCAAGGGAAGAACTAAGTTCTGTAACGTGGCTAACACGTGAAAGGGATCTAAAACTGGCTTACAAAAATGGCCACTACCTCATGGACTACCGGAAACAAAACAGGGCACACTCTGACCCAGTAAGCAGGGGGAAAAGTACCATGGGAGTAGAGCCTACCAACTACCAACATCGTGAGCATTTGCCACAAGCTACTGGAATCACGGAGCCCAATACCCTACACCCACCACAATGCATTGCTGATGTGACTCTGCAGTGCGCATAACAGAAAAGGTGTCACACTTACCCGAGAGCCACATCAGAACCAGGGAAAGGCTGTCACAGGATAGAACACATTCTGCTGTCATAGAGGTGGGTACGGCATTTGAGGCTGGCATAGAGGCTGGAAAAAAAGTTTGTAAAGTGGGTTTTGTTTGGTGGGAGGGGATTGGGGCACTTTTTTGGGACCTGTTCGTGAAAAAAAAGGGTCCAAAAAAAGTGACCCAAAATTGCGGTAAAGACGCCCATCTCTCCTCGGCCGATAACCACGCCCCAGTTCCACCTTCACCACGCCTCCAACACGCCCCCATCAACTTTACCCATTTCCGCGACAGATTGCAGTTGGAAACGCCCAAAATCAGCTTTTGATTATACCGATTTGGGCACCCACAGGAGAAAGACGCCCATCTCCCAATTTGGGTCACAATATAGGCGTTTTTCTCTTTCGATTATAAGCTGTATAGCCATGCAGTAGGAGTAATTTACCACATGGCCATGTCTTTTTTAGGGGCTTTTCATCCACTACAGTAAAAAGGGCCCTGGCATGCAGCAGAAATGGCCACTGCTGCTACTGCAGGGTCTTTTTTTTACCACAGCTTGGTAAAATGACCCCTAGATAAGCTATTTCCTAAGGGCTGGAAATACTGTTTATGAATTTCTACAAAATAGGTCCACTCAAAAAAATGAATGACCCTGACAAAGAAATGAAAAGAATCTGTTTGATAAATTAGAGGTGAATTTGAAGCATTTGTTTTAGACTTTCTATTTCCAACAAACCTCAGTGGCTTTACCACAAGTTAAAATGTACTACCATGGGGCACACTCAGACATCCTGCGGTAGTTTGCATGTGCTACCCATGCAGTTGAGGCAGAGAGTGGGCATGGCTATACTAATTGGCTAGTACATGGGCACTGCCATCCACTAACTAATTAGTTCAGGATTAGTGCATAAGCCCCTACTGCCTACAAAATAGGTGTTGGTAAGTGCTCACATGCTAATGGCCATGTGCTAATGAGAAAATTAGTGTGTGGCCATTATTGAAGAAATAGGAAAATCGGTCATTTCCTGGCCGCACTAAAATTGGCCTTAGTGTGTGGGAAAGGTCTGTTCTGGGAATAGCACAGGCCACTGCTCCTTAGTAAAAAGGCCCCTAAAAGTGGGGCAAAATTTTCAAACACAATCTAGATTTTTCCAAATTCCTTACAAATGTTCCCAAAACCTGCAAGTACTAATTGTGATAGATTTCTCCATCAAGACTGAGTTAAAAATAAAAAAAAACTTTTGAAGTCAAACCAGACTTGTATCTGACTTCAAACTGTAGCCCCTTTCTCCTGAGCAAATTCAAATCCCTGCTTGGGTGCTGAACTCAGGACCATGGAGAGGGTATATGTTGCATGCTCTGAGTCAGGACCCTGGACAGCACATATGCTAAATGCTGTTCACCTTGCTGGTCTGAAACTGTCCCTCACACATAACTTTGATCAGTTAAAAATGAAAACTATCTTTGCAATGTCATTCTGCTAAGCATTTGCCACATGATTTGCACAGTTTTTCTAAGAAGAAATCTAGATGGCCTTGCACTTCAATATCTTATTTTCACTGGACCAAGAAACTAAGTGGTCCTTTTACTAAGCTGCAGTGAAACGTGGCCTTAAGCATGCCCTTGTGCATTTTTTTCCCCATCTACTAAGATCATTTTTACCACAGCATTTAAATGGCCAATTTCTCCAATTTTTGTATTACTAGTCATGCACCAATGCTGCCACTAGCATGCAACCATTTAAAAAAATTAGCGCACGAGTCTTTAACAATACCAATTTGTAGGAGATAAGGGCTTACATGCTAATTCTGTGCTAAACAGTTAGCACACAGTAATGCTGCTACACTAATTGAGGAGCACAGAAATACCCACTCTCTTCCTCCAGACACGCCTACTCCAACAAAAATAAAAACATATGTTTTGCACGTGGTTAGCGCGCAACGACTTGGAACTTACCACGGGACATCTGAGTGCATCCCACAGTAAGCATGCGATAGCATTTACCGCAGTTTAATAAGCTCTTTGGCACAAAAAAAAAAGCATCACTGATGCTCTGATATTTTCAAGAATTCCAACATTTTAGTGGAAAGTGAAAAACAAAATGTAGTAGAAACTTAACATCCCCTGTACTTACATCCCACTGGTGCTCTTACAGCTGTCAAAACAGATGTACCAGACTTATACTCATATACCCTGAAATATACATTTGTTTCTGGTAGAAAAAAAATGTTTCTAAAAATATTGTTGTGGAAGAAAATGCATAAAATTATTGTGTAGGGATAGACTAACTGTTAGGCAAACATGATAATAAATGACCAGAAAATCTTTCTACATCTACCCCTGTAGTATGGGTGGATTATGTCAGTGTTTCTGTCTTTTCCTCCAAAATTTGCTTTTAGATAATACTTGGAGACAACCAACAGCCCTTCATTAAGGGGTCCTTTTACCAAGCTGCGGGAAATAGGGCTGGTAAAAGCCCCCAAAAATGGCCACACAGTGAGATAACCCAGGTTAGCATGGGAGCCCACTGAGGTGGCGATAAGGGCTCCCATGCTAACCTGGAGGTAACAGGGCAGCACGCTGTGATGCCCGAGTACCACTGGGTTATCACCGCACAAGCCATTTCCAGGGGTTTTCCTTTTCCCCCAGAAATGGCATGCGCTTGGGGTGGGACTACCATTGGCAGCCGTGTTGGCAGGCTGTAGTCCCAGATGAACAAGCAGTAAGTCTACTCTGTATAGCGGCCCCTAAATAAACAGTGTCAGAAATAACAAATTATTTAATGACTATGGGGCCCTTTCGCTACAAGGTGTAGGCTACCCCAGAACACAATAAATTATTTTGCAGGTAATTTGCCTGTTTGTGCATTCTAACCAGTGAATTATCTATTTTGTAGAAATATTTTTTCAGGTAGTGTGTCATGGGTGGAGAGTGGTCATTCCCACATAATTAAGTTAGTGCATTGGTTAGCTTATGCTAACTGGACAACACAGCATTACAGAGTGGTGGTAAGCCCAATGCAGGCTTACTGCTCGTTCTTTCGGGACTACCATCAGCCCAACATGGCCACTGGCAGTAGTCCCACCCTGAGCGTGTGCCATTTCTGGGGTAAAAGAAAACACCCAGAAACGGTTAGCGTAGCTGTAACCCAGCATTAGTCGAGTATCACCACATACTACCCAGTTACTACCACCTCAATCGGTTATCTTTTTTTTTTCAGGTTTTACTGGCTATGGGAAAAAAAGGCCCAGGCGTGTGGGAAAAATAGCCCCCACCGCCAGCACAGGACCTTTACCCAGCAGCTTAGTAAAAGGACCCCTTAAATTGGAAGCACCTACTGCCTCCTAAATAAGAGAAAGTTAGTGCCTCCACATTAAATATAAGCAGGTTCCATATGCAATCAACAACATTAGTAACAATTTATCTGCATTAAAATATTTTTATATCATCTTTACCGATTCAAACAGAACAGTACATTAAAAAGCAACAAAGGCCCTACAGAATCACTGAATTAAAATATTTTTTTAATTCCCCCATATGTGCCATGTTAAATCTGTGCTTAGTACATGGGAATGTCCTGCATTAAAATGCATTAAGCCCAGATTCCACCACACTAGTAAAAGAACCCCTTAGATTCACTGATATATTCCCGCTTGCAGATAATTCTATTCAGAATGGGCAGCCAAAAAAGTTTCATTTCATGACATTTCCCATGTCATTTACTGGGATTTTTTTTTTATTCAGCTTTTTCTGACCATTATATCATTTTGTCAATTTCTGATAGTAGTGCGCATTGGGGTGAATTCTATAAATCACGCCTAAATAAATTGGTGCTGAATAAATGCTTAAGCGCTATTCTATAAGCCATGCCTAAAGTTAAGTCCTGGGAGTCACATGTAAATTTAGATATGTCCATTTGCATCAACAAAAATGTGGTGCAAATACCCCAGCCTAAATTTATACGTGAAACCCCTTTATTCTATAATTGTATGCATAACCCAAAACCACACCCATGATCTACCCTGAACCACCCATAACCCTCCCATTTCCAAGCCCCCATTTTTGGGACTTGTGTAAAATTTAGGCATGGATCACGCACCTAAATTTACATGTATATATCTTAATTGATTCCATTTAGTGCCAATAATTGCGCATTAGAAAGCCAGTTATTGGCACTAATTGGCTTGTTATTTAATTAAATTGTGTGTGCGCCCAAATTTGTGTATGCAATTTTTGATGACTTTTATAGAATAAGGGGGATTATGTGGAAGATGGCACACAATTTTAGGAAAAAGGTGCACTCTTCCTGATAGGGATCACATTCAAGCTCAGGTTTCTGCATATTCAATGGTTTGTGTATGTGTAGTGGTTCCACAATCAGGACTGTGCACTCTTTCCGAAATAGTTCTCCCTCTGTCCACATAGTGGGCCAAATTCTATAAATGGCGCTGAAAATTCAGCACTGATAAAACTCAATGCTATTCTGTAAAGGGCACTTTGAAATGAGCTCTCTTTATATACATCACACAAGATTATTCAAATTATTAAATGACTAGTAAAAAAGGGCCGTTTCTGTAGGCAAGGAAACGGGCCTTAGGCAGGCAATTCCCCCCCCCCCCCCCCCCGTGCTACGGCTCCCTCGAACCCCCCCTTTCGCGAACCTGTCGATCCCCCCAGAACGCCGAAAACCGCACACCCCCCCTCCCGCCGCTGTTGTGCACTACCTTCGGGTGGGTTCTTCAATCATCTTGTCTGGAAGTTCCTCTGCGTGCGTCTGACATCAGACGCACGCATGCATCTGACGTCAGACGCACAGAGTTAAACTTTCTGAGAAGATGATTGAGGAACCCACCCGAAGGTAGTGCACAACAGTGGCGGGAGGGGAGGTGCGGTTTTCGGCATTCCGGGGGGGGGATCGACAGGTTCGCGGGAGGGGGTGGTTTCGAGGGGGCCGTAGCGCGGGGGGGGGGGGTGACAGCTGATTCCGAGGCAGTAGGAGGAGTAGGGAAACACGCCTCGCAGACCACTTGCAGCCAGGGAGCCATGGTCCCAAGCATAGAACGTTGGAGGTGAGAATTATTATATAGGACAATGTATTGTGAGAAACAGCAAAAGGACCTGCTCTACCAGGAAATGACTGATAGAATTTAATGTAGACAAATGCAAAGTGATATTCAATGGAAAAAAAATTATTCTAAATCAGGGTTCTCAAATCAGTCCTTGGGACACATCAAGCCAGTCAGGTTCTCAGGATACCCACAATGAATATGAATGAGATAAATTTGAGATAGATGTGCAAGCACTGAATGCATTCCATGCAAATCTATCTCATGTATATTCATTGTGGATGTCCTGAAAACCTGACTGGCTAGGTGTGTCTCAAGGACTGGTTTGAAGACTGGCTAGGTGTGCCCCCTGGTCTAAATAAAGGTCCACAATATCCCTGAAATTCTATACATCGCGCCTTAATTGCTGCGTGGAAATTAAAGCGTATCAATGCGCATAATGTAATTAGTTAACTAGCTAATCAGCTCTGTCAATTGGATGTTAACAAGCAATTATCAGTAATAATTGGCATTAATTAGGATTTACACACACAGCACGCTAAATTATTCTGTAACATGGTGCGTGTAAATTTCAAGTCACATAGTTGAAAAGGGGATGTGGTTATGGGTATGGAATGGTCAGGTCATGGACATTTCTAAAATCTATGTGCATTGTTATAGAATACACCCGTTCTATGCTGAAATTATATTATATGACATTACAATTATTGTTCTTCTTGTAAGCTGCTATTACCTAAATTAGGTTCTATGTGGGTAACAAACAAAAGAAACTTGGACAATGCCAAGAAATTACAATAAAAGGTCAATAATTAATAATACTAATAAAGTTCTTGATCAATCATTATTCTAGTAAAATTCTTATGATTCAACACACCAGGGATAAGTAGGAAAAAACCCTACATTATAGAGTCCAAACACACAAACAGAGTAGGGACAAATAATGACCTTCCATAGTTATTAATAATCAATTCATATTGTATATATGGGTTTGGGTTCAATGACTTCTTGACTTTCATTTGTTTTTTTTCCCCTTCATTTATAATATTTGTCTTCTGTTATAAATCTTGGCATTGTACTTATCAGCTACCATTATGTGCACCTATGTTGATGGTTTTATACAATTTAGTTTCCAATATTTTATTTTCTTAGGTTGTGTGTAAATTGCATGACTCCTGAAGCAGGCATTTTACACGCCAAAACATGGCTCCATGCTGAATCTTCTGTCAGTTGGTGTTCTATTTGATGATGTAATTAGACAGCCATTATTTATCCCTACTCTGTGTGTTTAGCTCATTATTCAATACATATTTCAGAAATAAAAAAGTTTTTACTGCCCTCCTGAACTGCATATAATTTCTTTGCATTCTAATTGACAGGAAAGAATTTCACATCATTGCTGCTTGATATGGAAAAGCAAATGTTAATTTTTTTTTTTAAATCTAATTTTGTTGGCACCTGGGAACCACAAGGTCATCTGATCACTAAGGGCCCCTTTTACCAAACTGCAGCAAAAGGGGGCCTGTACTGGCATCGGTGTGTGTTTTGACACATGCCGCGGCACCCTTTTACCACAGCTGGTAAAAGGGTAGTCTTTCTATTCTGCAGGAAATGGCCATGTGGCAAGTAAAGCACTTGCCACACAGCCATTTTGGGGGGGACCCTTACCGCCACCCATTGAGGTGGTGGTAAGCGCTCCCACGCTAACCCAGCAGTAACCGGGCAGCATGCAGCACTGCCTGATTACTGTCGGGTACACCCTGGCACTACAAAAATAAATATAATTTTATAGTGCCAAATACAATGGTGCGCTGGGGATGGGAAGTACTACCGGGCTGCTATAGTAGCTCACCAGTACTTCTTGTTTAGTGAGCAATAAGCTGCTTACCACTGCTTTGTAAAAGGAGCCCTAAGATAGTGAACACTACCTTCATTCACTATGACAGTAGTGTGCACTCTCTTAGAGCCCCTTTTACAAAGTGGCGGTAAGCAGCTTATTGCTCGCTAAACAAAAAGCACTGGTGGGCTACCGCAGCAGCCTGGTGGTACTTCCCATCCCCAGAGCACCATCATATCTGGCACTACAAAAATGTAAGATGGTGCCTGTCCATAAAGGATCTTGTATATTAGCATACTTATTTTTTTTTGTTACATTTGTACCCTGTGCTTTCCCACTCATGGCAGGCTCAACGTGGCTTACATATTACATACAGGTACTTATTTGTACTTGGGGCAATGGAGGGTTAAGTGACTTGCCCAGAGTCACAAGGAGCTGCCTGTGCCTGAAGTGGGAATTGAACTCAGTTCCTCAGGACCAGTGTCCACCACCCTAACCACTAGACTACTCCTCCACTCCATTTTTAAAAATGTCCTGCCTTCAATTGGTAACCAGTGGAATTTAAGACAAAGTGGAGTCACCCTTTCAAATTTGGGGATTGAGAAAATTAGTCTAGCTGCTACACAAACTGAGCAGGCAGCACCTTAGCACTCCCCTTTCATTCCAGCCACGCACAACATATATCTACACTTGACAAGCTATCTGAGAAGAATGAAATTTATTATGGCCGCAGCTTTCTACTACTTACATATAAAAAGACATTCACAATAGTAAGCAATTACATACAAAATACAGTTTACAGTAACAAGCAATTAAATACCTGTCATTAATGCCTGACTTGTCTTTCTATCTAGAGCATTTTATGGCAAGAGGTCTAGCCTTTTGAGTCACACAACTCCTTCTATTTCTGGCTTTACTCCTGCAGCCAATTCTCAGCGCCACCTGAGGCATATACGGTAAACATGCCTACGCGCTAACCTCAAAGCCTTGGTTGGGGGATTGCCATCAAAGCATCTTCCCCTGCCCAACTGTTGATTCTCTTTCTTGAAGCCTTCAGCTTCCCCATTCTGTCAAAATCTGAGGTAGACACCGCCGATGCCTTGATTGGGGAAATTGTTGTCAAAGCATTTTCCCCTTCTCAATTGTTGATTCTCTATCTTGAAGCTTTTAGCCTCCCCATTCCGTCAAAGTTTGAGGTAGGCACTGCTGATCACCTGTTATTCTGGAACTAGCCCTCTTTCATACAAACAAAGAATGCACCTGGTCTTAGACACTGCCCATGACACAGCTAGCAAGGGAAAAAACACATTTGACGCTTCTCTTATGTAAGACATACTGTTGTATACTCTACTATTAATTATCATTTCTATAGCACTACTTGATGCACGCAGCACTGTATACTTTATACAGCCCCTAGAGGGCTGACAATCTATGTTTTTGTACCTGGAGCAATGAAGGGTTAAGTGACTAGCCATTAAGCTACTCCTCCACTACTCTATTAGGCTAGGACCCACCGCCATGGACATGGACAGCGACACCTCGCTTTTCATGGTCCCCCCATCAACCTGAAACCTAGCTGCGGCCACTCTGAATACTTTTTGAGCTTACTCAGGTAGCCATAGGCTCAGAAAGTCTGCCTTAAGAGGCCTCTCCATACTGAGCCAAAAGGATATGCGGCTAAGTACTGCCCATTCATTGGTTGACGTCCCTGGAACTTGCTAACTGGTCTGTATCCACAGTGTGAATCAGTCCTTCTTCCAGTGCAAATCAGTCCTACTTACTGCACCAGTTAGCCAGCTGGCGATCACGTCTGATGTAGGTATGCCGATGAGTGACCCCGCCTAATGATCATATCGGACCCAGCTGTTGCCCTTGTGGAAGGCCACTTGAATGTAGTGCTATGCCTTCTTGAGTGTGATGTTCCTTTCTGGTCTCATGTGATGCTCCAAAATCACTATGAAATGCATGACGGTTGCGTGCCTCTCAAGCCAAAACATTCCAAATGAAAGAAGACGTGACTGTAGTCCTCACTGTTGTGCTATTCCTAGTGTAAGACCAGCTCAACTAAAAATGATCCCAAAGTTAACTCCCTGGTGAAAATCTACAAATGTCAAAATACAAACCAGAGACTCTTAACGTGGATACAAGGAACAGGTAGAAGGTTGACCCCACATTTAAGAAAATTTTTGAAAAAACACTTTTATAATATATTTGGAGAGTTCTCAGAGTATTGATTCACCCAAATGAGACTATACACTCATGTCTTTAGATCTCTAAGGATGGTTGAGCATCTCAATCACAGAACCTCTATTGCAGCAATGTACATTCCAGTACATGTGGCATATGAAAAACTATTGCCACAGTGCACCTTCGGGTGCAGGTGGCATGTGATAAAACACATTGCCGTGTGCCCAATTAGGTTAGGACCCACATAGGAAGACACCACACCTAATGCTACAATGCCCTCCCCTTTCCCGCCCTTAGGACTTCCCCCAGGTCTTGACTCTACCCACTGCCTCTACTCTTTACTACCTCCCCTCCCCCTGCTATCTTTGATATTGCCTCTCCTTACTATCTCTCCTCCCCCTGCTGTCTCTGATATAACTGCTCCTACCTACCTTGATCCGTTCCCTTGTCTGACCCAATCCCTCCTGAGACCACCCTTGTCTGTCTCTGCCCGTTTATGTATCTGACTGCCTATACGGCTCGGTCATTGTTCTTTCTGAACTGTTTGCAATTTCCTAAAAAGCAATTAAATTACATTACAGTAATCCATTTGATTGGATTACAGTGCAAAGACAGATAGTTCAAAATATCACCTGATTGCTCTTAATTTTCTCAATATTATAAATGAATTTCTTGCAATTGTATTAACATGCAATTCCATCATCATCTCATTATCTACCTGAATGCCCAAAATCCAAGTAGATGTATCAAAGTTATAAAGATCCAATTCAATCTGAAATGCTTGATTGTTCCAAATACTGTCTGAATTTCCCAGTACTAAGAATTTTGTTTTCTCTTTGTTTAAATTCAATCTATGAGAGAACACCCAATTTTCTATCAGATCTAAACATGTTTTTATTTTCTCCAAAATGGCATCCTTATCTTGAGAAATGAGCAAAAATAAGGATGCCATAATAGTAATATCATCAGCAAAAAGAAATTAAACCAAATCAATCTGGTCTAATAACGCTCCCAAAGATTGTATTAACACATTAAATAGAAAAGTGGAAAGCAGGGATCCCTGTGGACCAGCCTGCCATGCCTCTGATAATATGCTTACTGAGTGGTGATGACCACTGTTCTCTCTAAGCTGAGCAGATGTCCTACAATCACATTTCTACCAGTAGGGGTTGATGCTTCAATATTGTGTTTTCAATCGCTAGGGACAAGCAGGTTCCCTGGAATCTGATAGAGCTTGCCTGTCCCTCACTATTGAAGAGCTGATAGGGAAACAACATCCCCCACTGACAGGATTGTAAGCGAAGGACTCTCACTCAGCTTAGAGGGAACAGTGGTAGTGACCAAAAAATTGAATAGAATATCAAGGATTATTTGGAAAGGAATGGAGAATAAAACAGAATAGCATGATCTCTCCGTACAGATCCATGGTATGACCACATCATCATTACTGTGTGCCTTTCTGATTGCCCCATCTCAAAATAGGTCTAGCAAATTTTGAAAGCCTAGAGAAAAGGACAACAAAGATGATAAAAATGATGGAACAGTTTCCTTATGAAGCAAGGCTAAACAGGTTAGATGATGAAGAGGGGATATGATAGAAGGTTAAAAAATCATTAGTGGTGAGGAAAAGGTAAATAGGGAATGGTCATTACCTTTCCAAGGAGTAGGGACACTCTATGAAACTAACAGGTAGCAGATTTCAAACAAGTTGGAGAAAGTATTTTTTCACTCAAAGAACAATTTGTTGTAAGAAGATGTGGTCAAGGAATCTAGCACATTTGGGTTTAAAAGTGGTTTGGACGTGTTATTGGAGGAAAATATATAAACAATTATTAGTAAGTCTTGTGATAGCCACTGCTTGGACCAGAGAGCGGTTAACACAGAAAACCTTTACTGCTGGGCACTTTCTGATGGCCCAGATTAGCCATTATCAGAGACATAATACTTGGTTCAATGAACTTCAGATATGACCTAGTGTGGCATGTCTTATGTTCCCCTTCTGGTAACATTCTAACATCTGAAGAGAAGAGTTACAATAATTGGTCAAATAACAGCAGAATCCAGACATAGGAATGTGTCAATGCTTCTTTTTCTTTCTTTCTTTTTTTTTATTTTAAATAACCTTGATTTAGCACAGTTTCTCTGCTCTGTTTCCCTCCTCAAGTTCACCCCTCCAACTTACAGATTACATGTATACCAGCCTGGCGAAATGCTTACAGGTTTAAAATGTCATTATACGAAAATGAAAAAGACTGAAAAGCATTTCATTGAGTCCAACAGTATTCCAACCATCTAACATGTTTATGAAAAAGTCATATTTCATCGATGTACTGTCAGATCATTTATCATGATTTTACATTCTCTAGGGATCTGACAAATGGTTGTGACATCACGTTCAGTGGTGTATGGCCTTTGTTTTCAGACGAAGGCAATGCTAGTCATACAGCGTGTCACAGTTAACACTGTATCTGGTAATTTCACTTTTTCACTTCCTTGCAGATAGTGGATAGATAGATAGATAGATAGATAGATAGATAGATAGATAGATAGATAGATAGATAGATAGATATATATGTAGTAAAAATGTCATAGACCCCCCTGATATATGTCATATTGCCTTCTTGTTTTACATATTCTGTGCCCTACTTACTAAGCTGAATTAACTGTTCATGTGTCAGTTAGTGCAGGTAATGTAGTGCCTTAGTAGCTAACCTGTGCTAATTACCACCCCACCCCCCTCCAGGAACTGCACCTGGCCAGTTAAATGGTTCTTAGCCAACTAAGCGCTAATATTCCGTGTGAGATAGCCAGCTATCTTGGCTAAATATTAGCGCTTAGTGGCTAACTGGACGAACAGCTATGTCACATGACATCACTGATCAGCGCCGATATTCAGCGTCTGGCTGGCTATGTTTCACGGCCAAATATGGCTTCATCAATAGGTGGAATATCTTTGGCTGGTTTGAACTTAACCAGCCAGTGCTGAATATCAGTTTGGCCAGTTAAGTTCAAACTGACCAAAAATAAGCCAGATATTCAATGACGGTCACCGGAAATGGCCCAGCATTGAATATTCGGGCTCAGAACCAACTGCAGGAGTTAGCCAGGTCTGAATATCGGGCCCAGAATTCCTAACACATAAGATAGCTTTGAATGGGAAGGAAATGGGTGGAGAATGCACCTTACAATCAGTGCAGGTGTAATTAGCATTTATTAACTGTTAAGATGGTAGATAATAGTCGCACAATTAACCCCACCTGATTAGGTGTACCTATTCCCACTGTAAATTCCCTTTGTTACCTTGGAATCATTCTTGATTTTGAATTATCTTTTCACAAGCACAGATAAAGATCATATGGCCTATCTAGTTTGCCCATCAATGTCATCTACTCTCCCTTCCACTCCCTTATAGATCCTGTGTACTTGTCTCAAGCTTTCTTTAATTAAGATAGAGTTTTTGTCTCCACCACCTCCACCAGGAGGCCATTCCACAAATTCACTAGCCTTCCATGAAGAAATTTTTCCTCGGGTTAATTCTGAATCTATTCCATTTCACCTTCATCCTATGCCCCCTTATTCCAGAGAACCCTTTTATCTGAAAGAGATTTGCCTCCTGTACATTTATGTCATGTGGAGGGGCATAATCGAACGGCGCCAGCCATCTCGTAACCACACCCCCGTCCCGCCTTCCATACCCTGCTGAAACACCCTCCTTGAAGTTTGGCCGGCCCTGCAACGGAAAGCTATTGAAACCGGCGAAAATCAGCTTTCGATTATGCCGATTTGGCCGGCTTCAGAAGATGGCCGGCCATCTCCCGATTTGTGTCGGAAGATGGCCGGCCTTCTCATTTGAAAATAAGCAGGATAGGTATTTAAATGTCTCTATCATATCTCCCCTCTCCCACATTTCTTCCAAAGTATACAAATTGAGATTTTTAAGTCTATCCCCATACGCTCTATGATGAAAACTACTGACCATTTTAGTAGATGCCCTCTGGACCAACTCCATCCTGTTTATACCTTTTTGAAGGTGCAGTCTCCAGAATTGTATGCAATATTCTAACTGAGGTCTCACCAGAGTCTTATACAGAGGCATCATCCCCTCCTTTTTCCCTATTGGCCATTCCTCTCCCTATGCACCCAAGCATCCTTCTAGCTTTCGCCGTCACCTTTTCTACCTGTTTGGCCACCTTAACATCATCACATATGATCACCCTAAGTCCTGCTCCTCTTTCATGCACAAAAGTTCTTCATGTGCTAAAAACAAGTTTCTCAAGTTGTGAAACTAGGTTTTATGGCCCTATGAAAGATCTCATCTCCTATACACCCTCATTTGTGCCTTTCTGATGTCATGAATTGACTACTGTAATCCTGTTTTTGCTGGTATTACTAAACAACAACTCAAACATCTTCAAATGTTACAAAATTCTGCTGCACTCATAGATACCATCCTGTAACCCCACTTCTGTTAGATTACTTTGGCTACTCATTCAATATCGTGTCTGGTTCAAAGTTTTCTGTCCTGCTCATAAGGCCTACTATTTAGGCATTCAACATTATTTATCTTCCATTTACTGAGGTTCCTTGCTACACACCGTTTAGTCCTCCCGGCTCCCAGACAGGCACACTACAAATCCACTAGGAATCTGGCTTTTTTCTTTCTTGCCCCCAAATTATGGAATGGTCTCCTTTATAATGAAGCTTCATTTAAGAGTTCCAGATCTCTTCTCAAAATACATTATTTTGGACTACCATTTGGTAACCATTCCTCAGTCGATGAACGGTGACACAGGTGACTGGACAAACTAGTTATTAATCTCTAGGGACTGTCCCATTTCTGTTGTCTCTGGAGTGCTTCTCTTGTTTGATTGTGAATATTATATCTTGTTATTTGGCTGGCATTCGTTTCTGAAATGTCTCACTGTCTTAATTTCTGAATTGTAAACCGCTTTAGCCTGCACGTCAGATTAAGTGGTATATCAGGTGCTAACAATATACATAAACATAACTGCATCACATTATTTTCCATTCATAAACACACGGTAAGGGACTTTTCTTCATACTAAAGAACGGAACCAATACATAGGCTTTGCAGTTACTGTGCATTAATTTTATTCGTTAACCCATGGAACCACATTACAGCAGTCAAACCTGAAATACAACCAGGCTTACACAAGTGTGTCCAAGTTTCTGAACTACAGAGAGAAATACACTGGCCAATTTTCAGCTGGAAGCGGTCAGCTTTTTGTTGGCCGCCGCCATCATCTTCATTCCCGGATATCTGGGAATACATGGCTGGATAATAAGTGGTTAAGGCAATACTCAGCACTTAACTACATAAGTTGTTCTTAACTGCATGAATGCTGTCTCTGCCCCTAGACCACCCACAAATTAAAAGTTTTGGCTTAGGCGCTAATTGTGAATATCCAGCAGCACAATCTGGTTAAGTGCTGAGCCGGTGGTTGGGAGGCGGGGATGGTGGTTGGGAGGCGGAGCTAGTGCTGGGCAAGACTTCTACGGTCTGTGCCCTGAAAACGGCAGATACAAATCAAGGTAAGGTATACACAAAAAGTAGCACATATGAGTTTATCTTGTTGGGCAGACTGGATGGACCGTGCAGGTCTTTTTCTGCCGTCATCTACTATGATTTAAATGGCTTAGAGCCTCTCCTGGCTGTTTAAATTGCTTTGAATATTGGGCAGACATTTTTTAAGTTGTGCTGTAGCCTATATTCACGCCTAGTCCGAAAGCACACATGGAAAGTGTCTAAGAATTCCCATGGACTCCTACAGATCAGAGCTTATGTGCACATGCATGCGCATGCACCCACACAAACACAGCTTACCACCAAACAAGGCCTGAATGACTCAACTCAACAGACAATTAAATTAGAAGCCTTAGCACCTTGGGGTTTCAGACTCATTACAGCCTTTATTGTTACTGCCCTTCCTTTCAGAAACCCTTGCCTAGAAAAACAATTTACAGCTCCAAGATGTTCCCTGAAGGCACTGGGACACAATGTTTAGCCTTAACATTTTACTCTAGAATGGAAAACATACTATTAAAAATGAAAAAAAACCCATATATTTAGAGGTCTTGGTAGTCAGTCAGTGCAAATTTTACTGGTACAATTAACCTTTCCACTTTTAATTCCAAAAGTAGCACAAATGCTAGATAGGTGAGACATAAAGTCCCTAGAGGATGCATCTTTAGAAAGAAAGGAATTTTAAACATCAAATGAATGAAGTACAATAGTCACTAAAAATAACTCTGAAAAAGAGTCCTGATCAGACTCCCTGCAGGAAAAGCATCATGTTTGTTCTCCCGCTTGCAATTACACCTTTAGGCAAGTTCCTTTCAAACCCCAATCCCTCCCTCTCCTTTCTCTTCCCTCTCCAGCTGAGACACCACATCAAGCGGGATTACCACGAAGAAACCCCCCTGGCAATCTCAGACCAGCATCCACTGAAACTCACATCCGCCGGCTCTAGCAATATGAAGGATAATAAAATAGCACATGTAATTTGGGCAGTCCTGAAGGCTTTAGCAATCTGTCTGCCTTTCCGCACATGAAGCTTGATAGCCTGGCAGGTCTCATGACCACTTCTGCATATCTCTGCTCATCGTAAAACGATTTAAAATTAATTGGGGTGGGGGGTGTGTACAAGAGGGGGGGGGGGGATTCAAAAAAAAATCCGAAAGGCTGAATCTGTTCAGGCTAACTCCATGAATAAGTTTGATGATAAGGAGAGGGGTAATATTTTTTCTAAAATCCACCTAGGTGTGCAAGCGTTCTCTTTCAGCATGCAACCATGAGAAGACCTTCTCTGAATCTCTGCACGGGAAGACATAGGTGCTTGGAATTACAACTGGAAAAACACTTAAATAAGCTTCCTCTGGAACAGTCGCATGCATTAGAAATATGCCATTGCACAGACACTTTAAAGACGTCACATTATGTAACTTTCAACTAAAGATTGTTTTCATGTTACTTTTCAGCAGATGAGACGCTGAGCTATTGATTTTGGACCCATCTCGCAATCCAATACAGGACAGCAGCTAGTAATTTCCTGCTGTAATAGAATAGGCGTTTTTCATGTGCATCAGGTTTTATATCACATGCGTTTCAGCCCCCTCCTCCTTCCTTATCCCTATATTTTTCCTCAGCTCTCTTCCATCATCTCCTCTTTGCTTGGCTTGATAAACGCATAACACCTGCAGGTAGAAGGATGTATGTGTGCCGTGGGGGGGGGGGGGGGGGGGGGGTC
Source organism: Microcaecilia unicolor (assembly GCF_901765095.1). Taxonomy (NCBI): domain Eukaryota; kingdom Metazoa; phylum Chordata; class Amphibia; order Gymnophiona; family Siphonopidae; genus Microcaecilia; species Microcaecilia unicolor. Next base: position 54,913,455 of record NC_044042.1, read on the forward strand.
GCCTTTCGCACCCTACCTGGGAAGAAGAGCAGTGCAGTCAGAGCACTAAAGACGAACCAGCAGACAGGACGATGCATGTTGATTATACCAGCGCTGGATCCGTCCTGAGTTCCCTGACCAGCTTTGCTGCTGCCTTGTTCACTGAATTCCGAGCAGGTTTAAAATCCTATGTTAGCAGGCAGAGTGAGGGAGAGAAGAGTGTGAGGAGCAGGCAGCCAAGGTCTCTGTGATTTTTCGCCCCCCCCCCCCCCCCCCCCTCCCCATTCCCTCGCCCCCCCTCCTGCACATACACACAACTGGCAGCAAAAACACAAGCACAGTCTGGAGCGTGAATAAAGCAGCCCTCCCACCATGTACCCATTGGTTCCGCTCTCCTGAGTGACAGTAACACTGGCATTTTTCTCCAGGCTCAGATCCAGGGGGGGCATAGAACTAACCCCTCGCTGCTGTGGGCCCGGGGGAACTATCAGCTCTAGTGGGTTTGCTCACACTGCAGCAAGATGCAGGAAAGCATCCTAAAGCACGAGCTCATTTTTTAAGCAACATCCAGGGGTGTGTTTGATGCCAACTTGTGTTCATAGCTGCATAAAATGAGCTTTCAAATTTATTGAATGAGAAACTGATTACTATTCTTCTGAAGTTTGATTTTATTTCTCTTTTACCTTATTTTATTTTTAGCATGCTCTACTTTTAACTTCATCCCAAATGGGCTTTCTTGAGGGTGAGGTTTTCCAAAACGCACTCATTGAGAGACAGACAGCACACTGTTGCAGTCTCCCCACCCCCACCCATCTTTCTCCTTATGTAACTCTTTTTTTTTTTTTTAATCTATACAGTCATTAACTCAACTCGATTCTGGCTTTCCTGTCCGAGCTGAGGTATTCCAATGCTTGGGGGAGGGGCTACAGGGATAACAGGATGTAATTTTATATCCATATGCATAAAAAGTATGCATGTACCTTTCCTTTTTGTGTCCATCCAGAAATTTTCAGACAAATCAGCTACATACTTTTGCTTTAAAAATTACTACTACTACTTATCATTTCTATAGCGCTACAAGGCATATGCAGCGCTGTACACCAAACACAAAATGGCAGTCCCTGCTCAAAATGGTTACAATCTAGATAAGACAGGCAGACAGACAGACAGACCAATTAAGGGTAAGGAAATAAAAAGGTGAGGATAAAAGGACAGGGCAAGTGAGCAGTGGTAAAGAGGTGGGCTTTAAGTTTGGACTTGAAAACAGCCAAAGAGGGGGCTAAAAATTACCATAGGGAATGTATATACTTATATTTATATCTGCTCTTTAGCACACACAAATTTTGTTTCAAGTTACATGCATATTCTTGAATTCTCAGAAGTATGTGCTTAAATGCAAACCCCTCCACGTTCCCAGCCCCAGGAATTCTTTTACTCAGTCTGGGTAAAGTTGCAGGTAGAGAATCTGTACATGCATAACCTTACCTTAATTTCTCTCTTCTCCTCTTTGCATCCAAGGTACTTGAATATGTTGTTCACTGCAGCTGGCTTGATTTTTTTTTTCCTCAGGCTATTCTTGATCCACTCCTATCTGGATTTTGCTCTCTACCTTCTACAGAAACAGCCCTTGCTAAAGTCTCCAGCTACTTGTTCCTGGCCAGAGCCAAGGACCTTTTATGACCTGTCCACTGCTTTTGAAATTGTCTACCACCATGAAGATATTTCTGCACTACATACAGTTAGGAAAGGAGAATCAGTGTAAACGCAAGATCAATAGGCTCTAAAATTGATATTATCTAGACTTAGGGACCTTTTTACTAAAGTTTTGCACTTAACACACATTTAACATAAAAATTAACATGTGGAAAGCATGAAGACATAAGAACATGAGTAGCCATACAGGGTCAGACCAATGGTCCATCTAGCCCAGTATCCTGTTTCCAAGTAGAAACCCAAATCATGGCATCATTCCATGATACAAATCCCAGGGCAAGCAGTTGCTTCCACATGTTTGTCTCAATTGCAGACTATGGATTTTTTTCTCCGGGATCTTATCCAAACCTTTTTAAAACCCAGATACGCTAACCGCTGTTACTACATCCTCCTGCAAAGAGTTCCAGAGCTTAACTATTTGGTGAATGAAAAAATGTTTCCTCCAATTTGTTTTAAAAGTGTTTCCATGTAATTTCCTTGAGTGTCCCCTAGTCTTAGTACTTTTGAAATGAGTAAAAAAAAATTGATTTACTTCTACTCATTCTACACAACTCTGTGTAGTAAATGCAGGGGGCATGCCCTGAAACTGCCCTGCATTTAGCACATATTGTTAATGTACCACTTTGTATACCTGTGCTGATAGCATGGGCCCCTCTTTGTGATCAACTTGGGCATTCAGTGGCCAGGCATTAACAGACAACATGACAACTACCTATGGGTGCACTATCTGTAGCTGATCCCTGACACAACCTTGACCTCCCATCATACACCCAACTCCAAATCAAACACCACTGATCACATACTCACCCCCCTAATTCAAAGATCCAGACTCCATGATCAGGCTTCCACCCCCCCCCCCCCCCATTCAAAGATCCAACCCTCTGAGATCAGACCCCCCTGCCCCCTACTCCTTGCTTTAAAGAGTCAACCTCCAATTCAAAGATTCGACTCTCCTGAGTCCTCTCCTGAGCCCCCTGAATCAAAGACCCAGTCCTCCAATTTAAATACTCCAAACAACTGATCAAGCCCCCCAACTCCCAATACAACAGACCCACTCCCTCCAATAAGGCCCACATCCCCAAGCAAACCCTATCCCATTCCCAAACCTTCCAGGATGTATGTGGAAGTTAGCATTGGTGGGGCAGTTGTCTTGGGCGGCAGTAATCCTCCTCTGCTGCCACCCAGGTCAGTGCCTGAATCAAAAATGGCACTAATGACCCCTCACAGTAGTCTTGTGGTACTTCTCCTAGGGGACATTCTTCCCTATAAAGAGATGTGATAGAGCAAATTTCCAACCTAAAGTTAGAAAGTTTGCTGTTGTGATTGAAATTGGGAGCATCATAACAAGGGGTCAGAATTTTGGTTATATACTGTCCCCCAGGCAAAGATAACTCTGGGCTGGAAGAGATTTCCTAGTATTCAATTTGATTTTCTTAGTTGATTTTGGTGGGTGATATAAATTTATATTTAGATAACTTGTCTTCTAAGGAGATTGTTCATTTTATATCATTTTTAGTCTCATTGGATTTTATGATTGTGAACAAGAGTCAAACTCACAAGGCAGGATAACAGCTAGATGTATTGGCAGATATAGATAGGAATTATGAGAGGGAATTGGTAAGGATTGGTTTAATACCCCAGTATTATGGTCAGATCACTACTTATTAGAATTTTCTCTAATGTTAACTCTTTATAAAGAAAAATTAAGAAATAAGCAATATATCACTGAACCAACTAGAGGTCACATTATAGCTGCAGAATTTTGGAAGGTTGTTGAAGGTAAGCTTCCTGTGATTGAGACAGATATGTATGTGGGATAAGGTATTGATAGAAGTAATGGATCAATTAGCCTCACTTAAGGAGAGAATTGTCTAGATTTAGAAATTCTCCTTGGTATAGAGAGCATTTGAAGAAAATGAAAGGAGACTGTAGATGCTTGGAAAAAGTATGGAGGTCTAAATCAGAAGTAGTGAAAGAGACTTAGTAGAATCACATTAACGTATATAAGAATACAATTAAATAGGAAAAGAAAATAAATTATATGGGTAGAATTATGCAAAATAGACATTGCTTGCATGAACTAGTCTTATTGTTTAAACAATTGACATCTAAATCAGTTTTGGAGACAAAAATAGAGTTGTAGCATTTGACAACTAATGATTTTGTGCACTTTTTTGAAGATCAAAAAAGGATGATATTGTACTTCAAGAGATTTGGGGAGATTGTCTTTGGAATACTTTTCCTGAGGTTTCACTGCAGAATGTTTTGGAATGACTTTAAAAATTCAGCAAATCCATGTACAAAATTCATGAACAATGATCCAGTAGTGAAAATCCTTCTGTGATTAGCCACAATGATTACTCCAAGATAGTCGCACAAAATGTTGTGTCACCTTTGTTAAAAGCTCTGGATAATGATCCTATAAGTGTTCAAGTTATAGACTAGTAGCACAAATTTTGACTGTATCTAAAATGTCAGAAGCAATTTTGCAGAAAAATATAACATCATTGAAGAATATGCATTTTTAGACATAACAACATAACATAGTAAATGATGGCTGATAAAGACCTGTATGGTCCATCCAGTCTGCCCAACAATATAAACTCATTTTACATGGTATGTGATACTTTATATGTATACCTAAGATTGATTTGCCTTTGCCATTCTCAGGGCAAAGACCTTAGAAGTCTGCCCAGCACTCTTCTTGTACTAAAAGTTCTGAAGCTAATGTCAAAGCCCCTTAAAATTTACACTCAAGCCCATCCATAACTATTCACTCACAATCAGAGCGTAGACTGTAGAAGTCTTCCCAGCACTGATTTTGCTTCCCAATTACTGATGTTGCCACCCAATCTCTGCTAAGATTCTGTGTATCCATTCCTTCTAAATAGGATTCCTTTGTGTTTATCCCACGCATGTTTGAATTCTATTACCATTTTCATCTCCACCACCTCCCACGGGAGGGCATTCCACATATCCACCACCCTCTCCATGAAAAAATACTTCCTAACATTATTCCTGAGTCTGCCCCCCTTCAACCGACCATGCTAAATCCAGTTTCAGAAGCTGGTATACTACAGAAGCATCATTTGCTGCTCTCTACCTGATTTGAAAGGTCAATTTGATAGACATCATCTGGATTTTGTGATATAATTAGACCTGACCACAGTGTTTGATCTAGTTAATCATGATATCCTGTTGACTGAACTGAGTTCTTTGGGAGTGTTAGGTAATGTTTTAAGATGGTTTGAAGGATTTTGTTTTAATTATATAATTAGACTGAAATGGTGAAATCTCTACCATTTGGCATTTATATTGTGGGGTGCCTCAAGACTCACCATTGTCAGCTATTCCATTTAATATATAAACAAATATCTTCATTTTCATTCATATTTGATATACTGCTCTTGAGAATTTCAGATCACATCACTTCCCATATTATTATTGTGTGTGTGATTTGGAGTGAAATTTTAGAAAGAATGTTCAATTCAGAATATGGACGTCTAAGACTATACATTAGATATTGATGTTCATGTCTCATGTATTTTAGAACAGGGTCTGTTGACATACAGCCTATTCTAAACTACAAGAAAATGGATGTCCAAGTTCTGGCTATGTCCAGCATGAGCCTTCCTTTTACAAAATGAAACATCCAAACTACAAACTGGGCCAAACAAGGGACATGGACAGCTGTGTGGCAGCAGAAGAATGTCCATATTATAAAATATATAAATAAATTTTAAGGCTAAAGACTTATCAATGTTTGTAGATCTTATAGTAAACTAGTAAAAAAGCCCCGTTTCTGATGCAAATGAAACGGGGGCTAGCAAGGTTTTCTTCTGTGTGCATGTGGGAGTGTGTGTGTTCCTGCCCTCTCTGCCCTCTCTCCCCTCCCCCCTCTGAGTCCTTCATTGTTACAGAGAGAGCGATTTGATTTCCTGCTTTGCTGTTTTCCTTCACTGTTTGTGTTAGAGAGCGAGCGAGGGCGGGGCAGACACTCATGGGGAAACCGGATATCTCTCCCCCTTCACACTTCCGGTTGGAGGCTTCATAGAACGTTGGTGTTGCCTTTTATATATAGAGATATCTAGTAGAATCTCTCACTTTACAAATTTACATAGGAGGGAAAAAAAAAGACCTCAAATGTCCCAGCATGGCACTAAGCAATCAAATCTTTGTGCCAGCATATATCAGACTCCAATCATATCATTGGTATAAAAAAAACCTCCTTACAGAATGTATTATTTTTAATTTTCTTTTATATATTGTGCACTCAATCTTCTTCCAGTATATACGTATAATACTTTACTCAAACATTTAATAATATACTTAAAGCACTTAGCTCTTCATTTTTCTGCCCAACAGGCTCTCCATTTCACTTATAAATAAGCTTCCACATATTATAAAACTAGTAAAAAAAGGCCCGTTTCTGAAGGAAAGGAAACGGACCCTAGGCAGGCAATTCCTCCCCCCCCCCCCCCCCCGCGCTACGGCCCCCTCACCCCCCCTTCGGCGAACCTGTCGCCTCCCCCCCCCCCGGACTGCCGAAAACCGCCCCCCCCCCCCCCCGCCGCCGTTGTGTACTACCTGTGCTGACGAGGGACCCAAACCCCTGACAGCCGAAGTGTTGTTGTGCCCTTCACATTCCTTCCTCATCTTCTCTGGAAGTTTCTCTGCTTAGACTACTGCAGTCTGTTCCTCAAAGGTGTCCTAATGAATCATCTCTCTCCCTTTCAATCTCTTCAAAATTCTGATGTATGACTTATCTTCCACCAATGTCATTATACTCACATAACCCCACTTCAAGTCATTTCATTGGTGTCCTATCAATTTCCATATACAGTTCAAACTTCTTTTACTAACTTACAAATTAATTCATTCTGCAGCTCCTCAGTAACTCTCCTTTCTTCTCTTTCCATACATCCTTCCCTGGGAATTCTTCCACCTCCAAAACCAGACTCCAGTCCTTTCACCTTGTTGTGCCGTACACCTGAAATAGACTTCCTGAGTTAGTATGCCATGTTCTTTCTCTGGCCTTATTAAAATTCAGGTTAAAAGCCCACTCTTCTGAGGCTACTTTTAAATACCAATATTGTTTTAATCATTCACATAATAAAGAAAACCCGCCTAATTTCTTATTTGATAAACAGCTAACGGGGCAGAGTAATTTTTTATTTATCCTGTTTTCAGTGGTGATTTGTAAGCAGATCTTGTCTCTTACATGTCTGGTACACAGCATTGCATACACTTAGCAGTGCTATAGAAATGATGATCGGTGGTAGTCGTAATTGTAGTGGTGGTATATCAGGCATGTACATTTATAGAGCCTATTTCTGTGGATAAAACACTGTTAAAACCATTGGAGTGCCTAATTGATTAGGCTTTTGTTCCCCTCACAGATAAGAAGAAAAGGCCTTTCTACATAAGGTCCTAATTATGTATTTCAAACATAGGAGGCAAGGCTGAAATTTTACATACAGACTGGTTTGAGAAATACATTTAATGGGCAAAAAAATTCCTTCTGCCCTTTACCAATCTACCCTCTCACAGAAAATAAATATAGTAAAAAAAACCTTTTACTTAGGTTCTAATGGTTTATAGCAGTAATAATGTCCTCCAAGTTTTAGGTTTTTAGTTCATTAATACCTTTATGGGTCAACATCAATTTGTCACCAGGATATTCCATGCCTAGAAATGCCATTCCAACTGGGCATTGTAGCTTAAAGGTCAACCATCACATTGTCATAATACAATTAAGCTGGATTTATATAGCACTGTAAAATCGAATGCAGTGCCATATACTGTGCATGCAGTCACTGTAGATGGGAAGAACACTGCTATATGCATGTTTCCAAAGACAATGGTGTTATTTGAATAAAACAAGAGCTGAGTATTCTGTGATATGGAGGAAATAAAGAGACCCGCCTAAGGTCCCACAAATTGTCAGGAACCTCAAGGGGGAATTCCTTTTCTGCATCCCCCTTATGCATCATCACTCAGAAAACTCATCCATCTCTCCTCACATTACAATCAAAGCTATCAAACATATAAATGGCAAGTGACCGACTCACTTGCAAATGCGCAGTAGAGACTTCCCTCTCTGTCCCGCCCCGCGTCAAAACGTGATGACGGAACAGAGAGGAAAACTGCGCTGAGGAGGGGACCGCCAAGGTTGCTACCGCTGTCCCCCCGGGGTCACCGCCGCACCCCCCGAGGTCGCTGCGAGGGCGGGACACAGGCAGGGAAGGAAGGCCGATGGCAGCTGATCTGCCTGCTGCGGTTTCACCGCTGTAAGTTCAATGGAGAAGAGAGGGCCCAGCCCAGGTGGAGGGGAGCGGCAGCAACCCCGGGGGGGTAGCGGTAGCAGCAACCTCGGGGGGAAGGGGCGATGGCAGCGACCTCGGGGGGAGGGGCAGCAGCAACCTTGGGGGGGAGGGCAGGAGAAATGCTGGACATAGGAGGACTCCGAAGGAGGGGGGCCTTGGAGCTGGGAGGGATGGATGGAGGGGAGCCTTGGAGCTGGCTGGGAGGAGGGTGGGCCTTGGAGCTGGGAGGGAAGAGGGGAGGGGACCCTGGAGCTGGGAGGGAAGCAGGGAGGATGCTGGACATGAGAGGTCAGAAGTAGGGGGGCATTGGAGCTGGGAGAGATGGACAGAGGGGGGCCTTCGAGCTGGCTGGGAGGGAGGGAGGGCAGCGGGCTTTGGAGCTGGGAGGGGAGGGGGGCCTTGGAGCTGGGAGGGGAGGGGGGAGGGGGCCTTGGAGCTGATAGTCAAGCTGGTATCTGCATGCCTGACCAGGCAAAGATAGGACTGCTTTTTGTGTGGTCTTATCTGCCCAGTTAAGTATGCGGACATCAGTACTGAAGATCAACGGAGCCCGCATATCTTCCAGGTTTGCTCTGGCCCCTCACTTTGCCCATAAACCACTCCAGCATTTAACAGATAGTGCCACAGCGGTTAGAGGGGATATTCAGCCCCTGAATATCCTGTCCCAGCCTGCTGATCGGGGTTTAAGGAGGGAGGAGTCTCTCCTTCCTGCTTAAATCCCTTCGAATATCTATGCCTTAGATAGTAGGAACAAAGATCTAAGTAGGGCAGTTTTGTTACTGTTTTGGAAAATGAATATATTCAGTCCAATATTTAAAATTCTTCTCCGTTAATATGATTGCAACAATATTCCTATACACCTTTTCTGTTATATATACTCTGATTTTCTATTCCATCAATGTGATTGTAGTTGTATTATATTGTAAGCCACATTGAGCCTGCAAATAGGTGGGAAAATGTGGGATATAAATGCAGCAAATAAATAAATAAAACAATTTAGCAGGCCATTGACCATTAAATTGCTTAATCGAGGTTAGCTGCTAATATTCAACAGCATTTAACCAGCTAAGTGAGGCTGAATATCGCAGCAATTTGCGGGCTGTCTTGGGGTTGTTCCGGGGCGGAGTCACCACTTGGCTGTTTAAATACTGATATTCAGCACTTAAGCGGCCAAGGTTAGTGCACAAATGGGCCTCATAAATGTCTGTCCTGTTTTTATGCAGTAGCCCATGACTGCTTAAGTGATGAATATCGACTTACATAAGTACATGTGTTGTCATTCTGGGATAGATCAAAGGTCCATCAAGCCCAGTATCCTGTTTCAAACAGTGGTCAATCCAGGTAACAAGTACCTGGCAAGATCCCAAAATAGTAAATTACATTTTATGCTGCTTATCCTAGAAATAAGCAATGGATTTTCCCAAGTCCATTTTAATAATGGCTTATGGACTTTTCTTTTAGGAAGATATCCAAACCTTTTTAAAACCCTGTTAAGGTAACTGCTTTTACCACATTCTCTGGCAAAGAATTCCAGAGTTTAATTACACATTAAGTGAAGAAATATTTTCTCTGATTCATTTTAAATTTTCTATTTTGTAGCTTCATTGCGTGGCCCCTAGCCCTAGTATTGTTGGAAAGAGTAAACAAGCGATTCACTTCTACCTATTCCACTCCACTCATTATTTTATAGACCTCAGCCATCTTTTGTCCAAGCTGAATAGCCCTAGCCATTTCAGCCTTTTCTCATAGGAATGTCGTCCCATCCCCTCTATCATTTTTCTCACCCTTCTCTGTATCTTTTCTAATTCCACTATATCTTTTTTGAGATGCAGTAACCAGAACTGCTTACAGTATTCAAGGTGTGGTCGCACCATGGAGCAATACAAAGGTATTATAACATAACATCCTCATTTTTATTTTCCATTCCTTTCCTAATAATATCTAACATTCTATTTGCTTTCTTTGCCACCGCCACACACAGCAGAGGGTTTCAAAGTATCGTCCACGATGACTCCTAGATCCTTTCCTTGGTCTTTGACTCCTAATGCGGAACCTTCCATCACATAGCTATAGTTTGGGTTCCTCTTGCCCATATGCATCAACTTTATCCACATATTTGTTCACCCCTTCAAAGAAATGTAGTAGATTAGTGAAGCAAGATTTCCCTTCACTAAATCCATGTTGGCTTTGTCTCATTAATCCATGCTTTTGAATATGTTATGTAGTTTTGTTCTTTATAATTGTCTCTACCGTTTTGCCCAGCACCGACATCATGCCCACCGCATTACATTGGTCACCCTCCAATCTTTCGGAACCATGCTTGATTTTAAAGATAAATTAGTAATCAATAGAAATAAAACATGGAAAAGAAAATAAGATGATACATTTTTTATTGGCCATAACTTAATACATTTCTTGATTAGCTTTCTAAGGTTGCCCTTCTTCGTGATTACCTTTAAAAGTGGACTAATACGGCTACCACACCTCTCTACTAAAGATAAATTAGATATTACTAACAATAGTTCTGCAAGTTCATTTTTTAGTTCTAGCAGTACTCTGGGATAAATACGATCCGATCCAGGTGATTTCCTACTCTTCAATTTGTCATATTGCACCATTACATCTTCCAGGTTTACAGAGATTTGATTCAGTTTGTCTGACTCGTCAGCTTTGAATACCATTTCTGGCACTGGTATCTCTCCCTAACCTTCCTCGGTGAAGACTGAAGCAAAGAATTAATTTAATCTCTCTGCTCTGGCTTTGTCTTCTCTGAGTGCCCCTTTTACCCTTCTGTCATCTAGTTGTCCAACTGATTCTTTTACTGGCTTCTTTCTTCTAATATACCTAAAAAATGTTTTTACTATGTGTTTTGCCTCCAACACAATCTTTTTTTCAAAGTATCTTTTTGCCTTCCTTATTAGCGCTTTGCATTTGACTTGTCATTCTTTAAATGCTTTTTCTTATTATTTTCAGTCGGATCCTTCTTCCATTGTCTGAAGGATTTTCTTTTAGCTCTAATAGCTTTCTTCACCTCACTTTTCAACCATGCCAGCTGTTGTTTTGGCCTTCTTTCCTCCTTTTTTAATATATGGAATATAACTGGCCTGGGCTTCCTTTTACAATCCAGGGCAATTTCAAGCCCCTTTTACACAATAGGGGGGATTCCAAACCTCTTCTATGTTACCAAGTACAACCTTCCTAGGCATTTTTTCCAGACTTTTCTCTAGTATGCTGAGCTTGGCTTTTACCTGCCTCTGGCCTTTTATTCGTTTTGGGACTATCAGTAGCCCCAGGGATTTTCAGCCCATCCTCTCCCCCTTTTCTTTCCTTGGCAGTTCCTTCTTATAGTGGCTGTTAGCCATACCCCTTTCCTGGAACTACTATGCTGATTAGCTTAGTGACTTTCCCACCTGAGAAGAAACAGGCTTCTGCACTTCATCTCCCAGTAGATGCAGCTTTTTTCTCAGGCTGCCTGCTGAGCCTCTCTCTCACATCTGGTTCCCAGCTGCCCCTCCTCCATGGCTCTTGTCTTTGGTTAAAGGGGTTTTTGCTGGAAGTAGATGTCATATCTCTCAGGTAAGGACTTATTTTAACCTTTGTTTCTGCTTTTCTGTTGAACCTTTGAGTTGTAACTGGTTATTTCCTATTCTCCATGGCCCCTGGGGTCCTGATGCAGCTAGTGGGTCATACTGGGCTATTTCAAGCCTAGAGCATTTGCTAGCATTCCATTAAAGAAAGGGTAATTCTCAAAGACCAGTTTAAATGAGTTAAGAGATCCAGTATAAAGGTATTACCTGCAACTGGTTTATTGACATTTACTTTAAAATAACCATAGAGTGCAAGGTATTTTTGGCCTTTGGAGCCCTTCAGAGCACTGATGGAGTCAGGAAAGCTGGCGGATTTAACACCGATCTGACAGAAAGAACAGTTCTTTGTTTTATTTTGATTTAAGTCTTTTTTAGATATGAGAAAATGGAAAGGGAAGATCAAGGCTGGTGTATCTATTATTCCCCATGTAAATGGCCTAAAAGATAAGCATTCTGTATTGAGCTATGGTGCTTCAGTGGCTGATACGTGTCTCTCTGAATCTGGAGCCTCCCAAGTTCCCAGGGTCAGCCCATCCCCACCCATTCTTTCCTTGTCACCTGGCTATCTAACAGATGTTGGAGTAGCTGCATAGTTGACTGATTTCCAATTACTTTGCCAGGACCATCTAGATAGGCTCCTACACCCTCCATTCTGCAACATGATCTGGACATTGGCCACTGAAATGGAAGAGGGTGTACTCATTAGTACAGACATACCAGGAAGTAACACTTGGCATCTGAACAGTTCCTTTACCTCTTGACCACCATTTTGGTGCTCTCTAACAAATGCCCACTAGTGGCTGATGGAATATGCAAGATAAGAAACACATTGACAAGGTTCCACAGGGCAGGTCATGCCATACACATATTGAGAATGGAAAAAATGCAAATTCACCTCACTCCATAAATGGTATTAATAACCCAGGCTGGGAGAGTATCAGAATATAACATTATCACACAGACCTAAAACAGATTTGGGATCTGTTATGGGACATCCCATTCCAAGCCGTCTAACCTATGGTCTTAAAATCCTCAATCATCTACTCTCCATTTAACATGCTTGCATCATGGCCTAGGCTCATATTTGCAACATTATTAATATTTATCATTTCTAAGGGCTCCTTTTACAAAGCGGTGGTGAGCCCAGTGTGGGTTTACTGCTTGCTAAATAGGAAGTACCACCGGGCTACCGCAGCAACCCAGAAGTACTTCCCACTTCCAGTGCATCATCATATCCAGTGCTACTATTTATTTTTGTAGTGCTGGGGTAATTGGCGGTAATCGGGCAGTGCCGGGTTAGTGCGGGAGCCCTTACTGCCACCTCAATGGGTGGCAGTAACGGCTCCCACTGAAATGGCCACATGGCAAGTGCTTTACTTGCCGCATGGCCATTTCCTGTAAAAAAGAAAGACTATCCTTTTACTTGCTGCAGTAAAAGGGGGCCTTGGCACACGGTAAAAACATGCGCCGATGCCAGCGCAGCCCCCCTTTTGCCGCAGCTTGGTAAAAGGGGCCCTAAATTTTAAATTAAATGTGTATATGATGTATGATATTTTGGAAATTCAAATAATAATGTATCTTAACCTTTTATATATAGTTTTATGGTTTTAGCCTTTGATTTTTTTTTTTAAACTACCAAGCATGACAATTTAATTGGTGTATTTTTACTTTATATGTAACTAGAACATGGCATATCTATGGATATTATGGAGCCCTTTTACTAAACTGCGGGGGTCTGTTTTTGCCATATGCTGAGGCCCTTTTTACTGCAGTGGGTAAAAAGGCTGAAAAAAAATGGCCACACAGGAAGATTTCACTTAACGCATGGCCATGTGGGAGGGAGCACTTACTGCCACCCATTGAGGTGGCGGTAAGAGCTGCAATGCTAACCCGGAAGTAACCGGGTAGTGCATGGTGCTGCCCGATTACCGCTGGGTTAGCGCCTGCAGAAATGCTTTTTGAATATTTCTGCTAGTGCCAGAAATGCCACATGTTGAGGGTGGAACTACTGCCGGCGCCCACGTTGGGCCGGCAGTATCTCAAGATAGGCACATAGTATGCCCACGGTGAGTTTACTGCCACTAGTAAGAAGGTCCCTATGCTCCTTATCTCCTGTTTTAAAACATATGTTTGAAGTCCATTGCACATAGAGCTTTTTTTTAGCCTTATCCTTCATGAATCTTTTGATTCATTTATCCCACATGCTTGATTAATATTGGATTGTTTTTCATATGTGCTTAATGTCCACTTCTGTTTGCTTCTTATTTTATATAATTTGGTTTACAATTTCTAACAACGTTTTTATATTTTTAAACTTTTGATTCACATGATATTATTTTTGATATACAGTTTTTATATGTTAATTTATTATATATGTGCATTTCCTACATTCCTGAGGCAGGCGCTTAGGCCCCGAAACACGGTGCCGTGTGAAGATTGTTGGTACCTTTTCAATAAACTCTGCATATAAAGATCTTCTCATCTGTCTTGAGGTCTTTGGAAGTGCCACCCCCACACCCTACTCCTTGATCCTTGCCTTCACATGTTACATACAATTGCATTAAGAATCGGGTCCATTTGCATATTGTGGCTACTCTGAAACACTGACCAATAACCTCTACGATAAAGCAAACTGAAGCTAGTTCTCTATAAAGTATAACCTCTCTAATGAAAATCTCTTCTTCTTGAGTCATGACTCATTGCCTTGCCAGCATTAAGCATTTTGCAAGGCTCAGTTCCTAAAGACAAACATGTTTTTGTAGCCATCTTGCAGCCAATGTCCTTCTACCTGGCAGAAATCAATATTACTGTGTTAAAAACAATGAAAAATAGACACATTTGTACAATGGCTGAAATTAAAGGTAAAAAGATTGTCAGTAATACTTCTTGAATTACTAGAATGAAGCTTACGCAAGCAACGAACTATTGATCTGATATAGATCAAAATGTCAGAAATCTGTTTGGGGATTTCTGATATTTCCAAAACAACATTAAGAGGATAGCTTGAAGAACAATTACAGTACTGAATCTGTTATGATTCCAGTTGTAAAATGAATGGCCTGTGTGGATATCTATTATTCACTTTGCTACTCTGCTGAAGGGCCAGGACCTTCAGTGACCCACACTGTCTTCCTCCATTGTAAAATATCCCATTTTCTTCGGCAAACATTCAAAAGCAATCTTGGGATCTGCAATCAGATGTTTCTTGACTTCGGGTCATAAGGAGAACTCTTAAGTCAGTTCTGAGTTTTCAACTCCCAACCGACAAAAGAATCTACATAATTTCTGAAAGCCCATGTATAGCATCATCTCTGGGTTATTCTTATGCTAGTTTAATCAAAGGTTATCACAACCCACAATGAATTCTGCTTTCTCCAGCACCTATCCAGTTGCTAGTACTTTGCATTTTCCTTCCATTTCAACATTTTCTTATAATACAGGGTCAACAAATGAGCAAGTTGTGGGAGCTGCCTTTATTTTGGTCTAACAGATACCTCCCTGACCAGCTGTCATGCATTTTCTTAAAGCTTCTCAATATGAAATACTTTGAAAAGGAAAGTATAAGCCCTTGACTGAGTCACTTGCTCATGTCAAGACAGTGGCCCCAAAAGACCAGAAATTAAGGAACAGGTAAGCATCCCATAGTACTTTTTTGCCTACATTTTGGTTTGTGCAATTCTTTGTTGTCACATGTTCACTTTGCAGAATGTTTTACAAAAGAGCATCTTTGACCAAAGAGGACCAGCTTCAAAAATGTGCAGGTCAATAGACTTGCAGATTTTCTGTTTATTCACTTTTTTTGTACTATATTGGCAGTTCTATAAATGGGCAGCCACATGTACATGCCACTTGCAAATGTAAATTTACAGCATAAATACACTTGTGCACATAATTGGAAGTAAAGCAACTATTCTGTAAAGGTATGTGTAAGTAACACAATGCATAAATGCAAGGGAGTATTCACATGGGCGGGGCATGAGATGAGCATGGACGGTGCTTTCACTTATGTGTGCAACTTACAGAATACTGTAAGTTACACATGACCTTGCTGCATTTAGGTGCCCACAGTTAATGGCAGATCTATGGCTGGTGTAACTGCAGACATGTAAATGTATAGTGTGCTGATCCCAGATATAGGGGCCTTTTTACTAAACAGCAGTAAAAAGTGACCTTAGTGAATCCTTACATGGGTCATTCCTGCGCACTACTGGAGTAAAATGGCCAATTTTCCTATTTTCCAAATTAATGGCCATGAGCTAATTTTCCCATTAGCATGTGGCTATTAGCGCATGAGCCCCTGCCATCACTCATTACGTAGACTGTAAGGGCTTACACACCAAGCATGTACTACTTGGTTAGCGCATGGCAATGTAGCAGAATACACCCACTCTCCCCCCCCCCCTAGACCCACCCCCTGCACTAAAAAATAAATTTTATTTTTACTATGTGAGTAGTATGTGCACATCCAAAAATTACCATGGGACATCTCAATGCACCTCCCTGTAAGCCATTTTTGTTGTGCTAAACATGCACTAGTGCTTGCCGAAGCTTTGTAAAAGGGCCCCTAAACCAGATACCATTACAAAATAAGCTCAATGGAGGCACCCAGTAATAGAATTGCCCCATATGTTTTTAGTAGTTATTTAAATCTGGTCCTTAGCTGCAAGTTCCTTATGTATCACAGCAGTCCATACAGAACAATAAGATTCCTGGATATTCATAGGAAGGCAGAAGCAAAGTGTGCAAGGACAAATCTTGGATGCCTAAAAGCTAATGAGACCTGCCACTGATTTTCGCTTGGGGTTGTAGGAAACTGAACAGGAGGTACATGCTGTGTGCTGCTAAGTGTACTTAGTTCCTCTTCTTTTTAGATGTCAGATTACAAAAGGGTCTTACAGAAGAGGTACTAATTCCAATTGAATCACTACCACCCAGCTGTTTAAAAATATGCCTTAGAAATATTAGTGTATGTGTCAAGGGTATCCTAAATTCATCAGAAATTGATAGACAGGCATAAGAGAACAGAAAGAGAAAGAAAACAAAATTCAGGTGACTTGTTCTGGTGTATAAGTTAGTACATACAAAATAATATAGCTGTATCATTTAACCTGATAACGTGGTAACATAGTAAATGACTTGCAGATAAAGACCTGTATGGTCCATCCAGTCTGCCCAACAAGATAAACTCCTTTACATGGTGTTTGATACTTTATTTGTATACCCGAGTTTGATTTGTCCTTGCCTTTCTCAGGGCACTGACCATAGAAGTCTGCCCAGCACTGTTCTTGTACTTAGTTCTGAAGCTAACATCGAAGCCCCTTAAAATGTACACTCCAGCCCATCCCTATCTATTTAGTCACGATCACGGCATAGACCATAGAAGTCTGCCGAGCTCCCATTTTGTTTCCCAATTACCGGTGTCGCCACCCAATCTCCGCTACGATTCTGTGGAACCATTCCTTCTAAACAGTATTCCTTTGTGTTTATCCCACGCATGTTTGAATTCCATTACTGTTTTCATCTCCACCACCTCCCACGGGAGGGCATTCCACATATCCACCACCCTCTCCGTTAAAAAAAATACTTCCTGATATTAATCCTGAGTCTGCCCCCCTTCAACCTCAGTTCATGTCCTCTAGTTCTACCGCCTTCGTGTCTCTGAAAAAGGTTCATTTGCGGATTAATACCTTTCAAATATTTGAACGTCTGTATCATGTCACCCCACAGAAGGTTTGGAATCTATTTCACTTGTGAATGAAAAAGTTGGAAATAAGCAGGGAGGTACTATGTCCCGAAATAGACAACTTCAGGGGATGTCTGTGAGAAATTAAACTCTGCAAAATTACTTTAAGGATGCAGTTTTATTTGGTGCAAAAAGTATTTCAGCCTCCTACTGTCACAAATTTCAGCTAAATGCAACAAGAACCTTTCTGATATATGGGCACTACCAAACAGAAAACATTAGCAATGTGCAGGCAAAAAAAAAAAAAAAAATGTGTTTTGTTTCCTATGATATGCAGTGCGATCACAGGTTCAAATCCCTCTGTAGCTGTTTGTAATTTCCTTTTTCTTCTTTCTTTTTATTGTGAGCCCTCCACCGACAAAAAAATATTTACTGAGACTTCCCTTACTCCCTCCAGTGGAGAATTGCTCAATCATATCACCTTTGTGTAACCTGGATATGCAAAGTGCCAGGTCTAAATACAGATGTCCATCTTTTTTGGACATGGATAACCCTTCTCTTTCTGCAATCAGAGATGGATGTCCCTCTTTTGGCTCTTCCCTATTCCCACCCAAAATACACCCAGATAATGCCCTCTTGCAATATAGATATATTGCCGTTTTAGATGTCCATATTCTGGCTTTATAAAGTTAGTATTTGGATACCCATGTAATATGGAAGTCTAGATGCCAGTTTTAATATGTCCAAAACAGGAAGAGGACTTCTAAAATAACCAACATAATGTCAGCAAAGGAGTGACACCCCCCCCCCCCCTTCACTCCCAGGTACAGGCCAACCAAAACAAGTGGTTTGGGTTCCTGCTAAAACCTAACCTGTGACCGAAATCCACTGCTCAGTTTCAGTCAGAGCCAGAAACAGAACCAAATCTAAAATTGTGGCCCCCAGCCCACACCACCACAGCCTCAAGCCTGTCCCCCAAACCAACTCTCCCCCCCCCCCAACAGAAAACCACTTATTTTGCTCTCTCCTCCTATCAGTAGGCCCTCCTGGGCCCTAACTTCTAAAAGCCCTGGTGGTCTAGTGGCCTCTTTGGGGCAGGAGCATCCTAAGTTGCTTCTCCCCCACTGGCTGTTGTGTTGTGAAAATGGTGGCTGAGACTATCACGGGAGATCATGGCCACCATTTTGGAATTGGAAATGGCATGAGCAACTGCTATTATGGAATACTAGTGTAAGGCCATGTTTACACACTTAAATTTGTAAGCACAAGCCTTTACACTAGCTCAATGGCTGGCATACATGTCCACACTGAACTGTAGGCAGTAAGGTACATAAATGCTAGTATGCTATGACCTGAATGCATAACTACAGACATACCCCCAACCTGCCTTTGTCCCTTTGAGGTCCACACCCCTCTTGAAGTTGTGTGCTTTAGAATTTGTATGCAACTTATAGAATACTAACTAAGGTAAAACTGCTAATTGGTACCAATTAAGGCCAATTATATCATATTATTGCTCATTAACATCAATTGTCAGTTCATTATTAAATTATACGTGCAACTGACCTTATTCTGTGACGTACATTTTCAAATTTATGCACTAGTTGCAAATTTAGGTGCACCATCAAAAAGACTTAGGGGGTAGAGTGCATGCATATATTTATACCTGATGTAAATTTGTGTATGAGCATTACAAGTTACTGTGACTGGTTCTGGGAGCATATTTTATAAAGGCTCATAGGCATCCATGCTGCCCCTATAAAATATCCAGCCATAGATCTCAATAATCATTCAGGAAGGGAATAAAGACAATCAATGTAATTTATCTTGACCCATAAATTTCTTTTGTATTTATGGATTATCAAAAATAGAAGTGCTTTGTAGATATATGAATATCATTATATAGAACTAGATTTAATCATCGGTCAATTACTATTTTATAGGATATATATCTTCATTCATTACAAAATTTACATAACTAAATTAAAGTCCTTTTTCCAAACAAAAGAAAAAAAATATTGTTTTTACTTATTTGATTTTCAAGCATCTATCTCAGCGATCAGTATTTATATCCACAAAGCCAATCCAGGGTTATTTTTGGAATAATTGAAGGATCAAAGCTTGTGATATGTGGAGGCTAAGAAGCACATATCCCTGAAGGAGATTTTATGAAACACGATATTATATCAGATTGGTTTTGTACATATACTGAATGCAGAAATGGACACTTGAATATTAGATAAGTAAAAACTATGGGGCCAATACTACTAATACTAATCATTTCTATAACGCTACTAGACATATGTAGCGCTGTACACATTATAGGACCCTTTTTCAAAGCAACGGTAAGCCCAACGTGAGCTTACTGCTTGCTAAAAGGGAAGTAATGCCGTGCTAACACAGCAGCCTGGTAGTATTTCCCTCCTCCAGCACGCACCATTTCCAGCACTACTTAAAATATTTCAATTTTTGTAGCGCCGGCGTGTATCCGGCGGTAATCGAGCCGTGCCGTGCACTGCCCGATTACCACCAGGTTAGCACGGGAGCCCTTACCGCCACTTCAATGGGTGGCGTCAAGTGCCCCCCCCCCACAAAATGGCCATGCAGGAAGTGCTTCACTTGCTGCACAGCCATTTCTTGAAAGAAACAAACACCTGACTTTTACCCGCTGCGGTAAAAGGGGACCTCGGCCCACATCAAAAACATGCAGGCCCCCTTTTGCCACAGCTTCATAAAAGGATCCCTTTACGTAGGTACTTTGCCTACCCCTTGAGGGCTCACAATCTAAGTTTTTGTACCTGGGACAATGAAGGATTAAGTGATTTAACAAGGCTTCTACTTGGTTGTCTCCTGCTGACCAGATAATCCCCGGATTTTCAACAGCACATTACCAGATAGTGCAGTTGAAAATCCAGGGAGACTGCTGTGGAAACTATTCAGTTAGGGGTTCTTTTACTAAGGTGCACTAATGGATTTAGCACGTGCTAATGATTAGCATGCACTAAATGATAAGATGCATTATATTCCTATGGGCATCATCATTTAGCATGTGCTAATCATTAGCACATGCTAAATCTGTTAGTGCACATTAGTAAAAGGACCTTTTAGGGCTGGGGAGGTCCAGAGAGCCAGGTCAGGGTAGAGCTGGGAGTTACCTGGGCACAGCCAATATTCAGTGGCTGGACCTGGAAAACTACCCAATTAACTTAGGGACCCTTTTACTAAAGGGTTGCAGCATGGCAACCTGGAACTACCGCCTCCCCAACATGGGTGCTGGCGGTAGTTCCACTCCCAGTGCATACCATTTCTGGCGCTAGCAGAAATATTGAAAACATATTTCCACAGGGGCTTACCTGGTGGTAATCGGGCAGCGTCACGCGTTGTCCAGTTACCGCCAGGTTAGCACTGGAACCCTTACTGCCACCTCAATGGGTGGCAGTAAGTGCTCCCCCGAAGTGCGAACTTTGTGCACGGCCATTTCATTTTTGGTTATTTTCACCTGCTGCAGTAAAAGGGACCCTGGCATGTGGTAAAACTGGCTGCTGCCACTAGCGCAGGACTACCACAGCTTAGTAAGAGGGCCCCTTAGGACAGTAAAGAGGTTACTCAGGGCCAACTACCGGCAGGCTACTTGGATATTCAGGGCCTGTACCTGGATAGGTGTCACCACTGAATATCCATGCATGATTCAGCCAGCAGTGGACAACATTTAAAAAAAAAACACCAATTTTAATTTGGATATGTAAATTTTGTAATGAATAAAGGTTCTATGTTAAAAGGTATAAAATAGACCGATGATGAAATTTAGTACTATGAAATGATATTCATATGTCCATGATGTTCCACTACTATAAAAGAAATTTATGGGTTAAGATGAATTGTATTGATTGTAGGCATAAAATAGGCACCGTTTTTTGACATTTCAGAGAGGTTCCTTGTTATGAAATTACCCCTTAGGTGATAATGTTATAAGTTTCTGTCTAGTTTTAGGTGGTAGGAACATGCATAAATGACCTCTTATAGAAAATTGACTATTTGGAAAAATATGTACCATGTTCTGACGGCACATGCATTGGCCTGAACATGGGTTGAGTTTGGGTAGAACATGGGTGGAACTTGCTAATACACACATAAATTATAGTATTCTATAATGTATGCATGATCTGGCTAACATGAGCATTTATGCCAGTAATAAGGCTGATGAAAATGATTAAAGCCATAAATGTAAGTGCCTGCTTTTTCTATATAAAGTAGACTTGAAATGGGAATCTTCTTACTCTAGTCGCCCTGTTATAGAATTAGCCTCTATGTTCACATTGTTCACAGAAAGTTTTATGGTATGCACTAAAAACAACAAAATAAAAATGAATGACATAAATAAAATACATAAAACAAAAAAAGACTGATTATCAGTCTAGAAAGAACTAGAGTGGTTGTAAGCTGTAACAGCTTTCACTGACTCCACCCAAACGGTGTTGCAGTGTCTGAGTTTTCATAACTGCACAGGTTGAAGTTCTCTTCTTCTAATGACTGGGCCCATAAAAGGTGTCACAGGTAAGTTTGGGATAACCATTCAGGCCATTTTGCTCAATTGTAGCCTAAACAAAACGTGTGTAAGAGCCATTCTGTGTTTAGGAAGTGTTGTCTAGAATACATGAGGTAAATACGGTGAAATTTGCTTTAGGCAATTCATTTTGTGGATGTTCGAAAAAACTGCACTTCGCATGAAAAATAAATTACAATGCCATATAATTGTATTCTGTGGGGAAAGTCACAGTTCATAACAAAACCTACAGCAGAAATGCTTAAGGATTTTCATTGCAAACAAACAAAAACCATGACCATTCAATCTCATTTCTTAGAAATAGTTGGTGGTTTTAAAGTTAGTATATTGTTTCATTTTGCATCTAGTTTGAAAGGTGGCTAAATTTCTTTTGTTGAAAATGCTACATAAATTGCATTTTCATCTGCCGATGAGACAGGAGAACTGTGAAGGCCAATAAGCATGAAAAATTATGCCTAGATGTATAGTAGAAACTATTCCATGTAATGCTTGTACTAATAATCAATATGTTTGTAAGTAGATGTATTATCTAACATCCACAAAGAAAGGAAATTGATTAAAAGTTACACTTTCAAAAGGCAACACTTAAAGAGAGATCACAACATCAAAAGAAAGCATATTGCATACTCTCAGGTAATCTCTATTGACTATTTACTAAGCCGCGCTAGAGATGCGTTAGCAGTTTTAGTGCGCACTAACCAATAGTGCGCGCTGTGTAGGCTCCCATAATATTCCTATGGGCGCCTACACAGTTAGCGCATTCTAAATTTGTGCATGCGCTAAAAACACTAGCATGCTTTAGTAAACAGGGCCCTATTTGTCCTGTTTTTTTTAAAATGTTGATAGCTTATGTATGGTCACTACGGCTGCCTCGTCTCAGGCTTGCAGACTGTGTTCGACTACCACACTTGCCAGTAGTTCCCTTGAACTCATGAGATCATCACATAGCATACTAGGCTGCATCCATGTTAGTCCCACTTCTAACGTTCCCTCTAATGTGCACAAGAGTCTGCCACTCACATTCTTAAAATGCAAAAATGCTCATTTTAGGTCCTTACTTTCTTTGGGGACCTTTTACATGGCTGCAATAAGCAAAGGTAGGCGACGGTGGGTTGGCGGCAGGAGGGGGGATCGAGAGCATCATCAGCAGGGGGGTCCAGGGCCATATCTACGGGGGCCCAGGCCCCTGTGGCCCCACATAGCTACGCCACTGGGCGTAAATGCTCGCAATTAATGTTAGGCGTGAAACTGCAGACTTCAACTAGTATTTTATAATAACAGTTCCACATAGAACTGCTAATATAGAATTCACGCTTAGCGCACATCATCCCAATGCCTAAATTTTGGCATTCATTCTTGAGTCTACCCCCATATGTGTCATACAACTTTTGGACTAGTACATTCTATAAGATTGTTTTCGCCTTATTGATGTTCAGAATCACAAGGCTTTTCCACCATCATTAATTCATTGAGACTGTTTTTGCTATATCGACGTTCAAAATCACAAGGCTTTTTCACCATCTTTAATTCATCGAGACTCCTGATGCAGGCACCCTAGCCGAAACACAGTGCTCTGTCGAATCCTTTGAGTACTTTCATGCAATAATTGTGTTTTAAAATATTATCATCATGCACGTGTTCCTTCCTGAAGTGCCCTGTTGACTACACTACTCTGTCCTTACAGCGCCTACATTCTGTAGTGTTCTAAGTTCCTCCACTTTTGTGGTTATCTTCTTCATGCAACTTTGAGGCATATTTTCTGTTCTTCCTTCTCAAACCTATGAGTGCAGCAGAAAATCTTTTCTTTATGGTAAGTTCTCCCTCCTGTTGTAGTCCTTTCATACAATATAAAACACGTTTGGTTGCTAATTTCATCATGACCTCTGCCTTGGAAAAATTATTTTAATTTTACTGATTTTGAATTATGGCATCACTGAACAAAGGAACAAACATTATAGGAAAGCTCCCCAAAGCAATTTTTGTATCATCTCAAGCAATAATGAGAAATGTTCAATTAAATACCTATGTGCATAACCATGCAAAACCCCTCATCTTTTGTAAGATATTTGGTATTATTCAGTTTTCAATTTTAAGCTGCCAATTGATGGAGACATTACAGGAATGCTGAAGACATTTCTCCCTCTGGGAAACAAAATTATCTGAACTTCTTGTACTGATGCATATTATTGCTCATCCCCAGGATCTTGCTGAAGAGCTGCCAGAGAGGAAACCAAAAATGCTTACAAGTGAGAAACCCTCCCAGTAAAGACCCACAGATGCCCAGGGCAGACGGATTCAATGCGGATCATAAACTCTGTCCCTGTAAATAATATGATGCTGGCTGGCAGTTGCACATCCTGTCCCTAAACAATGACACCATCCTTCCTCAGTAATGGTTGAAATGTCATCTCCCACTATGAAATCATTGATCCCTATAATTATGCATTGATGCGGTCCAGAAAACATATTATCTTAAAATTAAACAGCGATTTGCCAAACCAAGTTCGTCTGTGCCACTAGGTGGGATGTGAATTCATAGTCTTCCCAGCCTACTTAGATGTTAAATCTGTGCTACTGTCACTAAATACATATGTTTATTTTATAAGGCTGCCCACTGGATCCAGGTTCGGACAGCGTTGATCCAGTATCTGGGTTTACCCCATTGCATGCAGGGACTTGTAGTCTTGCTTTTCTTAGAGAATGCAATGGGGAACTCAGAAATACAAGTCCCTGCATGCACTGGGGTAAACCCAGAATTGGATCAACCCTGTCCTCGAATCTGGATCCAGCTGGCAGCCTTATTATTTTACTATGACATAGGACCTGAGAAGAGAAGAGGTATTTGTTTGCCTTTGATGAACCCGATCTCATGCAATAAAGAAAAATTTCTAGAACTGATTTTTCTCAAACCATTGATTTATGACAGTTCCAAAGTAACTTAGGTATCAATTTACTGCCTATGACTTCCATTAAAGTATTTTTATATATTGTATTTATTTAATTAATTTAATTTATGATACTTCATATACCTCACAAAGCAATACCTAGGTTGTTTACAGTAAAACATTACTAAAATAGAGGGTGAACAGGACCACAGTAAGGAGGCCTAGGTTACATACATAGTAAAAATTAAAATTAAAAAAAATATAAAACATACACAGATCAATTACTATTAGTTGACTAACAGAGAGCTGAGTTTTCGTAGACATAGAAACATAGAAAAATGTAGGCAGATAAAGACTATGTAGGAGTTTCTATATATGGTGCCTACAAAATTGGCGCTGAAATCAGTGGTGACTAACCAGCTTATAATCGAAAGACAAAAACGCCTATATCGCGACCTATCTCCCAAAATCGATTAAATCAATATAATAGAAACCAAAGTTTCAGTGCGTCCATGTCGCTCCTACGTTTACTTAAAAACGCCCAAATAAGGGGTGTGCCGGGGGCGTGTTAGGAGCGCTGATACGACGTGGTCGTGTACAACGTATAACGGATAGCAAAATGGCTCTGGTTGAGCGCGAAGACGGGCGTAATATGTTGGACCCGAAATAAAAGCGACCAGAGCAAGGGGGAAATCGTCTTTAGACCCATTACCAATTGTGTGTAGTTGGAGAGTGGCGAGATCGTTGGTGGAAGAGCTGAATTGGTGGTTGCAGAGAGAAAGCCGAGCATGCTGAGTACCTGTGACGTTCGTCTGTGTGCCCTGCCTCTTTTGTGACTTACCCTTTGACCTTTCCATACTCCTACTCCTTTGCTCTATCGCCCCTTCCCCTCCCCCTATCCCTCCCCATTCACTGTTCCCACGTGTATACTCTATTCCCTGACCTCCGTTTGTCTCTGTGTTCTTGTACTGATTGGCGAGTGAGTGGCCAGAGGGCGTGGTGGCTGGAAGTGAGAGATCTGTGTGTGTTGGTGTTTGACTACTAGTCCTAATACTTGCACTGGTGGTGGGGATATGGATGCACTTAATGCACTTCTGGCATGCATGCTACACGAAGAGTCCAAGAAAACAAAGGGGCAGACGATCTGCAAACTCCAAGATGGAAACTGTACAAAGCAGATCGTAGATAAACCAAAAAATATATTTATTGATATAGTAAAAATCAAAATAAAATATGCATACAGTAGCTATCTACTGTATGCATATTTTATTTTGATTTTTACTATATCAATAAATATATTTTTTGGTTTATCTACGATCTGCTTTGTACAGTTTCCATGCTACACGAAGAGGCCACCCACCGCAGGAGGTATTCACGGCCCCGAGTGTTTAGGCCCCACATCACCTTCCTACAACTCACTGACCAGCAGTGTCTAACAAGGTTCAGGTTTGATAGGGCCACCATTCTTCAGCTGTGTGAGCAGCTGAAACCCCTCCTTCAGCCCCAGACATGTAGGAATAACCCCATCCCTGCCCACCTCAAAATCACTTCCTCTCTCTCTGTCCTGGCCACTGGGAGTTTTCAATCCATATTAGCTGCTAACACAGGGCTCACCCAGGCTTCTATTTCACACTGTCTCACCCAGTTACTGGATGCCTTTCTAACTCACACCTCACACTACATCACTTTCCCCACCACCCCCCAGGCCCTGCACAACAACATGGCTGCCTTCTATACTCTTGCTAGATTCCCCTTGGTCATCGGTGTGATAGACTGCACACACATAGCCCCCCCCCCCCCCCCCCCCCCCGGCCACACAAAGCCACCTACAGAAATAGGAAGGCATTTCATTCTATCAACATGCAAGTTGTATGTAATGCCCAGGGGGCGATATTAGACGTGTGTGCCAGGTACCCCGGGTCCACCCACGATGCCTACATCCTACAGCATTCGGGCATCTTCCGCAGGTTCGAGCGAGGGGAGTTCATTCGTGGATGGCTACTTGGTAAGTGCAACATGCATGTACCCATACTATACCTCCTCCACTGGGCAACCCTCCGCCCTGGCTTCTTCCACCTCACTCCACAACCCACTATCCAAATCCCCCCCCCCCCCCCCCCCCCCCCGTACCTGCTCCAAGCAATACACACTCATCTATCTCATTCTGCTTTTCTCCAAAGGTGACCGAGGCTACCCGCAGAGGACATGGCTCATGACCCCCCTGATCCACCCACAACCAGGGGCAGAAGAAACCTACAACAGGAGACATCGCAGCACCCGGGGGATCATTGAGCGGACCTTTGATTTGTTGAAAAACCGGTTCCGCTGTCTGGACCGGTCTGGAGGAGAGCTGCTCTACAGTCCAGAAAAGGTGGCCAAGATCTTTGTGGCGTGCTGCATGTTGCACAATTTGGCCCAGCGCAGAGGACAGCCTCTCCCAGAGGAGCCACAGCCACCACCAGAAGAGGCCCCAGATGAGCAGGAAGAGGAGCCCCCTCCACCCCCAGCCCACAGAGCAGAACTCAATGCTTACCAGCTTGGCGTAAAAGCAAGACAAAGACTCATTGAAACAAGTTTTAGGTGAAAGTAAGTGCACATTTATTGATTTATATTAAGTGCATGTGTTCCTGTGTTCACCCCCACCACCACCACCCCCCTCCCACCCCCACCACCCCCCTCCCACCAACCCTCACCCTACAGCATGTGGCATCACTTTCCCCTTCCCTTCCCCCGTCCCCTCCTACCCCTCCCACGGCCTTCCTTTGTAGCTGGTGCTGCACGGGAAGTCTGTTCAGACTCTTCAGAGGTGCTGCTCCCAGTGTCCTCCTCCGTATCCCCACAGCAGCCTGCGGCTTCGGCTGCACTGTGGAAATCTGGCCACCTTGTTGGCTGTAGGCTGGCCACACGACCCAGAATGGGAGCAGGTTTGGTGGGTGCTGCAGGAGTGGGTGCGGAGGTGGATGATCGCAACGCCCACCTCTTAGCTGGTGGTTGGTGGTCAGTGGAGGAGAAAGTTGATGGCAGGCCCTGCTCCAGCAGCACGGCTGGAGTAGGTGCTATGACCTGAGGGCGCAGGCGTTCGATGCTCTGCTCCAGCCGTTTGAGTTGCTGGAGCACCTCCTGGTGGGCTAGGTGTTGTGCGTGGAGCACCTCCTGGTGGCCTTTGCGTTGCGCCCGGAGGAGTTCCTGGTGGGCTTGCTGCTGTGCCTCCAGTGCTTGCCGCTGCAGGTCTAGTTTCTGCTGCCGGTACTCTGTGGCCAGCCGCAGGAGTTGCCTCCTTTGGCTGGATGGCCTCTGGCGAGGAGCTGGCCCCCTATATGCATCCTCCTCCTCCTCCTCCTCCTCCTCACCAAAGTCATCCGGTGCTGGAGGTGCGGCCTCTGCTGGTGGTGCTGGTGGAGGATGAGCCTGTACTGCAGGTTCTGCTGCTGCAGGTGGTGGAGGCAGAGGCTGGACTGGTGCAGGTGGTGGAGGCAGAGGCTGGACGGCTGGTGCTGCAGGTGGTGGAGGCAGACGCTGGACGGCTGGTGCTGCAGGTGGTGGACGCAGAGGCTGGACGGCTGGTGCTGCAGGTGGTAGAGGCAGAGGCTGGACGGCTGGTGCTGCAGGGGGTGGAGGCAGAGGCTGGACTGCTGGTGCTGCAGGGGGTGGAGGCAGAGCCTGGACTGCTGGTGTAGGGCGTTGGCCTTGCAGGCCACTAGGGCCAGCCTCCTCTGAGTCATCACCTGTATAGCACAAGAGTGAGGAACTGTGTTGGTGCAAATAACCCACTTTTGTCTTTCAGCATTCATATACATTGGCATGTCCCCCAACCTGATGACCCAGCAAAGAGATGGTGAGGAGGAATGGAATTGACACCGGTGCGAAAGAGAGAGCCCCACAGGCAGCTGGGTAGAGGTGGTGGACGATCAGCCAAGAGAAGGACACCGCTCACAACGTTTTGGACAAGCTGTTTGTTGTATAATTGTTACCTTGAAGAACATTTCAGCATGTGTTGTGTTACTACTGACTTGCTAGACTGCATAGAACTGCTTTATGACCCCCATTACAGGCTCCTTCAGTTGAATGCATGTGGCCCACACTCACTAGAGCACAGAGGTGACAGAAGGAAATAGGCACAGTTTGGTGATGGGAAAATAGGAGGGAGTAGTAGGGAAGGAAGGCCCCCAAAGTTGTGCCACAGTAGTAACCTACACACACCCATAGGAGCCAACTGAAAAGTATTATTGGGGGTGCTAAGCCCAGTGCACAAAACTCCTCCCTGCATAGCTACATGATCTTTCCTCAATATTGGGGGTGCTCAAACACCCACAGCACCCACCGAGTCTGCTCCTATAACACACATGAACACTACCAGTACTCAAATAGAGCTTACAATTAAATTAAGATGCGCACACAGGACAAGTGGGAGGAAAGCCAATGACAACGGTAGGGATAGGGAGTAAGGGTACAGAGCAAGTGAGTAGAGGTTAGCAGGTCACAACACCATCATAAAGGTGGCCTGTTATTGTACATAAAGACAGCCAGAGACACTCCCCCCCCACCTCCCTCCTCCTGCCCCCCACTCCTCACCTCCCTCCCCCTGGCCCCAACTTCTATAACACAAGTGTACTGCAGCACAACAGATACCCCAACTTCATAATGAAAAACCTACCTGAGTCCTCAGCCTGGGCCGAGGTGTCGAGGGAGCCAATCCCGTGGATGCCCTCCTGGGGTAGGAGGGAGTGAACCATCAGCTCCATGGGGATGAGGTTGGCTTGTGTCATGTCCTGGGGGATTGGCCCCCGCCTTCCTCCTGACATCCCTCCTCAGCTTCCGCCACTTTCGCTTACAGTCCTCCACGTCTCTCCCACAATGGTACACAGCATTCAGGCTGTCCCGTACTGCCTCCCATTCCCGCTGCTTCGTGGTTGCAGCCAGCCTCTGCCCTGTGGGAGCAAACAGATTCCGGTGCCGTTGTTGTATCTCCTGCACCAGGAGCTCCACTTCACCGTCACTAAAGTTACCCTTCCGGGTTGGGGGCTGATGTGGCGGCATTGTACCAATGGGGTTTTCGAAAATACGGAGTAGGCGTTTATATAGTCGCCAAGAACGCCCATTGACACGGGGGAATAGGCGTGTCTGATATGGGCATTTTTTTTTTCAATTATACACATAATTCCTAAGCGTACCCAGCTCAGATAGCGATTTGGAGCACATGATTTCGATTATGGATAGATAATTATGGGCGTCCCCACCTGCCTTCCCTTTCTTCATTGCCATCTAACCCGCCATTTCCTGCACTGGGACCTTGCCGGTTGTTCTTAAGAATCGTTTACAGGGTTTTACCCTCACTTATAATAAGGTTTGTGTTTGGCAATGTATGTTTGGGTACACCTGTGTATTTGGGGGGGGGGGGATTATTGCTGGCCCTCAGCCACGCCTTCCGTTTCCACTCTTCCACATCCAGTGAGGCTCCCTTACTTTCTCCCATTCTCTCTGCCTGCTTGTAACAGGCAGTCTGTGGGCCCCCCGAAATTCCTACACTCGCCCCAAATCAAGCACCCCTCGGTAAGGGACATTTCAATGAGAGAGATGTGCAGCTAATGTTCCAGATGATAAAAGGCGCACTACACAGTCTTGAAACAGACGTTCATGGTAAGCTCTCATTTGTCTGCCATCTCTTCTTCTTGTGCTCATAGTCAAGGAGTGTGCATTCACTGTATGTAGTCTGGAGTCAACTCTTAGCTGGCTGTCTTTTCACCAGGTTCCTGTGCACTGTACTGTGGGGTTGGCAGGTCCTCAGTGGTGTGGGCCAGCTGTTGGAGCTGCTGTATTGGTTCCCGGTAGGTTCCATCTTCCTTGTTTATGTGGTGAACCCCAGTCCCCATTTATGCAGTGCCCACCCATTCTGAAGCTGCATAGGAGAGGAAGGGGGAATGATATATGCAATGGATGTGTTTAGCACATTATGGAACACCTTCCTAAATTCCTCCATAGGTAAGGAACAAGAACATTTTGTCACAATTGGTAGCCTGGAAAATATGCTCAAGGAGGCTACAGGTACTGCCACTGAGGCCTTAAGACGTGGTGGTGAGGGAGAGGGTTGTGTGTACAGGTCACAACCCAAAGTACCTGCAGGTGGCTACAGCCTGGTGGCTGCTGTGGCCTAGTGGTTAGAGCACCAGCCTTATAATCACAATGTTGCAGGTTCAATTCCCACCTAAGGCAAATCACTTCACCGTTGGTTGGCTCAAGGACAAACATTGAGACAGACCTGGAATACCTGAATATAACACACCTTGATCTACTACTGGAGAAAGTGTGATCACAGCTGCAAATAATGAGCCCCATTTTTATTTGTGCCCTTCTGTAACACAAGTATTACATTGCAACTATGATGAAGTAACCATCCATCTAATGGGTTTCCCATTGTTTCCCCTTTTCACCTCAGCACTATATACCATAGCTGATGTATTGAATGTGAAAATATGAGCCAGCTGTTTGTAGATCCTTCTTGCCCCCCCCCCCCCCCACCAATGTGGCTTGTGGGTAAGGATGTCTGGCCATCAGACAGCAAACACTGTGTATGTGCTACCTGGGGTTATGTGGACATGTCTACTTGGGAGATCACACGTGCTACACAATTAATCTCTTATTGCTGGCACTCTGTGTTGTGGGTCAGTATGGTGGAGGGGACGGAGGGAAAGAGGCTGGCTGGCCATTTGTGTTCATGAACACTAATATCCATCCAGCCTCCCCGGCCCACCTCCCCTGCACATATGGCCATGCAGGTTGGAATGAACAGGTGGCCTTCTGTATGGCCAACATTCTCACACATACATCAACTTTCTCATTCACACTGCACATTTCATGCTATGCATATTGCTGCCTGCTTCCTCTCAACTCAACAGCACCATTTGCTTATATGTAATGCACAAGGGAGACAAACACACAGACACCCTGATAGTTAAAGTGTAACAAAAACATTTATTCCCCCCCACCCCCACCCCTACAAAACAACCCCGAACAATGCCCTCCTCCCCCCCCACAACTCCCCACAACCCCAACAATTCCCTCCCCCCTCCACACACAACCCCACCAATTCCCTCCCCACACAGAACCCCAACAATTCCCTCCCTCCACACAGAACCCCAACAATTCCCTCCCCCCACACAGAACCCCCAAAAATTCCCTCCCCCCCCACACAGAACCCCAACATTTCCCCCCCTCCCCACACCCCCAACAATCCCCCCCCCCCCCATTTAAGTCAAGGGCGGGCACGCCCTCTGAGTAAGGCCCTCTGTAGCAGGGCAATGAGCAGCCCCAGCAGTACCCTTAGTGGGCCCTGGAGCTGCTCATTGCCCTGCCGTAGGGCTCGGACCTCCTGCAGCAGCTGCTGCTGGCCATCTACCAGCTGCTGCTGGCCATCTACCAGCTGCTGCAGGAGGCGCATCATGGCACCTGCGCCTAGGGCTGGTGGAGGTGGCCCAGGGGCTGGAGCTGGCCCAGGGGATGGAGCAGACCCAGGGGAAGGCGGTGGGGCAGGTGATTGAGCTCCCGCAGGGGATGAGGATGGCCGAGGGGAGGGAGAGGGCTCTTCTGGTGTTACAGGTGGGGAGGGGGCCTCCATATAGTCCTCATCTATGACGAGGACCCCCTCCTCCGAGCCCACCGACTCCTCCTCCTCCGTTTCCTGTGCTGGGGCCGCCGCCTCCTCCTCCTCCTCCTCCTCCACGTGGCTTCCCTGCCCTGGATCCTGCTCCTGCTCCTCCTCCTCCTCCTGCAGGTGGTGGCCCTCTTCATCAGCATGCTCGGCTTGCTGCTGGTGGAGCCCTGTGTATGTAAAAGGAGTGTGATTGAGATCAGCACATACAACATGGCTTGCATAGTGCAGTAGCTGGGTGGCCTGAGACGGGGGATGGGCCACGGTGTGGTAAGGCGTGGCCTATGCCCATGGGGAATGAGCTGCATCAGATGACATAACAAAGAACCCTGGAACCTCCTCTGACACACACCACACAGGACATGTTGCTATACCACATTCATTGCTGACCAGCATGTTTGCATTGTGAGATGCGACAAGGGGTTGATGGGCAGTTGTTGTTGGTTTTATTGGTGGGGGGGCAGTGGGAAGGGTGTTGAGCACAAAACTTTTATGTGAGTTAGGCCATGACATCCACTAAAAGTAGGGCCTCAGGCAGGTCTACCAGGACACACTAATCAGCCACCCCAGAAAGGGGAATAGTAAAGTGAGGCATATCATCTCACTCATCTCAGGGGGATGGTCGGAAGTTGCAGCCACACTCATGGGAGGACCCCTGCAACCTGCATCCTTGATCTGGGACAGATATGTTATTACTTACTAGTTGGCTATTAGCCACATGGGAATTGATATTGTACAGCACATTGGCATTATTCAAGACGTGTATTTAGAAATCTGTACAGGTGTCCTGTTTTTGAATACTTACGCCGAGCCCTGAGGTGCCGTCGCACCGCCCGGATGAGCTCGGGCCTCTCACGCCGCACACGGCGGAACCGCCTCCTCAGGTACTCCAGGTCCCGGTGCACTCCGAAGCGTCTGTAAGATATAAGTTTGTAGAGCAGGGGTCAGGAGGGGATGGTCCTTTTGTCCTCTGCACACATTGATTTGTTATTCAAATAGCAGAGAGAGAGGGTCGACAGTGTTTGGGGGGGGGGGGGGGGGACCACCTCCATTGGTACTGAATCATAGGAGCCACCTTTTTACCATTTTGGGGGGTGCAACCCCCAGTGGAGATTACCCCTCCCTCCATACATACAAGGCATTTATTTTATATTGGGGGTGCTCAAGCACCCACAGCAGCCACCGAGTTGGTTCCTATGCAGATGATGCCATAGAGGTGGCCATGAGGCCAGAAAGTACCCTTTGTATGCATTATAATGTATGCTTGTAAAACTACTTTATATGTGTTATCATTACCATGTTATAAAGTATGGTATACATTTAATTGGTATCATGTTTCCACTATTCGGATGTGTTGTAAGCCACATAGAGGCTGCAAAGAGGGATTGGAAATGTGGCCTTCACAGGCAAGATATACATAAATAACGAAATACATTCTTGTAGGGATGTGGGAATGGTCATCCTTTCAATAACATACATTTTATTAGTTATATTGTGCATATTCCTATATTACTCATTATCCTTGCATGCACACTCCAGTTACTGGTGGTAACATTGATGACGGAGCTGTTATATGTGTAGGTACAGGAGGGGGGGTGGGCCATAACCTTACCTTTCAAGCCTGTCCCTAATGCGGGACCAGGCTCGCATGGCCTGGAGCCTGGGGGGCAGGTGGTGGTGCTGGACAAAGAGCCTGTGCCGGTGCCTTAGGCACAGGCGCACCAGCAGCAGGCTCTCCTCCTGTCCGAAGTTGGGCTCTCGTCGCTGCGCCATTTTTCCACGTGTTGGAAAACAAGTGCCTTATATAGTCGACCTTGCGTGAGGGACGTCGTTTCATGCACAGCTCCATATATGGATGACCATCCCATATATGGCCCTATCAGCACGTGGACGCCGTCGTAAGCATAGACGTCTTTGACGTGCACATGCCTGGTTATGTGTGCGGAACATGCCTTATATAGATGAGTATGACGCACACCACCCGACCCTTTTCACATATACACAATACGCATATAGCTGCATGTTCAGTAGGTGTACAGTGTATGCAGGTCCGGACATGCAGATGGGCACATATGAGGAAAATATGGGTGCAGCAGCATGATTTTTCTGTAGTTGACGCATATACGCGTTCCTCATATTTTCCCGTACCTGGATGGCCAGAACAACATGTACTGTACTTGCGGTACACCTATGTACATTATTTTACACACTTTCTGATTTGGTCGTTTGCACCTGCAATAATCGACCGTGTTAGGGCGCCCAATTTAGTCACGCTTATGCGCTCCTCATTTGATTGTTTTCCTACAGGGATAATCGATTATCGAAAAACGCCCATACTATTTTTCGATTTTACATGTCTAATTTTGGACGGTTTCTTACGAACGTCCTAATTCGTACTTGGACGTTCTTTCCATTATGCCCCTCTAAGTGTATTCTACAATCGGCACCTAGATTTAGGTGCGGATTATAGAATATGCATAATTGATATTTCAGCGCTGATATATGTGTGCATCCATTTACAACAATGAAAACCTGGTGTATATCTCAACATATATATTTATAACATGTAGATTTAGGCACACTGGGCCATATTCTATAACTAGGCACTTAAATTTTGGAATGCTCATTTCCCTGCCCATACCCATGCCCCTTTTTGCCTCCGCACTTTAGAAGTTTGGTGCACATCATTATAGAATACGCTTAGCAAGTTGTGCACTTAAATTCTAATCAGTGACAATTTGTGCTCATAATTGCTTGTTAAGTGCTGTTTTTGCGCTCATTAGCTTGTTAAGCCAATTAAGTTACGCGCAGTGTTGTAGAATCTGCGCTGATTTCGGAACCTGAATCTAAACACACTATATAGAATCCAGGGGCATATGACCTATCCAGTCTGCCCATCCATGCCATGTACTGTCCCTATCACTCCCTTAGAGATCCTATGTACTAGTCCCAAGTTCCCTTGAATTTAGATACTTTCATCTCCACCACTTCCACCAAGAGGTTGTTCCTCACATTCACCGCTCTTTTGGTGAAGAAGTATTTCCTCAGGTTACTTCTGAATCTATCCCCTTTCACCTTCATCCTATGCCCCCTCATTCCAGAGCTTCCTTTCAATTGGGGTAAGAGCAGAGTTCTAGGTTACAGAGATAAATAAATAACAGCTCTAAGAGAGAAAGTGAAACAGCAGCGAAGTACAGCTCTGCCTACCATTACTGACCAGAAAAAAAAATACTAATAGCAGACTTCTGTGTCACATTCTTCTGCTTGGATTTAATAAAAGCACATTTTTAATTCTAAAGCAACCATAATTGTCAGGGCATGTTCTGATCTGCTAATTTCTATCCCCAGACTGATTTTTGGAGCTTGAGGGGTACTACTTTTCAAACTGCTTCTTTGAGATAATGTTCATGGGTACTTTTCACCTGCGAACTTTGCATGAATGTTCAAAGCAAAAGTGTGCACATTCTTTGGTTTGGAAACCTGCTGTAAGTGCAAGCACATTCAGACATCTGCATCTGTTTGATTTATTTTTTTCCTGGAAACAATGGGCTAGATTTAATAAATGGCACCCAAAGTTAGGCACTGGGATGATCTCCACTAAGCAAGAATTCTGTAAAGGACGCTCTGCTCAGAGTATCCTTTACAGGATACTAGTTTAATGCACATTTTCCCCAAGATTCTATATATCATGCCTCGATTTCCACATTCTATAACAACGCTCATAACTTAGTTAACAAGCTAATCAGCATTAATTGGCAATAATTAGAATTTATGCGCACTATTTGCTAAGAATATTCTGTAACGTGGTGCATGTGAATTCTAAGCCGTATAGTTGAGAAGTGAACATGGTTATGGGTGTGGAACGAGCAAGTCATTGTTATAGAATACACCCACTCAGGAGCAGATTCTATATATGGCACCTAGATTTCCGCACAGAATACGCACGTAATTTAATTGGTGTATCAAGCCAATCAACATTTTTAACAGCACTTAACAAGCAATAATAGGCAACAATTGGTAATTATCACAGTTTATGCGTGGAAATCGCTAAGCGTATTCTAAAAGAACTGCGCCTAAATTGTAAAGCGCATAGTTCAAATTAAACACGTGTAGTTTAAAAGGGGTGTTTTCAAGGGCATTTTGTGGGTATTCTAAAAGTTTGGCGTGTAATTACACAATACATACAGGTCAGTGCACCTAAATCTATGTGCATGGATTTACAACATGTTTTTATTGGTGTTAATGCGTGCATGTAGATTTAGGCACTACGGTATCGACTGCGCGTATTCTATAAACTACACCTAAATCTTACAGAATATGCTTAGTTCCATGTGGATTTTTTAGGTGCCATACAGGGTCGTAGCCAGACTTCTGCGGGAGGGGAGTCCAGTGCCCAAGGTGAGGGAGCACATTTTAGCCACCCCCCCCCCCCCCAGCGCCGCCGACCCCCCTGCCATTCACGACCGCCGCCACCACCAACACCAACAACAACTTTGACCCCCCCCGCCGACAACCCTCTCGACCCCCCTCCCGACGCCAACCCGCCGTTGCCTACCTTTGCTGGTGGGGGAACCCAACCCCCGCCAGCTGAGGTCCTCTTCTTCTGGTGCAAGGCTTCGTTATGAGTCTGACGTCCTGCATGTTGTACATGCAGGACATCAGACTCACAGAAACAGAACAAAGCCTTACAACGTGCAGGACTTCAGACTCAGAAACGGAATGAAGCCTTGCGCCAAAAGAAGAGGACCTCGGCTGGTGGAGGTTGGGGTCCCCCGCCAGCAAAAGTAGGCAACGGCGGGTTGGCGGCAGGAGGGGGAGGTCGACAGGGTCATCGGCAGGGGGGGTCCAGGGCCAAATCTACAGGAGCCCAGGCCCCTGTGGCCCCATGTAGCTACGCCACTGGTGCCATATATATAGAATTTGGCCCTCTGCGCCTAATTTAGGCATCAGGATTTACACCAGACTTTGGTTGGTGTAATTGACTGCGACTAAATTTAGTCATGCAGAGCA
The DNA here is from genome assembly GCF_901765095.1 of Microcaecilia unicolor. NCBI lineage: Eukaryota > Metazoa > Chordata > Amphibia > Gymnophiona > Siphonopidae > Microcaecilia > Microcaecilia unicolor. The sequence goes on from NC_044042.1 coordinate 54,950,847, forward strand.
GCACTCAGCATATTCTACAATGTACACCTACATTAAAGCATAGCTTATAGAATATGCTTTGATTTCCATATGGAAATTGAGGTGCAATAAATAGAATTTTCACCTGTCAAAGCCTGGTGTTAATGCTGGAACCCAAATGATGGAAGTAAAACCTGCAAATGCAGGTATTTTATACCATTGCGCCTAATTTCTGAGAACACTCTGACCCACTCATGCCCCTCCCATGGCCACGTCCCTTTTGGAGTTCCACTCTATGAAATTTAGGTGTGCATATTATAGAACAGAGCGTAGGGCAGATCTGCATGTAACTCCTAATTACCGCCAAATAAATGTTTGTTAACTCCAATAAAACTGATTATTAGCATCTAACTGACTAATTAATTTAGATGTGGATCTGGGATCCATGCCCAAATCCAGGGAATATACTTAGATTTGAATCTAAACACATTCCCGGGAATCATTTAAATATTCCTGTATTATGGAAAGCCGTTTTCAGACATCTGATTTACTCACATAAATCACTGTTCGTACATGTAAACTACTTAGAAAAATGTCCTGCATAGTTTTAATGCTGATTTGAAAAAGTGTGATCACATAAATATTGACCCATTCTTTTTTATTTTTACAATTTTACATTAATTTCAAGAATACATCTTGTTTTGGAAAAGATGATTAACAAGAGAATATATAATTCTATACATTTTCCATCTTATATTGAATAGCAACTTATCTTTAAGAAAAGAAAAAAGGAAACAAGCTAATTAAAGCTAATAACTTTACAATATAAAATAAAAAATTTTCAAACTTCCTCTAAAATATTCATCTATAGTCCACAACAAAGGAGGCATTATACAGTATCTGAGGAATTACAAAGAATAAAGAAATAATTCTTTCTTTTAGAAATATGGAGATTGAGGGGGTATCGCAGAGATTCCTAACTATTCACGGTGTAGATGTAATCATAGGTCTTGACTGTGCAGAATGAATCAAGGCTATTTTAGAGTCCAAAAAAGAATTAAATTAATTAGGATCAAAAAACACGTATTTTACAGAGTTTAATTTTACAACACATTTGCAAGGAAAATTTAACCAGAAAGAGCACCCAATTGTTGTATTTTGGGGCGTAATTTAAGAAATTCAGATCTTTTCAGGGGGGTGTGTCTAAGAGATCTTTTCAGGGGAGCATGTCTAAGATGGCAACTCACACTCGTGGTTGAACGCTCTGGCTGCTCTGGATGATAGCCTCTTTTTCTTATATTTTTTGAAGTGGAGAGAAAGTAAAATGCAAGCAAAAAAACAGCACCACGGGCCTTTAAAAATGGAACACAGTTCTTTAATGAATGAGCCTTGACAAAAAGACCCGACACGGGCCATGTTTCGGTGACTAGCACCTGCGTCAGGGGTCACAGTGATGACGTGGAAAACTTGGGGAATAACTCAAATATATTCCTCTACAATATATTATTCCTTACCCCACGTCTCATATAGTAAAAGCTACAAAGCACCAAGGCACTTTCACTTTCTGTATCTCTACGCCTCTCCAGACAACGCTAGACCGATTCACCACGATCTGCCCTCGAGAGGTCGGCGTGTTACAGGCCATAGAAACATCTCTTTCACCGCCGGAGGTTAGCACCCCACCGTGTCCTGCTGGTTCGATAGGGAGGATGTTGGACCCGATAGAGACAGCTCTGGAGACGGCGGCGCCACCCCAGAACAAGCAGAGGAGTCATCTTTGGAGCAATTTACTCCCCAGGTGGTAACACTGGATTCAATTTGGTAGGCCATTCAGGGTTTGACAGCAATAGTGACGAATACTGCCCAGAAGACCAAGTTACTTGTGAGTAAAGTTAATTCTTTAACTGAAACAGTGGAAAACCTAAAAACTGATTACATGGGCAAGTTTGAGACAGTTCAAGCAGATTTAACGACACTGAAAGCAGTTAATACGACTTTAATAAAAGACAAAACAATATTGATGAGGAAAATTGAGCAAATAGAAAATTATAATAGACTGAACTTAAGGATTTTGAACTTTCCAGTAATAGATGGTATTGGTCCGATGGAGTTATTTCAAAAATATTTAATAGAGATACTACAATATTCCCCTTCACTAATACCTCCACTAAATAGAATTTTTTATATTTCTTCATTAAAGAAAAGTCAGGGGGAATTGAGGGAAGGATCTCAAGCTGAAGGTGGACAAAACCTACAGGACATATCAGCACTTCTGGAACAATCCTTTTCAGTCATATCTCAGCGTCAAACATTGTTAGTTTCCTTTGTTTGCCTGTGCCTGAAGTGGGAATCGAACTCAGTTCCTCAGGCCCAAAGTCCACCACCCTAAACACTAGGCCACTCCTCCACTTACAAAGTCTACACAAGACAGAAGGAAACTGTTTCTGACATTTAGAGAGGAAACCAGGGCACTAGGAGCCACTTTTTTGTTGGCATATCCATGTAAATGTTTAGTTAAATATTTGAATGTTAAGTATGTTTTTTTTTCGAACTGGAACAACTTAAATGTTTCTTGGAACAGAAAAAGCTTTCCAATGTAAATCCAGAATAAGGTTTATACAACTGTTAACATGATAAAGTCTGGGTAGGCTATTGAGTCAGGTCATCTTCTTTGTTAAATTTTCTAGTATTGAGATCTCCTCATCAAAGACTCACCCCCCCCCCCCCCCCCCCCAAGAGTAGTGGTCTAAGGAAGAGTAGAACAATGTGATGTACAATTTTTTTGGTTTTGGTAAAAAAAAAAAAAAAAATATTTCTGTATTTCTACCTCTGTTCTTTTACAAGATGTAGATGCTTGTAAATTGTTAAATCAATAAATAATTAAATTTTAAAAAATCTTTTACGCCGTTTTTGGGTTACTTTGGAAACATCCGGAAACATTCTTATTTTACAGTTCATAAAAAGCTGTTCTCTATGGAGGAAAAACTGTTTAAGAATCCAATCTCTGTCCGGTTGCAATACAAAGGAGTCTATTAAAGTCATTGGTATTAAACCTAAATTGTCATCTTCCAATGTTTGTGTTAAATTTAAATCCAAAGTATCAAACGGTATTTCAGTTCCTTGAACTTCCCTTTGTTCCTCCACCCTTTTTTTGTATGGTAACAGATAATAAAATTTTTTATATTGGAGGATATGCCTTCTCTGGTATCTTCAGAGCTTCACTCAAATATCTTTTAAAAGTTATTAATGGGGCTATCAAAGCCTGTTTTGGAAAATGTATCAGTCTAAGTGTATTAGCTCTCTGTGCATTCTCCAAAGCTTCTATTTTGTTCTGAAGATAAGAATTTTCTTTAATTAAATTGGCTTGTACCTGTTGAAAGCTTTGTAATTCTTTTATATTATTCTCCATTGATTTATCCAAAGTTTGTAACTTTCCTTCTAATATTGGTATTTTATTTAATGAGGTCTGAGATTGATCAAGTAATGAGGAAAGTTTGTGTGAAAATGAAGTTTCCAGGTTCTTTAAAGCTTCCCAAATATTGACCCATTCTATTTGCAGGGTTGTTCGGCAGACATGAATCTCGATTACAGGTGCCAGGGAAAACTGAATCAACTAATCAGATTGGAAAATGTGGCCACTTCCACTCAACAAAGCCATAATGAATAGTCTAAATATTTTAAGAGAGAATTTAGGATGAAAATGCCTTAAAGTGCAATTCCGTAAACGGCGCTACAATTTATGCACTCATTGCTTGAGTAAATGCTCAAAATACTAGCATATACACAATTCTGTGCACACATAGGTGTGTATATGCCAGTACGTCACCTAAGTGCTATTCTGTAAATTTGTAGCTATAGTGCATTGCGTGTATTTGCAAGGGGGAGTACACGTGGGAAGAGCTAGGGTGAGACGTAGGTGGGGATCCCACTAAAAGCATAAAGAAGACCACGAGTTAAGTGTGTCTTTGCCATATTTAGGCATCACATTTGTGTCAGATCTATGGTTGGTGTAAATGTGAGCACTTCAATGTTAGGTGCACCAATACCAAGTTTTGGTAGTATTCTATAACCAAACCTAGGTGCCTAAGTTCTCTTATGATGTATGCTCCTATTGCCCACTCTTAGGGTACCTACATGGAGGCACCCAGATATAAAATTGCCCTCAAAAATTGGGGCCCAATACCATTTTATAATGTGCACTCATAGATGAGCACCCTATATAGAATAAATATTGAGTGCTGATTTTGGTGCCTAAATTTGAGTGCCAGGACTTTTGTGTTATGCTCTATGGGACTTGGGCGCACACTGTTATAGAATAACATGTATCAAGATGTGTGCACAAATTCAAACTGGTGCCAATTAATGCCAAATAGCACCCAATTATTGGCATGAATTGGCTTGTTAGTCAATTTAATTGGGCACATATCTTGAATTGGCGCTCAATTTTGGACACCATATAAAGAATTAGGGGGATAGTGTCAATGGTGTATATGAGCATAGGCCTCGAGATCATCTAGGACAGCCTATTCTGGTACTGAGGGGCACAAAGGGGGCTGGCTGAGGGACCCACTGAGAACAAGGAAGTCGAGGGGGATTGGGGAAACCATGGCAAGGGGTACTCCAGGCATCTGATTTTAAATGCAGCAAGACTGGCATAGCCCTTGGAAATGGGATTTAGGAGCTAAGCTAAGCAGAGAAGAACAGTGAGGGAAGGGCCCAGGATGGGTTTAGAGCAATTTATAAAATAAGAGGCATAAGAGTAAGAAGCCACTGGCTACCTTATCTTCGCTGCTCCTCCCTTCCAGCCACTTTTAACACTGCAGTATACATCAGGTGGGATTGATGTGAGGCAGAACACACAACAGTTGTTACAGTGGAGATGAAGGGTACCTCAAATCTAAAAAGACTTTGGTTTGTTTTTTACAAGATACCTATCGATGTACAGCTTGGCTTCTGTGACCTCAGGTGAAATAGTGGGCACAGGGGCACACTATGATAATGATGTGATTATGGTTTTATTAAGAATAGGTCATGGCAACTCCTATTAATGCTGAAAAATCTAATGGGTGGCTTTTGCAGGCTAAACCCAAGTAGATGTAAAGGACTCTGCAAGAAGTTATAAAATTTACAAAACTAAAAGCTGTGTGTCCAAGAGCCTGGCAACTTTGAAAGAAAATTAGTATTATATTGTGAATATCGTGTGCCCTGTGCAAGTTCTGAAATTCAATGTCAAAGCTTTACAAGTGATTTGGGTTTTGAAATTGCATTGCAGCCATTTTAATAAACCACAAAGTTCTCTCGACTACACTTATCACTGTTGACTTTCATTATTCTGCATTAGGCCAGTACATAGTTGTGACTAAAGAAGATAGTTAATGTTATGGTGGAAAGGGTGACCTAATAGCAACTACTCCATTTGAGGACACACTTATCAAAGCCAAAACTCATCCTGATGTCTTCTGAAAAGCTTTTTACTGAATGCAGTTGTTCTGTCAGATGCTACCGGGACTGTAGCGCTTCAAGTCATTTACAAACAGCTGGGTCTTTTCCAGCTCTAGGATTAAGGCTAAATCCATAACCCAAACAGTAAAAAAAAGTGTACTTAAGGATTAAGTGCTATACAAAACAAGAGTGGTGACAAGGAGTTTCCCTGAAATATTCCTTGCAGGATACTGATATTAAGAATGATATACCCTGGATTCTATATATGGCACAAAGGTTTTGGAATTAGCTTAATTAATTGATGTTAATCAATTATTGCATCTCCTTGCACCCTATTCTAACCCCTCATGCCTAAATCCCCTAGTGTACGAATCAAAAGGGGGCATGGCCATGGGTTTGGCAACGGCATTCCTAAAAGTTGCATGCAGGGTTATGGAATAGCTTCATCTCTGTGTCAAAATGACTGGAGTTGGGCATTAACATTTACACCAAGTTTCAGCTGGTGTAAATACTGCAACCCAAATTGTGGCACAGAAATGGGCTCTAAGCTCTATTCTATAAGTGGCACTCAACCCAGAGTGCAATTATAAAATAGCACTCCATGCCAATTCTTTTCTGGCACCCTCCATACTGTGCATCTTTATACTGTAGATGTGCTTCTCAGGGACAATGTCTCCAAATTGGTTACTTTTACACGTTCCATGAGGAGCACTCTCTGGATATGTTTAGGGTGTAAAGATAGGTGGCAAGACCTTTTTCAGATATATTGGGGAAAGGAGAAAAATAGGAATGGAATCGTAAGACTGAAGGATGTTGAGAATAGCTATGTGGAGAGTGATGAGGATAAAGCAAACATGGTAAATGTCCAGGTGAAACTCCTCTTGCTGTTCCAAGTTGTACTAAATCAGTTCCTCCCCAAAGGTTATATAAATGCACTCAGCCTCAATACCAATCATTGAGTGGATTTATATAACCTTTAATGGAGATATTGATTTGTACATCTTGGAACAGCAAGAGTATTTTTACCCGGACATTTAGGGTTGAATTTGTAGATAAGTATTGAAATGTTAGTGAGATTGAACTCTCATGTTAAATTGATTAAACTGTTCATATTTGAAGTTTTTGGTGCCTGGGGTGGAATCTAGGTTGCTTATGTTCAAGCTTACTGTGAAATTCTGAATGTGCCATGATAGTTCCACCAGTTCAACCAAATATCACTACAGTTGTATCGGCATGAACTGAGCGCATTCATACCACTTTTTATATGTGTAGTTGTTTTTAGAATACATGATTACTGTGCTGTAGTTGTAGTCTAGTTAAAATTTAATTCCAAGAAGTGCAGAAATCCAAAAGAGATGTGCCAGATAGGAGGGGAGAGACTGGTAAGCTCGGCGCCTGAGGATTTCAAGGTGACGAACCAATGCAACATGGCGGTAACCATGGCCAGAAGGATGCTAGACTGTATAGAGAGGGGTATAACCAGCAGAAGAAAGGAGATGTTGATGCCCCATTACAAGTCATTGGTGAGGCCCCACTTGGTGTATTGTGTTCAGTTTTGGAGACAATAACTCGTTAAGAATGTAAAAAAGACTTGAAGCGGTTCAAAGGAAAGCGATGTAAATGGTATGGGGTTTGCATAGCAAGATGTACGACAGAGAAATTTGCTGACCTGAAAATGTATACCCTGGAGGAAAGGAGAAACAGGGGTGATATGATACAGATGTTCAAATATCTTAAAGATATTAATCCACAAACAAACATTATCCAGAGACGGGAAGGCGGTACAACTAGAGGACATGAATTGAGGTGGAAAGGTTGCCAACTCAGTAATAATGTCAGGAAGAGGGTGGCAGATACCTTGAATACCCTCCCAAAGGAGGTGTTGGAGATGTAAACGGTAACATAATACAAAAAAGCATGGGATAAACACAAATGAATCCTATGTAGAATAATATTACTGAAGATTAGGCAGCAAAACCGGTTATTGGGAAACAAAGTTAGTACTGGGCAGACTTCTACGGTCTGTGCTCTGATTGTGGCTGAATAGACTTGGATGGGATTGAGTAGAGCTTTTCAGGAGCTTCGATGACAACTTCAGATATTTTAGAACAAGGACAGTGCTGGGTAGACTTCTATGCCCTGAAAATAACAAGGACAAATCAAGATCAGGTATACTGTACATATGAAGTATCGCATACCATATATAATGATTTATCTTGTTGGGCAGACTAGATGGACCGTAAAGGTCTTCTGTTACTATGTATGTTATTATGGGTGTACAAGACTTGAGCTCATTCATGAATACTTGGGGACTGTGGGTCAATTGTAGCAGGAAACAGAAAAGGTGCTAGTACTTTATATCACTGAATACCCTCTGAAAAAAAAACTTGCCTCTACAACAGGTTTTTGGCAGGTTTTATTGAACAACATTGTAAATGCTGTCTACATTTTTATGAAAACATATCCTGCCTCTCTCTAGACAGTTAATGATTTTTCAGTCCTACCTTTGTATGCCCTATAGCATGTGAGCAAAGGACACACGACTACCCCCAAGAGCTCTTCCAGTACAGCTTTCTCCACCCCCTCCCTTCCAAACTCTTGCCCTTGCTGTTTAGTGAAAGGCCCCACAGGGCTCCACATCCCTGTTTCCCTTTATATGACAGATTTATACAAGAGTGTAAATTCAAAGGCAAAGAGTCAACAGCAGCGTTCCTGCCTCTTGCAGTCAGATGGAGATATACCTTTAATGCTTGCACAGCAGGGGTCTTCTCCACATAAGGGTTATTTTCAGTGACTTGCACTTCAGGTGAAGATAGGGTTACATATTTCTAAAATGCTGAGTTGGAAAGGAAATCTAGGGCAATGCCTAGAAAGAGAGCTAAGCCAGGCCAGGTTCCCCCTGCTCATGACAAGAGGCAAAGCATGGGCAGGACATATCCTGGGCTCCCACTTACACAGGGGTAATGCTGTAAGGAGCGGCCTGGTTTTAGGTGCAAAAATCATGCAGAAATGCTAGTTATTTATGTGTGCACGTGAACATGCACTAGCATTTCTGGCTAAGCAGTATCCTGTAAGTATGCCCCTAAATGCGAATACACATATTTTGCAGGTAGGCCTTCACATAGGCAGAGTTTGGGCAGAGCATGGCTGGAGCGCATAGTTACATGGTTAGATGAGAAAATGTTAATAATCTACACGCGATCTTTTGCCATCTAGGTGTGAGCAATTACACCAGCTGGTGTGTATTCACACCTGAAATATAGGTGTCTACTTTTCTTCATAGACTAGGCATCACATAGGTGCTTTTCTAGCATCTAAATCTAGCTGTCCCTTGTAAAATTACCCTCGATGTGGGAATGAGCAATCAGCGTTAGTGCATATCCATGTGAACAGCTGATGCAGCAATTCTATAACTGAGGCCCCCTGGGGGTAGGCTAGGTTCCATTATAGAACAGTAGTTCAGTTTCCTAACCTTTAGGTGTCCACACTTGCATCAGCCATAAAACTGGCGTATGTGCAGGTACTTAAATGCAGCAAGGATATGTGTAACATACCATATTCTGTACGTTATTGCCAGTATTCTATAAAGATTGGGCAGCCTTTATAGAATACTGGTTGAGTGCCGATCTTTTCAGCACCTAAATTTCCGCACTATATATAGAATTTCCCCCTAAGTGCTTAAATGCCCCCTCATTTTATTGCTGCTAGTGTTGTTCCAGAACTGTGATTGTGTCAGTGTCCATATGTACCATAAAAACGTCTCTACGTTGTAAAATATTTCTGTATTCTCAGAATCACTGGAGCACATTGCAAAAAATGTTTATGTACACACAAACATGCATTTATACCACGCAACCAATGATTAAAACTCTTCAAGAGGTAGTGGTGCTTATTACCAAACCTTTTCATAAGGTCTCTGGAGCATGTCAAAGTTTTATTGAATTTAAATTGTGCTGCCTAGGGATTATTTCTATTTTCCCATAACCAGTGCTAACTACTACGGTCAGTGTCAGTATGACTGTGGTTGACATTTCTTGGTATCAGTTCATCTTGTCAAAAGCTCATTTAGGAGTAGTCAACTCTGATTTAACTAAACCAGAGAAATTTGTTCTGAGGGGGCAGAAAATGAATTGCATTTTAGAATTCCCTTGGCAGATAAATAAGGAGAAACCAGCACTGCCATGGCAACAGAAACCCCAGTTTAAACATTTTCCTCTTTATTGTTGGCTTTGTTTTATCCAGAAAAAAAAAAAAAGTAATGTCACGAGAATAAAGCAACTGTGACCTCAGCATGTGTAGGTGAGGCTGATGGTGAAATCGAAAGACCTCCAGCTGCAGAGCTACAGGAGGGTAACAGTTCAAACAATCACAACTTTTTTGGATTATGTCTTGTATTGTGACAACCATGCAAAGCAATTCTGTAATCAATTTTGCATTGTTTCTATGCCGGGTATTCACCCTGAAATCATGTTCCGTTTTGTTCTGTCCTACTATATCTTGTCAGATTGTCTGACACTCCAGTGCACTCTTGGGAAAATCAGAACATTAAGTGCAAAATTTCCTATACATTACGACAAGCTCCGTGTTCATGTCTATATGACGTTTATGCTTCTGTGTCTATGTATAAGATTGTGCATTGTGTCTAACACAGGTTCCTTTGTATGTTTGCATGGATGTAAGTCTGTATGTGCACATGTGTATGCACTGATCTATATGTATTGACATGCAGTAAACATGTTTTCATGTGCCTATCGAATTTTATTTTTAGACTGTAAACTGCTTTGATGTTCATTTCATTCAAAAAACAGTTAAGAAAATTGTATGTCCCCCATCTATCTCTCTAAGGCCTGAATTTTTAGGTTTATTCATCCCTTACTAATAAGTGGAATAAATAAACCAAGGCTACGTTTAGAGTGAGAAATGTGATCTTTATTACTCACCAATTTCGGATTACAAATTGTGATTTCTCACGAGAGTACAGACAAGCTTATACAGACGTACTGGCTGAATCTGCTACTCTGGCTCTAACTTCCTGATACAATCACTTTTATACAGGTAATTTCAATTGCATATTGTAATATTGTGGTTACAGGTAATTGGCTACATGTTAATTAATTGGTTACATATGATAGGTTCATGGTAATTACTTAGTTGCAGATAATTGATTATATTATAATGAAAAGGCCTTCACCTCTGAGCAGCCTTGTCATCTTTCCGAGGAACTACTTTGTTCCCTCTTTCTCCGGAACATCTGTTAACAGTTGCTAACTGTTACATTTCTAAACACCTGTGGTCAGCTATTTTGCACCTGCACCCTCCCTCATATAGCTTGTGACATTGTGTCTTAACAGATCGTGAGATGTTGACTCAGACCTTGGTTCAACTGAAAGTCACTTAGAAATGGGCCTGTTAGTTTTTACTGTCATCTCAGAGCCTGAACCAAAGTATGATTTCAGGCCTGAAAAATACTCCAGAATATACAGGCCCCTGTGCACAGCTTGGTCCTAGTTTGCTACATATACATCTGTTTGCATGAGAAAGTTGGGAAACTGGAAACCAGGCATATTAGAAGGGCTTTCCAATCCTTTTCTCTCATTGTGTTGTATGTTCCTACATTTGTCTATCTCTGTGAATTGGTAGTAATGTACCTATGTGGGTCTCTGTTCACTGTGTGTCTATCCACATGCCTATGTGCATTCACCACAGGGTGGCAACATGTAAGTGATCTGTCTGTGGTTTCTGGTTCCAGATGTATATAGAAGATTCTCCTACCAACAGGTCAGTGTATAATGTGGGTACTAGTCAGCGTGGGCAACAGCAGTCATGTGACTATGAGCTGTGAATTTTTCTTTAAATTTATTTGCAAATTACATTACAAGACAACTCTTGTTACAAGAAATAAAGTGTAAAAACGGACTTATAAAAAGAAAAAAAAATTAACAATATACAATCAAAAAGCTAATACACAGTACTTTTTAACACTATCCGCCTCATTATCGAAAGTTAAAGACGCCCACATTTCGACACAAATCGGGAGATGGGCGTCCGTTTCCCATGGGTGCCCAAATCAGTATAATCGAAACCCGATTTTTGGCGTCCTCAACTGCAGTCCGTCACGGAGATGAACAAAGATCATGGGGGCGTGTCGGAGGCGGGACTAGGGCGTGGTTATCGGCCGAGGAGAGATGGGCATCTTTTGCTGATAATCGAAACAAGAAGGGCGTTTTTGACGAGAATTTGGTCCGCTTTATTTGGACCCTTTTTTTCACGTCCAAGTCCCATAAAAGTGCCCCAACTGACCAGATGACCACCAGAGGGAATCGGGGATGACCTCCCCTGACTCCCCCAATGGTCACTAACCCCCTCCCACCAAAAAAAAGCCCACTTTACAAACTTTTTTGCCAGCCTGTATGCCAGCCTCAAATACCGTACCCACCTCCATGACAGCAGAATGTGTTCTATCCTCTGACAGCCTTTCCCTGGTCCTGATGTGGGTCTCGGGTGAGTGTGACACCTTTTCTGTTAAGGGCACTGCAGAGTCACATCAGCAATGCATTGTGGTGGGTGTAGGGTATTAGGCTCCATGATTCCACTAGCTTGTGTTAAATGCTCACGATGTTGGTAGTTGGTAGGCTCTACTCCCATGGTGCTTTTCCCTCTGCTTACTGGGTCAGAGTGTGCCCTGTTTTGTTTCCGGTAGTCCATGAGGTAGTGGCCATTTGTGTAAGACACTTTTAGATCTCTTTCATGTGTTAGCCACGTTACAGCACTTAGTTCTTACCTTGAATGTTGCTGAAAGAGGGCATTGTACACCATTCTGCCAGCTCGGACCTACTGCTAATCTCAGTACCAGCGAGACTCGTTGTCAGTAAGGCACAACCTCTGATCTGCAGTTAACTGTGAGTAAAGGTGCTTATTCAAATAAAGGACGTTTTCAGCGAGATTAGTCTTCAGGTGTGAACTGCTGCGCCAAGGTTATACACCAGCAACAAGTCCTGTCCCTGGAGCACTTTTAGTGGGTACTGCAGTGCACTTCAGGCAGGCAGACCCAGGCTCATCCCCCCCCCCCCCCACCCGTAACACTTATGGTGGTCAATGGGAGGCCTCTAAAACCCACTGTACCCATATGTAGTTGCCCCCTTCACCCCTAAGAGCTATGGTAGTGTTGTATATTTGTCCCTCCCACGACCAAATGGCTTGGATTGGGACGTTTCTGAGCTGGGCGTTTTTAGTTTCCATTATCGCAAAAAAAAAATAAACACCCATCTCAGAAGGGACCGAATCCATGGCATTTGGTCCGTCCAAACCATATTTTCAAAATGAAAGATGGACGCCCATCTTTTTTGATCATAAGGTCTGTCCCGCCTCTTCACATACCCGTTTTCGGACATAGAGGCCCATGGAGATGGGTGTTCCCGTTTGATTATGCCCCTCCACGTAGCCCACAAAATATGAGGGGTACAGAGAATGTAATAAGCAGAGAGCATAATAAGCTGTGAAATTTACTGGGATATTTGCCTTTATAATCAAGGAAGCCCAGCTTAACATCTCCCTTTCTTCCTGCCACATTCCTTTTTTTCTCCTGCCTCCCCTACTACAAACAAGCAAGAACAAGGATGGTCTGTTATAGCTCCACAAATAATCCCTGCTTACTAGTTGTTTTTTTTTTTTTTTTTTTGGGGGGGGGGGGGGTCCCCCTTCCTGCCATATGTAGCCAGGGGGGGAGTGGGTGGTAATTTTAGAAAAGAGTGCCTATAAAATTCTCCTAAAAACACCTATTTTATCCTTATGTTATAAAGACAACATTAGCACCTATGTGAATTTATAAAATAGACTCCCAAAACTGTCCACAGTTATGCCGAAATGCTCTCATGCAACTGTGTGCCTGCATGTGTGTACATCACAACTCTGCTCCTCCTTTGTCCAAACTATGCCCCTGTGAATGCCTAGTGCAGTGATGGCGAACCTTTCAGAGACCGAGTGCCCAAACAGCAACCCAAAATCAAATTATTTATCGCAAAGTGCCGGTGCTCATTATGGGCGGGGTCACCACATGACTCCACCCCTATGATAGCCACACCCCTTACACCAGCCATGGCGCATATAAACAGACATCATTGAAAATATTATACTAGTATAGGAGAAAAAAATAACACGATTTTCTTCCATTATAAATCATTTCTGTAAGCTGTTACAGCTCCAGTATACCCAGTGCAAAATAAGACAGCAGATGTAAATTCTCAAATTCGACATATTCCAAACACTAAAATGAAAATAAAATGATTTTTCCTACCTTTGTTGTCTGGTGATTTTGTTTTTCTATCCATATTGGTTCTAGTCGCTGATTCTGCTGCTCTCTATCTGTTCTCTTAACTCCGTTTCCAGGGCTTCCTTTCCATTTATTTCTTTACTTTCCTCCTTTCTTCTTCATTTCTTGCCCTCCATCCATGTCCAGCAACCCTCCTCTCCCCTCCAGCCACAAATGTCCAGCAACCCTCCTCTCCCCCCTGCCCTCCTTCCCAGCACCCGGCAGCACCCACCATCAGGCCTCCCTCCCACCCAGCACCCAGCATCAGGCCTCCCTCCCTCCCAGCACCCACCATCAGGCTTCCCTCCCACCCAGCACCCACCATCAGGTCTCCCTCTCTCCCAGCACGCAGCAGCAGCAGGCCAGCCTCCCACCCAGCAGCACACAGAGAGCACCAGGCCGGCCTCCCACCCTCCCTCCAACCCAACAAGCATCGGGCCGCCCTCCCTCCCTCCTAAAATTTAAAAAGCCTACCATCCTCGGAGTCAGGGTTAAGGCAGCGTGCATCGGCAGCGAAGCACGTGTTCTTCGCTCGACGCACCTTCGGCCTTTCCTGTCTCTCAAGCTCTGGTCCCGTCTATGGGCGGGACCAGAGCTTGAGAGACAGGGAAGGCCGAAGGCGCGCCAAGCGAAGAACATGTGCTTTGCTGCCGCTGCTGACGCACGCCGCCTTAACCCCAACTCCGAGGACGGTACGCTTTTTTAAATTTTAGGAGGAGGGGGTTCCTGGTGCTGGGAGGGAGGACGGGCAGGCGGCCCGATGCTTGTTGGGGTGGAGGGAGGGCGGGAGGGAGGGAGGCCGAAGGGAGGGAGGGAGAGTGGGTGGACCAACAATGGCAATGGCGCGCGTGCCAAGGGAGAGGGCTCTGCGTGCCCTCTCTGGCACGCGTGCCATAGGTTCGCCATCACTGGCCTAGTGTATGTCTTGTAAAAGTAGACTCCATGGGCTAGATTCAGTAAATGGCACCCAGCAACATAGCATAACCAATGATCTTACTGGACAATATACAATCTACATTCCCTCCGACCCTCATGTTGCCTGATACACACCTATCTCATTAGACCACAATATAACCTGTATTTGTTAACAACCGAACTGGCGAATGCCATTACGGTACTATGTAAGCCACATTGAGCCTGCAAATAGGTTGGAAAACGTTGGGTACAAATGTAACAAATAAATAAATAAATTTTTGGCACTGGAAAAAATTGATGCTCAGCGCTATGTGGTATAGTGACAGGTGTCCCTAGGAGCATTCCCTCACTGAGGTTGCAGTTTAGCCACCTTACAGTAGGTGATGCTAACCTGCCATGTCAGAGGGGTAGGGCTCAAGCCAGGAGGTGGGTAAATGCCCTGGAGCAAAGTAGATCAGAGAGGCTCCGAGGCAAGAGGCCTCCAGTAGAGAAATCCCAAGTGCAGAGATCTCCCGGAGGGAGGCTCAGAGTGAAGGAATCCTCCTTAAAGTGTTAGCTGGGCTGCAGTGCTTGTTGGGGGAGTCCCAGGGAAGTAAGGAATGACCCTAAATCAGAGATTTGCACCTTGTAGAATCCCAGGGATTGCATGAGAAGGAACAGAGGACTGCAAAGGTAAAGAAGTGCCTTTATTTCTCTGTGAAGACCCAGGTCCTGAATGTCCTAGCTGAAGCCAGGCCTGGATTTATGTATGAGTAACTGGA
Organism: Microcaecilia unicolor; assembly: GCF_901765095.1. Lineage (NCBI taxonomy): Eukaryota > Metazoa > Chordata > Amphibia > Gymnophiona > Siphonopidae > Microcaecilia > Microcaecilia unicolor. Next base: position 54,966,231 of record NC_044042.1, read on the forward strand.
ATTGTGCTGAAGAAGGCTGAACTGCTAAGAAAAAAAGGACGTAATTGTTATTGTGGTTGTTGCCCACAGCTGAACTGAGTCTGTGACAGGGGAACAGACTGTATTGCTTTGATTACCGGTTCACCAATAAAGCTTTTCCTTTGCACTGCAATCTGCCTGTGTCTGTGAGGTCCTGTAGCCAATCGCAAGTTGCATTACCACAGGCACTCTGAGATGAACATCCTTTATAGAATAGCGGGTAGTGACGATTACTGTGAATAAATAAGGTGCCAGGATTTATGCCTGCCTAAATCAAGTGTAAATTCTGGTTTGCAAGTTGGGTGTGTATCCCCCCAGCTCTGTAACACTGTCTAGCTTCTCCCGAGGTCGCCCAAATCAGCATAATCGAAAGCTGATTTTTTGCATCCTCAACTGCTTTCCATCGCGGGGACGACCAAAGTGTGTCGGCAGTGTACCGAAGGTGGGACGGGGGTGTGGTTAAGAGATGGGCGTCCTCGGCCGATAATGGAAAAAAGAAGGGCGTCCCTCACGAGCATTTGGTCGACTTTACTTGGTCCCTTTTTTTTCACGACCGAGCCTCAAAAAGGTGCCCAAACTGACCAGATGACCACCGGAGGGAATCGGAGATGGCCTCCCCTTATTCCCCCAGTGCTCACCAACCCCCTCCCACCCTAAAATAAAAATTAAAAAAACATTTTTTTGGCCAGCCTCTATGCCAGCCTCAAATGTCAAACCCAGCTCCATCACAGCAGTATGCAGGTCCCTGGAGCAGTTTTTAGTGGATGCAGTGCACTTCAGGCAGGCGGACCCAGGCCCATTCCCCCCCCCCCCCCCCCCCACCTGTTACACTTGTGGAGGTAAATGTGAGCCCTCCAAAACCCATCTGAAACCCACTGTACCCACATGTAGGTGCCCCCCTTCATCCCTAAGGGCTATGGTAGTGGTGTACATTTGTGGGGAGTGGGTTTTTTTTTGGGGGGGGGGAGGTTGGGGCGCTCAGCACCGAAGGTAAGGGAGCTATGCACCTGGGAACAATTTGTGAAGTCCACTGCAGTTCCCCCTAGGGTGCCCAGTTGGTGTCCTGGCATGTGAGGAAGACCAGTGCACTACGAATACTGGCTCCTCCCACGACCAAATGGCTTGGATTTGGTCATTTCTGAGATGGGCTTCCTCGGTTTCCATTATGGCCAAAAACCGGGGATGACCATCTCTAAGGTTGACCTAAACGTTGAGATTTGGGTGTCCCCGACCATATTATCGAAACGAAAGATGGACGTCCATCTTGTTTCGATAATACGGGTTTCCCCGCCCCTTCGCCCTTAGAGATGGGCGTCCCCGTTCAATAATGCCCCTCTGTGCGTAACTTTTGGGAATGTTCATGACCTCTCATGCCCCTCCCCTGGCCACACCCCTTTTGGGTTGTGCAAGAGAGAATTTGAGCACAGTGCTTCACAGAATCACACACAGGCATTTGTGTACTCAAATACATGCAGAAAATTAATTACCAAATCACTTCTTTAGAAGGCAATTTTTTAATGCACTTACCTCGATAAAATTGTGGGTGGAAAATGTCCTCACTCTCTGCAGGTAAAGTACATGTGTTGCAATGGGTGGGGGAAAGGTGCAGAGAGGGTGTAGCCAGCAGTCTACATTTTGAAATCTCTGCACATGGTTTATGATACTAATCAAACATATAAACGGCGAGTGACCGTACTCACTCGCAAATGCGCAGTAGAGACCTTCTCTGCCCCGCCCCCGCGTCAATACGTGATTACGGGGGGCGGAACACAGAGGGTCTGTACTGCGCATTTCTGAGGGAGGGACACCGCCGTCTAACGCTCCCCCCACCCGAGTCGCCGCCGCCACCCACCTTCTACCTGGTCGGACCCTCGCTCCACTATTGAAACAGCGAGGGTCCGGGAACGCAGCACTGAGCTCTGCTGAGCTGCCGACATCGCCCTTCCTTCTTCTTCTTCTCTGCCTCTGTCCCGCCCTCGATGACGTTACGTCACACGAGGGCGGGACAGGCAGAGAAGAAGAAGGAAGGCCGACGTCGGCAGCTCAGCAGAGCTCAGTGCTGCGTTCCCGGACCCTCGCTGTTTCAAAAGCGGAGCGAGGGCCCGGCCCGGTGGAAGATGGGTGGTGACGGCTCGGGGGGGGGGGGGGGCAGCGGCAAACTCGACGGCGGGGGCGGGCCCTTCAACCCCCCCTTCCTATAATAGCCCGTTTCTACGGGCTCAAAGGCTAGTCATAAATATAAAAAAACAAGAGGTCCAAAATACTGCAATCCAAATATGTTACAAAACCACAGCTTTTCCACCAGATTTGCATCTGTACTGTTGGGGACCTGTTTTGAGATCTACATTGTGGGCTGAAGATCCCCGTGAGTACAACCTTATGAGGAATTATAGGCAGATGCCTAGGTGGAATATTTGATCCATTTTACTTTTAAAAATTTGTCCCTGAAGCAGGCAATAGACAAAACATGTTGGGCTAAAGGACTAATGAAAAATATTTTGGATCTAGTAATTTCACTTACTATAAGGTTTTTATGGATTTATTTAAAAAAATTTAAAAGTAACTATTGGCTCATCACTACTACTGTGGTTTTATGATACTAATCTACAGAGTGATGCAGTTCCAAATTTTCAAAGAGGCCAATAGCTCCAAATTTTCAAAAGGGCCACAGTTTAGATTGATGTCTATTACATTGTACCTTCCCTGATTGCTACATTTGTTCTACTGTGTTTGTCAGGGCTCCCAACGAAGGCACACCAGCTGAAACACGGTCATGTCAAGTCATCACATGCTTGCAATACTTTGGAAGCAATGAAGACTTATTTATATCTTCTAGCTTTGACTTCCTCATCTTCTGTTTCTTCACTCTCTGTTGATGGGTTTTATAAATATATAAATTCCAACATCACAAAGTTTCTAATTACATAGATATCCACACCACATATAGATTTTAAAGAATGTAGCTTGAATGTGGTTTGAGCATGGCTTGGGTGGAACCAAAATCTAAACCTGTATTCCCATTTTACAAAGGAATATACATGTATCAGAAAAGAATTCCCACATAGGGATTTACACCTGTTCAAAGGCACATATATTACAGTATATGATATAGAAACATGAAGCATAAAAAATGTAGGCAGATAAAGATCATATGGCTTATCTAGTCTGCTCATCCATGCCATCTGCTCCCTATCACTCTCTAAGACATCCTATGTACTTTTCTCAAGCTCTCTTGAATTCAGATACTGTTCTTTTCTGCCAACTCCTATAACTTAGATTTAAAGTGGGTAACAAGTTAAAAAAAACATTGATTTATGTAATTAAACATATTATTTCTGGACAAGTAAGACTTCAAATGTTTACAAAAAGATAGATAAGAAGGCATCGGTTGTTTTTTAAAAAAACAAAAATGCTTGTTTTGGCAAGTGCTGTATATGTGGGATTAAAGGATTCACTATCCTTAACCCATGTAGTACATGTCCATCTCCAAAATAAGACCAAGGGCTGTGTTTACTAAGGTGCGCTAGCATTTTTAGCACGTGCTAAAAATTATTGCACGCTAATGCTAGAGACACCCATATGGCATTAGTGCCTGTTAATTTTTAGCGCATGCTAAAAACACTAGCACACCTACAGCGCAGCTTAGTAAACCAGGCCCCAAGTTTATTAAATTCTGGTCTTACTGCATAACTGGTGGAATTTACAGGTGTACATTTATGAAATGGGGTCACTTACACTTGGCAGGTACAAAATCGCCACTTCCACATGGAGGTGTCGACCCCTCCACATGAGAGCTCCCAGGTCCAATCCATTTATTTTTCAGTGTGTGTCTTTGTAAAATGGCTGTTCCCAGTGCACATGTGGAGCTGAGCACCTCCAGACCCAAACATCTCAATTCCAATGGGGCTCCACATGTAAGTCACTGCTAAGGAACAATCCCAAATTGTCAGGTTCTCAGGTTCAGAGCCCGCGGGGCCGGGCTCTGGAGCAAACGTGAGCCCTTGGGCTGCTGCCGAGGAGCGACAGCAGCAGGCAAAACCCACCAACCAACACTGGGTAAGCACACCAGCAGGGACTGCAGGCACTGCCCAGCGAACTGGAACACCTGGACTGGAATCCCCCGGACTGGAGGACACAGGACTGGAACACTGGACTGCAATCCCTCGGACTGGAACACACACCGGACCGGAACACACTGGACTGGAGCACACCAGACTGGAACACACACCGGACCGGAACACACTGGACTGGTCCCCCGGACTGGAGGACACAGGACTGGAACATGGGACTGGAGCACACTGGACTGGTCCACACAGCTTCACCTGCACTTAGCTACTAAGCCCCCCAGAAGTTGAGCTCCTGGGTTCGAGTAGCCGACAGGACTTACTGGATACCGGATGACATAGGGACCAGGACTGGAAACAGAAGTGCTCCTAAACCTAAACTGATCTACGTGCTCCCAAGCCCTAAACCAGCAGGAGTGTTCCTAACAGTAAACTGACAACAGGACTTCCTAAGCCCTATACTAAAACAGGAGCTCCGAATCCCTGCTCAAGAAAGGGACTTCCTAAGCCCTAAACTAACAGAGCAGGGAACTAAACACAAAGCTAACACAGGTGCTACTAAGCACCAAGCTACAAGCAGAGCTTTACCCTAATAAGCTAAACACAGAACTAACCAGCTACCTAAGCACTGCTCTAGCAAGCTAGATACAACTAACAAGGTGCTTCCCAAGCACTACTCTGGCAAGCAACCAGAAGAGCTCCTAGCACTAAAAGGGAAGACAGGGGAGCCACAAGGAAAAAGAAGGGAAGCTAATACATAAGCCAAAAGTGATTCTAAATCACCAAACACCAACAGCAAAGACTGCAATGCTCCCAATAGCACAAACACCAGAAGTACTTCTAACAGCAAACTCTGCAGAGTTCCTAACAACACCAAACCCTGAAGTACTTCTATCAGCAACAGAGCTTCCAAAGCCCTACACATAGCAATGCTTCCAATAGCACAAACACCAGAAGTACTTCTAACAGCAAACTCTGCAGTGTTCCTAACAACACCAAACCCTGAAGTACTTCTATCAGCAACAGAGCTTCCAAAGCCCTACACATAGCAATGCTTCCAAAACCAAGAGGGAAAAGCAGGGGAACCATAAGGGAAAAACAGGAAAGCTACACACACAGTCACCAGTGCACACTGCACTAACACTAACCTGGACCTTAGCAAAAGCAAGCAGGGAAACTAGACAAAACGTCAGAAGTGCACACTGCACCACCCTACCTAGAGCAAACACCACTGTTGCAAAGGCCCTGAAGGAAAGAACCCACTTCCTTATCAAGGCCCTCCCAGATGATGTCACTCTCCCTAGACCTAGGCAAAAGCACACTGACCCAGAGAGGCCCAACCCACACCAATGCAAAACCGTGAAACACTTGAAGCCAGTACACCCAAAGAGAGGTAGAGCAACTCAGGCAACATACCCACAGGTGCAGTGTAGTGAAACAATTAGAGCCATGCTGCTGGAAGCTGCCAGCACAGAGAGACAGAGCCAGCTCAGAAAGGACAGAGAAAAGAAACAGAAGCCAGCTAAGAAGCTGACCCCCAGGAAAGAGGTAAGTTTGAGAGGGGTTCAGACCCCAATCATAACAGCACCTCCCCCTCAAGGCTCCCGTGTCCCCACAGGAGCTCCAGGTCTCAAAAGACAACTTAGGTCTCCATGGGTAGCTGTGATGAAATCTCCCAATGGGTTTCACAACATAAATCTGGGCGGCTGGGCAGGACGTGACAAGTACATCTGGAACTAGGAAACCAGAATGGCTTTGGCCGCCACGAGGCTCTTTAGAACGGCTGCTAGGCAGGATCAGAGTCTTGGATGCAACAAGTGGAGTCCTATTCAACAGGAACCATCTCTTGAAGGAATCCACAACTTCCTTGACTTCCTGGCACTCCACTGTAGCAGCCAGAACTGGGCTAGAGCCTACACCCATCCTGGAATCTAAAGCCGGACAGGAACTCGAACAGGACTTCAGACTGGACCTTGCCTCTTGGCTGGAGCTGGAACTCAGGAGGGGTTCAACGTCTTGGTTGAAGTGGGAACTCAGAGTAGACTCAGCATCTTGCCTGAGACTGCAATCTGATCCGGCCTCAGCCTCTTGGCCGGAACTGCCACTCAATTCGGACTCAGCCTCTTGGCTGGACTCAGTACTCAACGTAGACTCAGCATCTCGGCTGGCACTGGGACTTGCTCCGGACTCAGCCTCTTGACTGGAACTCCAACTTGACCCGGACTCAGCATCTTGCCTGGGACTGGAACTCCAACTTGACCCAGACTCAGCATCTTGCCTGGGACTGGAAATCCAACTTGACCCGGACTCAGCATCTTGGCTGGGACCGCAACTCTCACCGGACTCAGCATCTTGGCCGGGACTGTAACTTGACCCGGACTCTGCATCTTGCCTGGAACTGGAACTCCAACTCTCACCGGACTCAACATCTTGGCCGGGACTGCAACTTGACCCAGACTCAGCATCTTGCCTGGGACTGGAACTCCAACTTGACCCGGACTCAGCATCTTGCCTGGGACTGTAACTCAATTCTGATTCGGCATCTCGGCTGAACTCTGCACTCGGTGCAGACTCAGCACTCATCATGGACTCATCACTCGGTGTAGACTCAGCATCCCGGCTGGGACTGCAACTCGATCCAGACTCAGCATCTTGACTGGAACTACAACTCACTCCAGACTCAGCATCTTGACTGGAACTACAACTCGATCCAGCCTCAGCATCTTGACTGGAACTACAACTCGATCCAGACTCAGCATCTTGACTGCCAATGCTGCAACTCACTCCAGACTCAGCATCTTGACTGGAACTGCAACTCGATCCAGACTCAGCATCTTGACTGGAACTGCAACTTGATCCAGACTCAGCATCTTGACTGGAACTCCAACTCGATCCAGACTCAGCATCTTGACTGCCAATGCTGCAACTCACTCCAGACTCAGCATCTGGACTGGAACTGCAACTCGATCCAGACTCAGCCTCTTGACTGGAACTGCAACTCGATCCAGACTCAGCCTCTTGACTGGAACACCAACTCGGTCCAGACTCAGCATCTTGCCTGGAACTCCAACTCGATCCAGACTCAGCATCTTGCCTGGAACTCCAACTCCAACTTTACCCGGACTCAGTATCTTGCCTGGGACTGCTGCAACTCGCTCCGGCTTCAGCATCTGGGCTGGAACTCAAAACAGACTCAGGCACTGGGCTGGAACTCAGTGTGGACTCAGAAGCTTGGCAGACAAAGCCCTTCAGGCTGGACTCAGAAGTTTGTCGGGAAAAATAAGGAAGCCACCTTCTTTCAGCTTGGGCTTCAGGAGTATCCCGCAGGGTTGGCTCCGAGAGGAGTTGGAAGCGGTAAAAGAACAGCTTGGTAGAGGGATCAATAGCAGAAACTGGGTTTTCTTCGAACCCAAGCCAGGAGACACGCCTTCTTTCTGCTGCAGCTTCAGGAGTATTCTTCAGGGCTAGATCAGACAAAAGTGCAACCCGGTAACCCTGGAGTGTCAGAAACGGATCCAGATCAAAAATGGGGTTGGAACTGGGATCCAAACTGGTACTAGGAGACTCAGTAGACAGCGCCACTTGAACTGGATGCAGAGACTTGACTAGAAGCGCTGCTTCGACTGGACTCGGAGGCTCGGTCAGAAGCATCCCTCGGACTGGACTCGGAGGCTTAAGTGGAAGCGCCACTTGAACTGGCATCGGAGGCTCGGTCAGCAGCGTCCCTCGGACTGGACTCTGAAGCTTGGCTGAACGCGCTGCTCGGACTGGATTCAGAGGCTTGTCTGGGCGCACTGCTTGAACGGGACTGGACCCCTGCTGGGCCCAGAGCGTGGAATTCCCAAGACGTCTTCTCTCAGCGACAGCTTCCGGAGTATCCCACAAAGCTGGATTCAGGACAAGGCTGTGGCGATACTCTGAGAGCATGATGAAAGGGTCCATATCTGAAACTGGGTTTTCAGCGATTCCAAGCCACCGGACACGTTTTCTCTCAGCTGCCGCTTCAGGGGTCTTCTTCAAAACAGGATGAGACAACAGTTTCCCACGATACTGACGAAGAGTCATAGAAGGATCAAGAACAACGATGGAGCTGGACCCCAGCTGGGTCAGCTGGGCGGGGGTTCTTGCCGGGCTCATGGCCTTTGCAATCTGTCAGGTTCTCAGGTTCAGAGCCCGCGGGGCCGGGCTCTGGAGCAAACGTGAGCCCTTGGGCTGCTGCCGAGGAGCGACAGCAGCAGGCAAAACCCACCAACCAACACTGGGTAAGCACACCAGCAGGGACTGCAGGCACTGCCCAGCGAACCGGAACACCTGGACTGGAATCCCCCGGACTGGAGGACACAGGACTGGAACACTGGACTGCAATCCCTCGGACTGGAACACACTGGACTGGAGCACACCAGACTGGAACACACACCGGACCGGAACACACTGGACTGGTCCCCCGGACTGGAGGACACAGGACTGGAACATGGGACTGGAGCACACTGGACTGGTCCACACAGCTTCACCTGCACTTAGCTACTAAGCCCCCCAGAAGTTGAGCTCCTGGGTTCGAGTAGCCGACAGGACTTACTGGATACCGGATGACATAGGGACCAGGACTGGAAACAGAAGTGCTCCTAAACCTAAACTGATCTACGTGCTCCCAAGCCCTAAACCAGCAGGAGTGTTCCTAACAGTAAACTGACAACAGGACTTCCTAAGCCCTATACTAAAACAGGAGCTCCGAATCCCTGCTCAAGAAAGGGACTTCCTAAGCCCTAAACTAACAGAGCAGGGAACTAAACACAAAGCTAACACAGGTGCTACTAAGCACCAAGCTACAAGCAGAGCTTTACCCTAATAAGCTAAACACAGAACTAACCAGCTACCTAAGCACTGCTCTAGCAAGCTAGATACAACTAACAAGGTGCTTCCCAAGCACTACTCTGGCAAGCAACCAGAAGAGCTCCTAGCACTAAAAGGGAAGACAGGGGAGCCACAAGGAAAAAGAAGGGAAGCTAATACATAAGCCAAAAGTGATTCTAAATCACCAAACACCAACAGCAAAGACTGCAATGCTCCCAATAGCACAAACACCAGAAGTACTTCTAACAGCAAACTCTGCAGAGTTCCTAACAACACCAAACCCTGAAGTACTTCTATCAGCAACAGAGCTTCCAAAGCCCTACACATAGCAATGCTTCCAATAGCACAAACACCAGAAGTACTTCTAACAGCAAACTCTGCAGTGTTCCTAACAACACCAAACCCTGAAGTACTTCTATCAGCAACAGAGCTTCCAAAGCCCTACACATAGCAATGCTTCCAAAACCAAGAGGGAAAAGCAGGGGAACCATAAGGGAAAAACAGGAAAGCTACACACACAGTCACCAGTGCACACTGCACTAACACTAACCTGGACCTTAGCAAAAGCAAGCAGGGAAACTAGACACAACGTCAGAAGTGCACACTGCACCACCCTACCTAGAGCAAACACCACTGTTGCAAAGGCCCTGAAGGAAAGAACCCACTTCCTTATCAAGGCCCTCCCAGATGATGTCACTCTCCCTAGACCTAGGCAAAAGCACACTGACCCAGAGAGGCCCAACCCACACCAATGCAATGTTGGATTATTTGTAGTAAATAATTAGCAGATTTTAGTACACACAGCTTCAGCTTTAGAAATGTTAATTTCTTTCTTCATCTCTCTCTCATTCACCCCTGAATAATTCACTGCTGAGTCACTTTAAAGTTGAAGTAACAAAACATCTGTTTACTCACAGTTTGCAGTTAGATTATAATCAGACAGGCTTATATATACATATTACTATACATTTGTATTATCAGCTCCTTCCATGTGCTTAGATGGTAATGGATGCTCACACCACCATAGATCCTCTCAGGTTAGGAGAGATCATGAGCTCCATGTGCTCCATGTGCTGCATGTGCAGTGTCTATCCCCCACAGGAAGTTGCATAGCTGTGTGACCTCTCTAAGTAATTCACATCAGAGGTCACAGAGTAATCACAGAGAAATAATAGGTGACAGGCAATGCATGTAAAATACAATTACATTCCAACAAACCCCTTCTCATGCATAACTGTCATGCAATTATTTATTCATACAAAGTCCAAGCTTTATACGCAGATTCACAAAATGTTCTCTGGGTAACGGTTTGGTCATGATGTCAGCTGTCATCTCACTGGTGTGACAATAGTGTAGACTGATGACCCCTTCTTTTGCCAACTCTCGCACGTTGTGGTATTTCGTTGCGATGTGCTTGGTGCGTGACTGAACCTTGTCATTCTGTGACAGTCGGATGCAGCTCTGATTATCTTCCATTATCTGGATTGGTCTCTTTTCAGCTATTCCGAAATCCAGCAAAAGTTTTTCAATCCACATCAGTTCTCTGCACGCTTCCGATACGGCCACATATTCAGCTTCTGTAGAAGACAAACTCACAATACTTTGTTTATGACTGGCCCATGAAATTTGTACATTTCCATACATAAACACATATCCACTTGTGGATTTATAATCAGAATGATCCCCTGCCCAATCTGAATCACAGTAACATATTAGTTTTGGATTACTATTGGCTGAAATCTTTAATTTACAATCAATGGTACCCTTTAAATACCTTACCATCCTTTTAACTGCAGTCCAATCTGATTTGGTAGGTGAGCTGACCCTTCTGCTCAAAATTCCTACTGCATTTGCTATATCAGCCCTGTATGTGGTAGCTAGATATAAAAGCTTACCTATGGCTGATCTATATTGGATGTTATCTGGTAAAGGTTCTCTTACTGTTTCATCCTTCAGAAAATCAGTGATCATGGGAGTGCTTACAACTTGGGCATCTTGCATACCTAAACTTTCAATAAGCTCATTTATTTTCTGCTTCTGGCTTAGAAGATAAGAACCATCATTTTGTTTCTCAATTTCTATACCAAGATAGTATGACACATTACCCAGTTCTTTTATCTCAACATTGAGGTTTAAACACTTTACAATGTCCTTGTACTCTTGCTCACTTTTGCTTGCAATGAGCAGATCATCAACAAAAGCTAAAATGTATGCATATTGTCCATTTGTGCACCTAGTGTACAAGCATTTATCTGCTTCACCTTGCTTAAATCCTAAACTTGTCAATATTTCATGCAATTTGTCATTCCAACATTTTGCACTTTGCTTTAATCCATAAAGACCTTTGTTTAATTTACACACTAGCTGTCTTTGTTTTGTATTTATGAAACCTGTTGGCTGTTCCATGTACAAGTCTTCAGTTATATCTCCGTGAAGAAACGCTGTTTTCACATCAATGTGGTTGACTTGCATGCCTTTTGAGACTGCAATGCTCAGAAGTGTTCTGATTGTCGTGTGTTTCACTACAGGTGCAAACACTTCATCAAAATCTTCTCCATATTTTTGAAGATATCCCTTTGCGACTAATCTGGCTTTATACCTTTCCACTTTTCCTTGTGCATTCCTTTTTAACTTGAATACCCATTTGCATCCTATAGCTTTCTTGCCAGGAGGTAATTTTGTAAGAATCCAAGTATTATTTTTATCCAATGCATCAATTTCTTCTTGTGCAGCTTTACGCCATTCAGCAGCTTCTTCTGCTGGCATTTTCTCAATCTCATCCCATGTTAAGGGCTCTTGAGCTTCTGCTGACTTTGTTAGGTAAGACAGTCTTGGGGGTGGAACACCTTTGTTTTCCCTGGATGAGCGTCTGACAACAGGTTGGTCTGACCTTTCCGCATCCTCTAAATCTGAGAGTCCTTCTCCAATTGATTCCCCTTCTCCAACTGTACTGTCTTCTTCAATGATCCTTTCTGTGTCTGCTTCCTCTGCCTGTTCCTCGTTAGATACAGGTGAGTTGCTTTCAGACATCTGCCTTGGTATGGCATTTATATACACTGGCATGTCTATTATGGTTCTAGTTTCATATTCTGGATGATAAGGCTCATCTGGGATAATCCAGCCTTTATCAACCCTCTTGTTTTCATCAAAATATGTAACATGTCTTATGCCAACAATGCCAGTTTTCAGATTCAAAATTCTATATCCTTTGTGTCCTGGAGTATAGCCAACTAAAATGCCCCTTTCTGTTGTGGAATCCAGCTTATGCCTTCTTTGCTTTGGTACATGAGCATATGCTGTACTTCCAAATGTTCTTATGTGTGACAGGTTTGGCTTCCTACCATGCCATGTCTCATGTGGTGTGCGCTCAGCGCCTTTAGTTGGCATTCTGTTTTGTAGGTACACTGCTGTGAGAATGGCTTCCCCCCATAGTCTTTTAGGGAGATTGCTATCTGACAGCATACATCTGGTCATTTCCACAAGTGACCTAAATTTTCTCTCTGCAACAGAATTTTGCTCTGGTGTATAAGCTACTGTTGTGATATGCTGAATGCCTTCTTGTTCTAGAAATGTGCGCATGCTTTGTGAAGTGAACTCACCACCATTGTCGGTCTGAAGAACCTTTGGTTTTCTTTCAAATTTATTGCTCACCATGGCTACGTATTTCTTCAGCATGTCTGTGACTTGACTTTTTTCTTTCAGCAAATAGGCCACACAATATCTAGAGAAATCATCCAAGAATATTAGCACAAATCTGTTATTTCCCAATGATGGGATATTAAACGGTCCACATAAGTCACTGTGTATTAAGTCCAGCACTTTATTACTCCTATTTCCTGTGTATGCAGGAAATGAGGGTCTCACACCTTTTTGAGTAACACAGTCTATGCATTTCTCCATATTACCAGCATCTGCACTTATCTGAATGCCGGTGGCCAGTTGCTTACTGTAAAGATCCTGGATCACCTTACAATCACGATGTCCCAGGCGGCGGTGCCAGATTTCCAGACTACATTTACCATCATTCTTCCTTACTTGCGCCATATGTGAGGCTTCACCTGAAATGCTCAGTTTATAAACATCATTATGCATAAAAGCTTCAGCATACACTTCATCATTTTTAGAGATTGTGCACTTACTGTTTTCAAAATGAATCACAAATCCCTTCTTATCTAATGTAGATACACTAAGCATATTACAAACTGCTTGGGGAATATACAAGACATCACTTACAGGAATTTCTTTAACTTCATTAGACACTTTGCATTTTAAGAATCCAATACCTTTTGCTTGGATCTTAGCAGTCCCTGCTTTTGCAGTTTTAAGAATACCTTCCTCTGGACACATTTCCTGAAAGAAATCCTTACAATTGGTTAAATGGCATGTGCTCCCTGAATCCAAAATCCAAGTACTTTCATTTGAATTATTATTTACCATAGTCAAAGATTTTTCTGCCATTAGAAAGCCCTTGTGTTTATCTTTGTCCTTCATACATTTCCTGGTTTGAAAATTCTTTAGTCCCATTGGCTTAGGTGAGCTAGAGGGAGTGTTTTGTGTTTCCTTACACCATTTAGATACATGTCCCTCCTTTCCACATGAGTAGCAAATCAGCTTGCCCTTGGGTGGAGTTTTCCCATAGCTCCGCCTTCCTCTGTTCTTTGCCAAGAAATTTGTTTCATTTCTCTCTGACTGACTTTGAGAACACATCTCCTCAGAATCATTTATTATGCATTCCTGCCTTAGTTTTGATGTTGCCTGTTCAAAAGATTGCCCTTCAATGGCCTCATTTACAGACCTAAAAACATCAAACTTCTTTGATAGTGAGGTAAAAAGAAATGCTCTTTTCAATGCATCACACATGGGAATTCCAGAAAGTTCTAGCTTTTGAAATGAAGACATAAGATGCATAATGTGATCATTACATTTACTTTTATCCCTTAATTTGGTTTCATTCAATTCTGCCAACCAAATTGGTTGCTGCTTTGCATATGTAGTTGCATACATAGTTCTCAGTTTATATAAAATGTCCTTTGGTGTATCTTTTCCCTCCACTAATATGGCTTGTTTTTCAGAGAGAGCTTCCAAAAGCATGCACTTCACATAATAGTTTGCATTGTCCCATTCAGCCATATTTTCAGCTGTTCTGTCTTGGTCTAAGCATATACCTAATCTTTTTGCTCGAAGGAAACATATGAATCTTAATTCCCACTGCTGATAATTAAACTCAGTTAATCTAGGCACCTTGAGAGAATAGAACAATGGTGAATTTCTTCCCTCAGCCATTTTCTTAGCCTTCTGTCTGCTGTGTGGGGGGAGAGAGAGAGACAGACTGAATCTTTCCTTTAAAACTTAAGAGAAAAATGTGGCCTTTTTTTCTGCCTGGTAATATTTCTCTTCTTTTTCAATTCCTGGACCCTGGGCCCATAACCCTTTTGTTGGATTATTTGTAGTAAATAATTAGCAGATTTTAGTACACACAGCTTCAGCTTTAGAAATGTTAATTTCTTTCTTCATCTCTCTCTCATTCACCCCTGAATAATTCACTGCTGAGTCACTTTAAAGTTGAAGTAACAAAACATCTGTTTACTCACAGTTTGCAGTTAGATTATAATCAGACAGGCTTATATATACATATTACTATACATTTGTATTATCAGCTCCTTCCATGTGCTTAGATGGTAATGGATGCTCACACCACCATAGATCCTCTCAGGTTAGGAGAGATCATGAGCTCCATGTGCTCCATGTGCTGCATGTGCAGTGTCTATCCCCCACAGGAAGTTGCATAGCTGTGTGACCTCTCTAAGTAATTCACATCAGAGGTCACAGAGTAATCACAGAGAAATAATAGGTGACAGGCAATGCATGTAAAATACAATTACATTCCAACATGCAAAACCGTGAAACACTTGAAGCCAGTACACCCAAAGAGAGGTAGAGCAACTCAGGCAACATACCCACAGGTGCAGTGTAGTGAAACAATTAGAGCCATGCTGCTGGAAGCTGCCAGCACAGAGAGACAGAGCCAGCTCAGAAAGGACAGAGAAAAGAAACAGAAGCCAGCTAAGAAGCTGACCCCCAGGAAAGAGGTAAGTTTAAGAGGGGTTCAGACCCCAATCATAACACAAATATTTCATCGGCCCATCTCCCACTGGCTTTCTAACTTCCAGTAGGTGTATTCCATATAGACATGCTACATTTTTCTGTTCATCTGCTTCTATGTATGTTAATATTGATTTCCACACCTCTTGAGGCAGCCTGATAAAGATCAGGAAAGTGGCATATATGCCCTTTTAAATAAATAAAGAATGCTATTCAGCTGAAGATACTTGTCTGACATTTAGTCAGACGCTTGAGACAGGTGCTGTAAAAATGTAATAAAAAATATATATAAAGGACACGACAATCTACTTCCCCCTCACCATCTCTACTCCACCCCTCCCTCCCAGTAGTGAATGCAGCTTGATCTCATGTTGTCTTTTGGTGGATGGATTCATACACCAGACTGCTAGTTTCAATAAGTTGTAACGGGTCTCCGTGGTAGATTGATTCTCCCCAAGAGTTCTCTGAGTGTGTAGACCATATATTCTCCTGCAGGGTTGGCTATAACTGTATGCATTATAATTTAATTTGGTAATATGGAGGGTAATTTTCAAAGGTATTTCTGTATATACAACAAAGATTTATGTGCAGAAATGGGCTCTTTAAAATTCGTCCACCCTATTTACAGATAAAACTAAGCACGTGGAGAGTTATTCTACATTTAAACAGCTACTTTTCTTTAAACAATACTAGCAGATAAAATACATACTCAGAATTTAGTCACACATTTATACCAGCTATAGGTATAAATGCATAAATGCTCGTGCCTAACTTCCTAAAGCATGCACATAAATTATAGCATTTGGTAATTTATATGTAACTGTGTACCCCATCCATTCTTCTCCCAGACTCTGATCGAATGTATGCGCATCTTTAAAATATGCACTATGTAAGATATGCACATATTTACAGAGTAGGATAGTTATCAATGTGAGCTAACGTTAAAATGTGTTATTTTAGCACAGATTCCATTTTATGCAATGACACCTAGTTACTAATTACTGGGGTTAACAGTAAAATAACACACCTTAACAGTAACATGTGATATTTAGACAAATTTATTCCATGCCCCCAACATGCCCCCCTGGTGATTTGGACACCCTGCAAACAAAATGAATACATGTCTGCAAAACAGGTTTTGAAAATGCTGATGTGGCCGTTTTGAGAAGAAATCCATCCAAATGGTGGTTTATGACACTTTTGGACATTTTTCTCTTTTGAAAATGAGCCCCATAGTCAGCCATAAGAAGGTGAAGAAGCAAATTTATTGAGGACCCGATGTGGCCCATGTTTCAGTTGATTGCCTGCATCAGAGATCATTCAAATGAGGACAAGTTCTGCATTCAGTGCCTCATAAAAGTTCAATGAGGTAGCAGGTGTGGAGGCTTATTTTCAAACACATAGACTTAAAAAGTTATGTATATATTACTCACGTAAGTCTGTATGCTTTGAAAATGAGCCCCATGGTGTTATAGATTGACAAAATTGAAAATGTTAACTTATGAATTAATGTGCCCACAATCAATATGGGTACATTAAAAAGTTCTAACATATATTTGTACCCCACATTAACAAATTGTATTCAAATAAATGTGTAAAACACACTAGAAAAATCAACACAAATTGGAAGAGAGACAAATTTTCCTAATGTAACCTCCGAGGCCCCAGTCTGCCTGCCAACAGTACCCCAGGAGCAGCAGATGGTCTCTGGTATACCTCAGTGGTGTAGCTACATGGGGCCTGGGGGGCCTGGGCCCCCGTAGATTCGGCCCAACCCTCCCTCGCCGTCGCCACCCGCCCCGCCGCCACATGAGGTACCTTGTTTGCTGGCGGGGGTCCCCAAACCCCGCCAGCCGAAGAGTCTGCTTCAGCGCCAGAGTTCGTGTGAAGAATATCCACTGGTTTTGACGCCTTACGTCCTGCACCGTGCGTGTAGCCCCATGCAGGACGTAAGGCATCAAAACCAGCTGATCTTCTTCACATGAACTTCGTTGAATGAAACCGCCGGAGTCTACTAACTCCGGCGCTGAAGCAGACTCTTCGGCTGGCGGGGTTTGGGGACCCCCACCAGCAAACAAGGTACATCATGCGGCGGCAGGGTGGGCGGCGACGGCGAGGGAGGGTTTGTGGCGGGAGGGGGGTTCAAAACTGGCGGCAGTAGCGGGCGTGCGGGGGGGGAGGTCGGTGGCTTAACAGTGCCCCCCACCTCAGGCTCTGGCCCCCCTCCCGGCGAGGTTTGGCTACGCCCCTATACCTTCATCTTCTGACTCCCCCTTGGAATCCATATACCAGGACCTGGATTTGGGGTTTGGGGACTGAGTGCCAGATCAAAGTAGGAGATTGATAAGCTTTGAATACTTGACTCTGTGTCTGTGTCTAGGCCCCTTTTCTGGATAGTAGCAGTTCTCCAACCACAGTCAGTAACCAGGGCACCCAGCAGAATATTGTAATAAACTTTAACCTTTACTTAACAGCTTAAAGCACAGAGCATTAACATAAACCCATTTAAACATGCATAGATCAGTACACACAAAGGAAAGAGATAGTATGAGCAATATACAATACAGGACTGAATAGATGATTTTCCTAATAGAATAATACACTGATGAATTGAACAAAAAGGTTTTGCAAGTCAAACTACAGTTTACCACTTAACAGACTCTTATTCCTACTGGGAGAAAATTTGTAGGAAGGAAACTGAAAAACAAAGTTCCTCTGGCCAGAACTGGGATTTGTCAAAAGGAAAAAAGAAAAAAACAATATTAGGTGCAAAACTCCAAAATAAAAAGTCCCAATTAGTTGCTTTATTAACTCTCTTGGGAAGAAAGGACTAGGGTGATTGAAAATTTCAGGGATAGCTGGTCCTTGTTCCTTTTGTGTTCATAAGAGCATATGTGTTGCCATATTGGGACAGATCGAAGGTCCAGCATCCTGTTTCCAACAGTGGTCAATACAGGTTACAAGTACCTGGCAAGATCCCAAAACGGTACAAAACATTTTAGGCTGATTATCCTAGAAATAAGCAGGGGGAAACATCTCTTCCCTTCATAAGAAAAGGAGTGCCCACATTGTGACTTCAACAAAATGGTTAGATGCTTTAAAAAAAAAAAACCATTGTCAAAGTGTTTCAATGTACCTCTAGGTGAGTTGTCTCAGACCTTAGGTGACGCTAGACCTGGTGATCATGGGTACACTCTAGCCTTTTCATCTTCACTTGCTTCTAGGGCTATACCTGATGGGTCACTGGAAAAGCTCAGTGGCCAGTCCTAGCAGGCAGCTCTAAGAGTATCTGCAGCCACAATTTCTCCTCTATTCCAGGAAAGTGATAGCTAATAAAGGAGCAGGCTCCTTCCATGCTTGGTGAGGCCTTTATCCTGGCAGTTTCTCTAGCTCCAAGCAGCTGTCTCTGTTCTGCCCGTGTGCTGTCTGTGTGTGGCAGATTATATGTTTGTATATTTATTAAGCTACTAGGAAAAAAGGCCCATTTCTGACACAAATGAAACGGGCGATAGCAAGGTTTTCCTCGGAGTGTGTATGTTTGAGAGATTGTTTGTGAGAGTGACTGTGTGAGTGTGTGTGTGTGTGACAGAGAGAGAGAGTGAGACTGGGTGCGAGTGTGTCTGTGAGAGAGAGAATGTGTCTGTGAGAATGAGAGTGTGTGCCAAGGCCCCCGCCTCCCTCCCAGTTACAGGGTCGCCCCCCCTTCCTCCCATTCCCGCAACCGGATGAAGTTAATGTGCTGAGTCTTCGCTTAAAGGAAGACTTCAAGGGGAAGCAAACTTCATCTTTGGAAGCGATGGGAAAGATTGCTGCTGTAGGTTCAACTCCACAGCCCTTTTTGGAGGGGATCCAGCATTCCTTGGATATGGCATTGAAGGAAGCAACAGAGGAAGTTATTTCTACAGCCTATACTAAGGATGAAATTGCTCTTTGTGCTTCTGTAATTCAGCCATTAGTGAGACCACAAGAAGTTTTGCTGGGATCAATATGGACAGCCCTTGAAATCTTGCATAAGGTGTGTACTTCTTTTGTTTCTGTTGCCTTAAACAATGCTGTGCAAATTAGAGAGGTTAGGAAAGTTATTGAAACTATTACTACTAAACAAACTAAGTTGGAAGCTGAGATGACTAAATTACAAGAAAATCAAGCTCAGTTTACAGGAGATAAACTTGGAGAATTCAGTGAGAAATTTAAATTTACAAATACTTAATTTTCCATATTCGAGATTTATTTCACCTAGAGACATGTTTCAAAAATTCTAAAAGGAGAACTTTAAATATCCATTGAAATTAGAGAACGTTCAAGGAAAACAGGATGAAAAATCTCCACAAGAAACCTCACAGGACAATTTGGATGTTTCCACATTGATAGAACAGGCAGTGGAGGAAGTTAAAACTAGAGCTACACTCTTGGTTTCCTTCATGTTCTTACAAGACAAAGAAGCTTTATTGAGATCAGGCGACCCTCAGGGGGAGGAATGCTGGCTTCGGCCTAACCCCTGGTAAGCCTTTCCTCAGCTGAGAGGTACCCACCTCTACCACCGGCTGCCTTTCAGGTGCTGTGGAGGACTTGCAGCTCATCTGCATATCCTTACAGCCTTCTCCGGGGTGACACCCAGGCCCACCCCGATCCACTCAGGGCCTCCGCTCTAGGTGCCGCGCGCCTGCATTTTTCTCTTTGTATCTAATCTTTTTCCAGTTGCTAAAGTACCTTAATTGTTTATGGCCCCTATTCACATTCTCTTCCTAGCTCTGTCCCTTCCTAATCTTTTCCCTCACCCCCTACCTCTCCCCGCTACAGGAACTCACTTCCCATCCATTGACTTCATCACCTCACCTTCTCTCCTACCCTCTTCCTCCCTCTTGGCTTTTAATCTCCGTCTCTTTCTTCCCTCCATTTTGCCTTCCCCATTCCACCTAAATACCTCTCGCCTCCGACGCCTTCGTGGCCACACCTCTCCTACTCTCCTCCGCTCTCTTTTACTCCTTCTCTTACTCTCAGCTGGTGACATCAATCCCAATCCTGGCCCTCCTCACCAACTATTATCCAAACTCTACAGATCTCACCGTGACCTCTCTAACCTCATCTCTATTCCTCTACTCCCCTCCTCTTCTCTGCCCTTCTCTTGCGCCCTATGGAATGCCCGCTCTATCTGTAACAAACTCCCCTATATCCAGGACCTCTTTATCTCGCGTCACCTCCATCTGCTCGCCATAACAGAAACCTGGCTCTGCCCTGATGACTCTGCTTCAGTCGCAGCCCTGTGCCATGGTGGTTATATATTTTCACATACTCCTCGCCCTGCTGGCCGTGGGGGCGGTGTTGGACTACTTCTCTCTCCCTCCTCTAGATTTCAACCCCTTCTTCCACCTCAATCTCACTGTTTTTCCTCCTTTGAAGTCCACTCTATCCGCCTTTTCTCTCCTCTGCCTCTTCGAATAGCGGTCATTTATCGTCCCCCTGATAAGTCCCTTTCATCCTTTCTCAGTGACTTTGACGCCTGGCTTGCCTTCTTCCATGATCCTTCCTCCCCCTCTCTCATCCTTGGTGACTTTAATATTCCTGCTAATGATCCTTCCAACTCTTATATTTCCAAGTTACTCGCTTTAATGTCGTCCTTTAATCTCCAACTATGCTCCACCTCCCCCACTCATCAAAATGGTCACTGTCTTGATCTCATCTTCTCCTCCAACTGTTCACCTTCTAGTTTCCTTGCCTCTGATCATCCCTCCTCTGATCACCATCTTATAACTTTCACACTTAAATCTCCTCCCTCCCAGTCCCGTCCTATCCTATCTAATTTATCTAGGAATCTTCACGATATTGACCCTTCATCTCTATCCTCGCATGTTTCAAACCTCCTCTCTACTGTGGCACCATCCACGTCTGTCAACGAGGCTGTTTCTTCTTACAACAATACTCTATCCTCTGCCTTAGACACTCTTGCACCTTTGATGACCCGCCCTGTAAGGCGTACAAAACCCCAACCTTGGCTGACTTCTAATATCCGCTACCTACGTTCCTGTACCCGCTCCGCCGAACGCCTCTGGTGGAAATCTCGGGCCCTTGCTGATTTCTTACACTTTAAGTTCATGCTGACCACCTTCCAATCTGCTCTTTTACGTGCCAAACAGGATTATTATATCCAACTGACCAACTCTCTTGGCTCTAATCCTCGACTTCTCTTCACCACATTGAACTCTCTCCTCAAGGTGCCCCCTCCCCCAACTCCCCCTTCATTATCTCCTCAGACCCTTGCTGAATTCTTTCACAACAAGGTTCAAAAGATAAACCTTGCTTTCTCTACCTCACCAGCTCTCCCTCCACTAGTCCGTTCCCCTCTCTCTCCTTCCCCTCATTCCCTTTCCTCCTTTCCTGAAGTTACTATTGAGGAAACTACACTTCTCCTTTCTTCCTCAAAATGTACCACCTGTTCCTCTGATCCCATTCCCACCCACCTTCTTAATGCATCTCTCCTACTCTTATTCCTTTTATCTGTCACATTCTCAACCTCTCACTTTCCACTGCGACTGTCCCTGCTGCCTTTAAACATGCTATGGTCACACCTCTCCTTAAGAAGCCTTCACTTGACCCTACTTGTCCCTCTAATTACCGACCCATCTCCCTCCTTCCTTTTCTCTCCAAATTACTTGAGCGTGCTGTTCACCGCCGCTGCCTTGATTTTCTCTCCTCACATGCTATTCTTGACCCATTACAATCTGGTTTTCGCCCTCTCCACTCAACCGAAACTGCGCTTACTAAAGTCTCCAATGACCTATTACTGGCTAAATCCAGAGGTCAATATTCCATCCTCATTCTTCTTGATCTTTCCGCTGCTTTTGACACTGTTGATCACAGCATACTTCTCGATACCCTGTCCTCACTTGGATTCCAGGGCTCTGTCCTTTCCTGGTTCTCTTCCTACCTCTCCCGCCGCACCTTTAGTGTTCACTCTGG
Organism: Microcaecilia unicolor; assembly: GCF_901765095.1. NCBI lineage: Eukaryota > Metazoa > Chordata > Amphibia > Gymnophiona > Siphonopidae > Microcaecilia > Microcaecilia unicolor. The sequence goes on from NC_044042.1 coordinate 54,988,223, forward strand.
TGGATCCTCTTCTACTTCTATCCCTCTGCCTGTCGGCGTACCTCAGGGTTCTGTTCTTGGTCCCCTCCTCTTTTCTATCTACACTTCTTCCCTTGGTTCATTAATCTCATCCCATGGCTTTTCCTACCATCTCTATGCTGATGACTCCCAAATCTACCTTTCTACCCCTGATATCTCACCTTGCATCCAAACCAAAGTTTCAGCGTGCTTGTCTGACATTGCTGCCTGGATGTCTCAACGCCACCTGAAATTAAATATGACCAAAACCGAGCTTCTCATTTCCCCCCCCAAACCCACCTCCCCGCTCCCCCCGTTTTCTATTTCTGTTGATGGCTCTCTCATTCTCCCTGTCTCCTCAGCTCGAAACCTTGGGGTCATCTTTGACTCTTCTCTCTCCTTCTCTGCTCATATCCAGCAGACCGCCAAGACCTGTCGTTTCTTTCTTTACAACATCCGTAAAATCTGCCCCTTTCTTTCCGAGCACTCTACCAAAACCCTCATCCACACCCTTGTCACCTCTCGTTTAGACTACTGCAATCTGCTTCTTGCTGGCCTCCCACTTAGTCACCTCTCCCCTCTCCAGTCGGTTCAAAACTCTGCTGCCCGTCTCATCTTCCGCCAGGGTCGCTTTACTCATACTACCCCTCTCCTCAAGACCCTTCACTGGCTCCCTATCCGTTTTCGCATCCTGTTCAAACTTCTTCTACTAACCTATAAATGTATTCACTCTGCTGCTCCCCAGTATCTCTCCACACTCGTCCTTCCCTACACCCCTTCCCGTGCACTCCGCTCCATGGATAAATCCTTCTTATCTGTTCCCTTCTCCACTACTGCCAACTCCAGACTTCGCGCCTTCTGTCTCGCTGCACCCTACGCCTGGAATAAACTTCCTGAGCCCCTACGTCTTGCCCCATCCTTGGCCACCTTTAAATCTAGACTGAAAGCCCACCTCTTTAACATTGCCTTTGACTCGTAACCACTCGCCTCCACCTACCCTCCTCTCTTCCTTCCCGTTCACATTAATTGATTTGATTTGCTTATTTTTTATTTTTTGTCTATTAGATTGTAAGCTCTTTGAGCAGGGACTGTCTTTCTTCTATGTTTGTGCAGCGCTGCGTATGCCTTGTAGCGCTATAGAAATGCTAAATAGTAGTAGTAGTAGATTATATTTTTAAAAAATCTCAACCCACCTTTCTAGGAGGAAAAATTCAGATTTTCACCCGACATTTCTAAATGGACCCAGGAAAGGAGGAAAAAATTTATAGTAATGAGACAAGAAGTGTTTTCACTAAATGCTCGCTTTCAACTACATTTTCCCTGTAATTGTATTCTTTATAAAGACAAGAAATATGTGTTTTTTGAACCTCTGCAATTACGCAGTTTCTTGAATTCTCAGTAGAGAGGTGTGGTAGCCGTGTTAGTCCACTTTTAAAGGTAATCAATAGAAATAAAACAAAATAAAACATAAAAAAGAAGAAAAATTCACTTCATTGTAGTGTTTGAGAGAATTTGTTATCATAAAGCCTCAGTGACACAGAACCAGAGTTGTGTCAGAAGTATTCAGATTGTCTTCAGTGAGAACTAATTGCTACAGAAATCGATCAATTTATGGAAGATTACTTGCTGATTAGCTGTGATGATGTTATGACCTGGTGAATGTGAGCCCTTGTGCCCCGACTGAGCACGGTGAAGATGAAGTGGCACCGCAGTCGATCAGGCAGCCAGACAACCCCTAGCTTCACCTGGGGAGCGACCACCGTTCCCTGGGAGTTGAGCCCCCAGGTGCAGGCGGCCACCAGGACTTCTGGAACCGGCGGGGTTGCACAACCGCTGACCAGGCTGGCAGGCAGGCAGACACAGTCCAGGAGCAAAGAGTCAGTGAAGCAACAAAACAGAGAGCAATCCAAAAGTCTGGGCAGGCAGCAACACAACGCGTGGTCAGTAAACAATCCAAGGTCAGGAACACAGGAAAACACTGGAACAGATAAAGACCACAACCTCTAAGCGAATAGAAGCCGAAGCATGGAAGGACTGGAAACAGGGTTTTAAATAGAGCAGGAATTAGGCTCAACCATGAGCAGCTGTTCCAAGATGGCTGCCCCCATCAGCAAAGGTGCCTACATCCAAATATGGGCTTCCTTCCTGACCTCATTACTCCAAGATGGCTGCCCCCTCCTGAGCTAGCCAAGATGGCTGCTGTCCATGATCCAACCCGGATGACGGCTGCTAGGTTAGGAAACAGAAACCAACCCCTCCTGGAGAAGTGTAGCAGAGCGTAACAGATGACTGTGTGAAAACTGCCAGGCTTGAAGTGTGATCACTATAAATTAATCTGATAATTCAAAGTTGGGAAAATAAGTGTGTGATCAGAAACTTACAGGAAAGTCTTAGACCTTGGAAGCTGAGCGGTGTTAACAGCTAGGTGTGCCATATAAGGAAATCCGTGAGCAGCCTACTATGCTATCTTGGCAACAAACATTGTATCAATTCTGGCACAGCCAAACTGCTCAGTGCTCAGAGCTTGTAAAAAAAACAAACAAAAGGTTTACTCTTGTCAGTATGATTGTAGGTGTATCTGGTAGCGCTATACAAATGCTAATGCTAATAATAATAATAATAATGGAACAGATCTGCTCAAAGGCAGAAAGTGAGCTGGCTGAGCAGCATGTTCAGGCTGAAATGGATGAGACCTCACACACAATAAATGAAACTCCTGGGAATAAAGAGGAGTCTGTTTCTAGACCTCACAGATTATATAAACTGACAGAAAAGATGTGGGAAATATGCACTTCACATAGGGACATCTGACTGAATTAAACAGACAATGGCACAAGGTAGAACAACTTATAGAGAAAGTGTCTGAATCTCTTGTAAATATCAATTACTATATAGAGCAATTACTTCTAGCTTTACTTGCAGTAGAGGCGTATGTTAAATTCTTAGTACAGACTAATACTGCGTAAAGCTTGCATGAGCAGTCTTCAAGAGAGCCTGCATCAAATGTGTCACACAGTAGTCACAGATGCAATTAAAAAGGCAGAATCAAATAGCGACACTGTCAAAGATGACACTTCACAACACTGGTTTTTCAAGGCATATCTCCTGTTGCTCCTCAAGGTCACATAGATCAGGTCATTCTAGCAAATCCACAACCAGCTTAGTTGCCATCTGAGCACAGGCAAAAGCAGAGGCTGCTAAATTACATGCTTCCTATAGCAAGCAGGAAGCAGCCTTAAAGCTAGAGAAACTTAAATTGGAAGAACAGAAAGCATCTGCTGCCACTGCACTCAGAAGAGCAGAATTAGAAGAAGAGGTGGAAGCTGCTGCTGAATGTAGGAAGGCTGAGTTCAACATTGCCCTGAACTACTGCAGCAAGAGAAAGAAGCAGCTGCCATTGAGGCCGAAACCAAGGCACTTGAAGCAGCTACAAGGCAGGTTGGCAGGGAGAGCCAACTAAGATCCTGCTCAGCAAACCAAAGCCTATATATCAATCCATGCATCAATGCACAATAGCGCACAGTCACAAGTCAACTCAAAGGAGTCCTCGGATTATGAAAAAGCATGTCACCTTTCACCAGGGGCTACCTCACCTGAAAGAAGCAAGCCTAAGGTGCAGCAAGCCATAGAAGCTAACCGCCACCGTAGTAATCCACACACTTGCACACATATAGGTGCACTACCACTGGCTCATGCTCCAGGTTTACACACCAAGGAAGACACTTCACTTCTGCCACAGAGTCCAGTACTACTAGAAACTGGGCACAAGAAAGTTAGACAGTTGCTCTCAGGAAGAGCACCAGCTGAATACCCTTTGCTCAAGCAAGAGGCTCCTGAGCAACCATGTCCCACGCCAAAGAAATCAGAGTGAGTAACCAGTCACAGAGCACTCCACCTGACACTTCAGAAAAGGAAGATCTAGTAAGGTATCTGGCATGCAAAGATCTGGGAGATACAAAGTTCAATGACTGTCCCGAGTGCGACAGGGGATGGAAATCTGACTTCAAGGATGCTATTGCAGATATGAAGCTCACTCCAAAGCAAGAAATGAACATGGTGCTGAGCTGGCTGCAAAAGGAATCAGCTAGACACATGGAAGGGTTGAAACGTGTATCTGAATGATCTTGCAAAAGGATTGAAAAAAGTGTGGGAAAGACTTGAACAGTACTATGGCAACCCAGATGCTATAGAAGACTCACTGTTGAAAAGAATGGACAACTTTCTAAAAATATATGGTAAAGACATCCATAAACTGTTGTAAGGAGACCTCCTTCAAGAGCTGGAAGCAGCCAAAACATAACAGAGATTCCCAGGCCTTGATCAGTTGGACTCAGCTAAAGGCACAAAGTCCATCGTAGAAAAGCTACCATATGACATAAGACATAAATGGTCAGCAGTTGGTACAAACTATAAAGAAGAAAATTATGGGGCGTATCCTCCCTTCACAATTTTCACAAAATGCATATGAAATTTAGCAAAGAAAAGAAATGATCCTAGCTTCCTGACTGAGGTACTTGAAGCAACCAAGACAAGCCACTTCCTGAAAGGAAAGTCAGCCAAGAAGTATGACAGCACCAGGAAACCTGTATCTGTCAATAAGACAAAGGTTGCACCCGCAGCACCCACACCCTCTGATCGTTCTTCTACTGTAGACAAAGTAGAGGATCCAAATTGACTGTGTCCCTTACACAAAAAGCCACACCCTCTCAAAACATGTTGAGGGTTTAGGGAGAAACCCTTAAAAGAATGCAAAGAATTGTTAAAAAAGTAGAGAATTTGCTACAGATGTTGCTCTTCAGCCAACCATACAGCTAAAGATTGTAAAGCCACCATCAAGTACACAGAGTGTGACAGTGACCAACAGGTTAGTGCTCTACACCCTGACAAAGTTAAAACTGTTCCTCCAGAAACCTCAGCCACTGAGTCAACCCATGGCGGGGAGAAGGAGGCAGAGCAACTGTCTACACCTGATGAAATTCCAAATTGCACTGAGGTGTGGGGAGAAGGCCACGGTACGAAGTCCTGCACAAAGATATGCTTAGCCAAAGTATATCCTAAAGATCAACCTGAGAAAGCAATCAAAATTTATGCCGTCATAAATGAACAAAGTAACAAGTTTCTGGCAAGGTC